>NC_048315.1:3150499-3456564 GCF_013100865.1 Trachemys scripta elegans | reverse complement strand
GTTGGACTAGATGACATCCTGAGGTCCCTTCCAACCCTGATATTCTATGATATGTTTATTCTAAGAGGAGGAAAGCAGATTAGCCCACCACCTGCTCTTGTCTTAGCCAATACACACCATTTCATGAACAACAAGGAGTCTGGTGGCACCCTAAAGACTAACAGATTTATTTGGGCATAAGCTTTCGTGAGTAAAAACCTCACTTCTTCGGATGCATCCGAAGAAGTGAGGTTTTTACTCACGAAAGCTTATGCCCAAATAAATCTGTTAGTCTTTAGGGTGCCACCAGACTCCTTGTTGTTCATGAAATGGTGTGTATTGGCTAAGACAAGAGCAGGTGGTGGGCTAATCTGCTTTCCTCCTCTTAGAATAAACATATCATAGAATATCAGGGTTGGAAGGGACCTCAGGATGTCATCTAGTCCAACACCCCCTGCTCAAAGCAGGACCAATCCCCAGACAGAGTTTTACCCCAGTTCCCTAAATGGCCCCCTCAAGGACTGAACTCACAACCCTGGGTTTAGCAGGCCAATGCTCAAACCACTGAGCTATCCCTCCCCCCATCTAGGTTAATTCTGTCAGTTTCAAGCGAACACACTCAAGTTTCAGTGGTTTTAGGTTAGGTATATGTGACAGAAATAAAACAGCAAACTACACAGTTAGGGACAACTACAGCCAAATGTGGAAATATTTAAAGGTATTTTTGCTTTCAAAAAAATGTTTGAGGTCAGTAGTCGTTTAGTGCTCAGAAAAGACCAGGACTGAGGTGCTGGCTAGAGCCAACCACAGGACAGGCAGTTGTTAAGCAAACTTCCCACGCACACTGCTCTGTAAATGCTATTCCAGTCTTGGGACTCCACATTGCTATGCAATAAATCACAATCCTGACCTGCAACAATCCTGCTCTGTTCAATTCCAGATTTGCCAGTGACTCAAGACCTGGAACACTGCTACCATTCTAGTTCTTGTACTCTTCTGAGCAGGCATCGCCAGTCATGCCACCATGGTGCAGTGATTTCTGATGTGGAAATAGTCCATCAGGACCTAGTATGAGACCTAGCAAACTCATTTTTACTTGTGACCCAATCAGAATTTGAAAACAATTAACCCAGAACTGAAAGGCATGAATCTGATTTTTAACCTTTTGTTCTCATGGGACTCTGGAGATCCCAATGGAAAACACAAAAGCATTTTGGGTTACTAGGCCATACAAGAACCTTCTTTGTTCTGGGTGTGGGGAGGAGAGTCTTTCTCCTATAACCATTCTGCTTGTTTACATGGTCACCTCTGTACACACTTACGTTTCCAATCGGCAAGAATCCACACATCCCACTAACAGAATTATGGCTGAGAGCATCGAGCCTGCCCTGCTGTGTTAAATCAAACAAGTACAAGCGTGCATGCATCAGAGGTGCTTTGCCAACTTCACTCACAATGAGCAGAGTGGAGCTTCCATTCAACCACTTCTATTTTCAAACTCGTTTGAGGCTGTATGCTATTAAAGTCCATTTAAAACCAACTCGGCATCAAAACAACAAAGAATGCGATAACAATGCATAAATTACACACAATCCAAACTAAACTGTCTCCAGCATATTTACATTTAGGCAAAATCTGAAATGAGGATTCTGTGGTTTATTAATCTAGGAAAGTCCAATTTTGACAAGTAGTCAGCAAATCCAAGCTAGCTGCACAAGCAGGTGGCTGGGTCATACGAGAGTGCAAAATCCCTAAATTAAACCAGGAGCAAACCATGGCAGTCTCAAAATTCAGGACCCTTAAGATCCATCCCAGCTCACAGACTGAATTGCTTTGCTTCTGGCTGGTCTTTGATATTGGAGCTCTCAGGAAGAGTGTGCAATTCCTGTACAGAATCCTGCTCTAGTCAGCCTGATCCTCAGGAATCATGTTGTTCCTCCATCATATTTTTATAGTTTCTTTTGAAAAAGCCACACTGAAAGACATCAAGAAGAGCATTAAAAACATTTATTGGGTCCCTCTGTGTTTGTGTATATACATTATAGCAATAAGCTAAATTCCGAGTTCCCCTTATTCAGTTAAAGTCACAGTAAGTCAGTGGAAGTTTAAGGACTAAGCAAAAGCTGAGTAAGGAACTCAGAATTTGGCCCAATTATAATGTCTTAGGGCTGGTCTACACTGGGGGGGGGGAGATCGATCCAAGATACGCAACTTCAGCTACGCGAATAGCGTAGCTGAAGTCGAAGTATCTTGGATCGAATTACCTGGGGTCCACACAGCGCAGGATCGACGGCCACGGCTCCCCCGTCGACTGCGCTACCGCCACTCACTCCGGTGGAGTTCCGGAGTCAACGGTGAGCGCGTTCGGGGATTGATGTATCGCGTCTTAACGAGACGCGATATATCGATCCCGGATAAATCGATTGCTACCCGCCGATACGGCAGGTAGTGAAGATATACCCTTACAGTTCTATAGCACCTTACATCCTTAAACTCGTCAAAAGGTATAGGCACGTAGATATGGAATCACCCCCTGCCACGATTTTCTCCCCCCGCCTCCACATACCCCCACACTCTACTAAAATGAAGCCAATTCTGTAGTGGAACGTGGCAGCTGCTTAACAGTTTAAGAGAAAATTAAAATAAATACTGTCTCCAGCTGAAACTGTGGAGGAAATTTTATGAGGCTGTCTTCATTTGCCTGAGCTGTAATCTGGCCAGGACAGTGAGGCCTTCTGAAAGACCTTGGGATCCTTCAGGATTTGTTTGTTTTTTAAAACAAGTTCTTTCATAACTCAGGGAAACTTTAAAAATGTATTAATACACCTGCTGAAAAAACTGTAAGGGAGAACCCCAATGACCTGCATTCCCTCCCTCAGTAAACCATATCAGAATATCCACAGCTGAATGTGAACTCTGAGGGAAGTATATTCGCTGGATTGCTGGGATCTTAATCAACAAGAATGACATGTGCTTGTAATCATGTCAACAAATATATTTACCTTAAAAAGGATGAAAATAATGAAAGCCAACAGCAAAAATCCACCAACAGAGCTTCCTATGACAACAGGCAAGGCATTGATTACTTGTCTTTTCAACAAGACGACAGTGATCTAGAATAGAATCAAGGATGATTTAGCAAATGCTCCAGTTTAATTGCTTTGCCTTAACTAGGAGAGAGAGTTCACAGATTATAATGCCAGAAGGGACACTTTACAGTTGGCCATCTTAAACTCATAATATTTCCTTGTGCCCTGCTTACTAAGCGATATAGATCACTCTGTATCAGTGACCTGTTCCTATTCTTTATTTACTGCTCCCTCAATCTCTGTCTCATCTGCAAACTTTCTCAGTTTTATGTTTATCATTTTATGGTTTCTTCAAGGTCATTGATAAAAAACGTTAAGCAGTGTAGGCCAAGAACCAGTTCTCAGAGGCCTCTACTAAAATAACACCTGTTCGATGAAGATTCCCATTTCCAATCTGAGTCCTTTTCAATTAGACAGTTTTAATCCATTTAACGGGCGCAATCCTATTTTTGTATAATTTTACTTCTAGTTAAACTCACTCAGACTCCTTAACATGTCTCTGGGTGAAGTAACTGTATCAGTGTCCCCTAATGACAACCCATTACAATATAGTTTTTGTCTTCACTGGGGAAAAAAGGTGCAACTTTAAAACACGTTAACTGACACATATTGAAATCCTAGTGAACACAAGACAGTTGTAGCTTTAATACATTAGCTGAAGCCTACCAAGGAGCCTAGTTAACGTGTTCAAAATACACTTTGTTTCCACATACAGACGTGGCCATATTTTGTGGAAGAAGTAAATACCTCAAACTCCTCTTGCTGCGATGCTGGCAAGAAAGGAGATTCTACTGAGCTGAGCTCACTGGTAAAGGTTTCCACTAATGGGAGGAAAAGGCTCAAGTATTTTCTAACTAAAAAGAAACATTGAAAAATAGAGACAATACAGTTGAGTGACACAGGTTACTTTGTCTATTGAAATGATGCTCCAGTACCACCGTATATGCCCCTTGTCTTTCTTCACACTAGGCATCAGAGCATGAACAGAGCTATATTTCTGATAATCACTCTGTGATGCTACCTAGTGCATCTCTCAAAGCACAACAGTTATACACTGCTTAACTGAGTTTCTCTCACTACTCTAACAGCCTCCACTGAAGTGTGAATTGTCTTCTTACATACACCCATGCAACCCTGCTGATTTCCCTGGCATTTCTCCTGAATTACATTGATGTATGTCAGAGGACAAATGGGCCTATTAAATATAACTGTAGCAAGTGGCCAATTTTCCACCTGACATATATAAAAATGTTGGGATTTAGATTCAAATAGATGATTAAGAGGGAACATGAATGCAGCTCATCTAAGATAAAACAGCTGCTCACCCTAATTGGCTGTATTCCCCACTCCCCCACACCCATCAGGCTTCCAGGAGGTGCTTAAATCTATCTACTACCCTGTTTCCCCGAAAATAAGACAGTGTCTTATATTAATTTTTGCTCCCAAAGATGCGCTAGGTCTTATTTTCAGGGGATGTCTTATTTTTCAGAAATGAAAAATGCCTTATTATCGGTGGATGCCTTATTATCGGGGAGGTCTTATTATCGGGGGGATGCCTTATATTACAACGAGAGGCAAAATTGTAAGTAGGCCTTATTTTCGGAGGATGTCTTATTTTCGGGGAAACAGGGTATAATTGAAACTTCTTTGAAGCTGACATATATTTGTGTTTCCAACTACAAATTACTTTCTGGACTTAGGATAGTTCTCTGCATGACTGGGAATATAGTAGGCATATTCCCAACCAGGCAGATAACTTCTCTGTGTGCACCAATACATTCTCTTCATTCCCTTTTGTTCTCTCTGTGGTCTGAATCCTGGTTCAGCTGAACTCAACCAATGAGTCCAGGCCCTGCTAAATCACTCTATTTTAAGAGTTCAGCAAAAACATTTGCATTCCTCCCCTCAGCTGCTTCTTTCATTTCCATCCTGAGAAAGGGCCCTAGCTGCCTACATGGTGCTTGGATACCTCAGCTTTGTGGTTCTCTTCCTTCAGGCCCTCATACAGATGTTTGTTGAAGGTGATTTCCCCAATGACCAGAAGATCAGTTCTGTCTTTTAAGAACTATAAAAGAGGGAGGGAAAAGACAAAGCAAATTATTATTTTAGACCTTTCAGTTCTTCAGAGAAAAGCTGGCAAAATCATAGTCTAGCAAAGAGGTCCTCTGCCTCCTCCACAAACATGGTGGTTTTCCAAACTCAGAACTCAGCTGTGTCAGCCAGTTCCCACTGCATCCCAATCAACTGAGTGTGTTCGAACCCGCACTGGAGCTCGGACTGACCAAATTCCAGATAGGACTGCATCCAAGATACCCAGATTTTGCAGTTCTAGTTATGGGGACTGCTCATCAATTTAAGAAATTCACAAAAGGAGCATCTCTTCCCCCTACATCTCAGACCTCTCACCTCCAAGTCTGTTAAGACCTGCTGAATGTTGTTCTAGCCAGTGGGTTAGAAATGGGATAATTGCAGTCCACTCACACAACTGAGACTCTAATGTGCTGAGGTTGTGTTACCCAGCATCCCCCTGCTCTGCTTGGACTTATGGCAGTATCAATAATAAGACGGTACCTGGAAAATCAATGTTTGCAGCACTGGAAGTACCATCCTCTAGAGGAATAGCCTCTGTGGATAACTAGAGGAGATGGCAACATCTCTCGTAGGAACAGAGTCTCTCCTGAGAGCTGAAAGCACCATGATTAAAACTCCACCCTTGCTCTGGTGCCACAGGACTCTGTTGCTTTTTACAGATCCAGACTAACATGGCTACCCCTCTGATACTTAGTATCTAAATGTCATTCAGGGTAAGGATTTCATAGATGTCCCTGCAGAGATTTTATCCCGCAAATGTGGGTTAACAGATTTTTAGCAAGAAAAGACAGCTTCTGTGTATACCTGCTGAGAATCAATTAAAGGCAACTCAGCTATCACAGTAACATTCTCTCTGTCGGATGTTATAGCACAGTGCACGTGTTGGTACTGCCCTTTGCTGGCCTGAAAGAGAAAGGGATATCAACACTGAAAATATTTCTCAAAGCAAAATGTATGGCATGGAATCAAACTATTTCACTCTAAGCAGGGGGTTCACGATTGCAGTTTGCATGGAAATAGTTTGAGACTTCTAGAATGTACAAGCCATTTCACTAAATGCATGTTGTGTGTCTATTAAAAGTGAGCCATTCTTGGGTACAGCATGCAACACTTGTTACTCCGCTTTTCAATAATGCCATGTGACTCACTGCATTGGCCACTACAAAGCCATTGTCCCAGCATAGAATCATAGGCCTGGAAGGGACCTTGAGAGGTCTTCTAGTCCAGTCCCCTGCACTCATGGCAGGACTAAGTACTGTATTATCTAAACCATCCCTGACAGATGATTGTCTAACCTGCTCTTAAACATCTCCAATGATGGAGATTCCTCAGCCTCCCTAGGGAATTTATTCTAGTGCTTAGATATGCATGGCACAGCAGATGCTGCACAGCCCTGCAGTAGCTGTCAGTACCAACAGCAACCCTAATATCATAAACCAAGAAAACTAAAGGGCTACATACCAAGCACCATGACAGGCTCAAATCAAGTAATCAGATACACACAAACAAGTGCCCCAACGTTAAAGTTACAAGATCACTATGTGGATCTAGGAAAATATAGTCTATCAGGTCAGGACTTTCCTTTTTTTTTTTTTTTTTTTTTTTTTAAACATCCAGAACCGTTATGCGCCTGTGTGTTAAAGCCAAACTAAACTGACTCTTGGATTTAGCTCACTGCTTGCACCATAGAGAGCCTGTGTAATTACATTCTATGTAGATCGACTAGCAGAGCATCTGCTGGGTGCTGCAGTTCCCGTTTCTGGAAAGACCAACAGTAACTAGTTTGCGTTTCCCCTAGTACATCTGTGTAACAGCGAATACCAAGAAACCACTCACCTTTACTTTGGTCTTTTCAGTACAGAATTGAGGATGATATTCCAAATCCTTCCAGTTTGTGCAGACTGTTGTATTCTGGAAAGAGAGTAGTGGACAGTCTTGGTAGTTTCCCACACACCATTTGCCCAGAGCATGCCTAATAAAATGCACAAAGAATTCCAGAAGCCCAATCCCATTGTCTGCCACCTTCTTCCCAAGACAGCAGAGGAAGGGAGGCTCAGGGTCAGATGCTCATTACACCACCAATTGGTCAGTTTAGGAGAGATGAACTCCAAAGTGTCCCTGGTCTGGTTGTCTTCGCCTAGAGATGTGTGGCCACAACCTACTTGCAGTATGTGAGGCAAGTGTATTGGCGATCTATCCCCAAGAGTTTGCCTCGAGCACTAAGGACTCATCTGCACTGTAGGATAGTGGAGTCCACAGAATTCACTATAGCAGAGACTATTTCTTGGATTATATGATAAAGCCAAAGCTAAATCAACATTTCGGCACTCACTACATTCAGGGTGGGTGCTCTGTTGTTTATATAGTGCTGTCATGTATTGTGCCGTACAGCCAGTCCTGGAGACACAGCTCTCTGCCCCAGGAGGTGAGAGCCTGAAGGCCTTAGCTGGTCCAATAAAGAACATGGCCATTGTCAGCAGGGTCTCAATGGGGCAGAAGCAGTGAAGGACTAGTCCGTCTCCTCCCAGAGTCACAAGTGCCCTGCGGGAAGCACTGAGAGCGAAGGAGCCTCATCATCTCATGGGGGCGGGACAAAGTCATTCAGGGAGCGCAGAGGTGGGAACAGTGCGTGTGACCGACACAGGGCACCCGAGGGGCGACGGGCACGGTGCGTGTGACCGACGCAGGGCACCCGACGGGCACGGTGCGTGTGACCGACGCGAGGCACCTGAGGGGTACGGTGCGTGTGACCGACGCGGGGCACCCGAGGGGCGACGGGCACGGTGCGTGAGACCGACGCGGGGCACCCGAGGGGCGACGGGCACGGTGTGTGTGACCGACGGGCACGGTGCGTGTGACTGACGCGGGGCACCCGAGGGGTGATGGGAACGGGGTGCTGGACAAGGGGCACCGGGGGTGACGGGAACGGGGGAGGGGGTGACGGGCACTGGCCACCCAAGGGGTGACGGGAATGGGGGAAGGGGATGATGGGCACGGGGGGGGGAAGGGGGAACGGACCCGGGGCACCTGGCACCACCCAGGGCGGGGCGAGCCCCGACCCCTTTTCCCGGGGGGCGGGGGGAGGCGACAGCCCGGCCCCGCCCCGCGCTCGCACCCGCCCGCGGCTGTGGAAGGCGGGGCCTGGTGGGCGGGACTTAGCCTGGCCGGGTTCTCGCCGCCCTGCCCCCGCCGGCCTCGCGAGACTTGGTTTGAAATGGCGGCGGGCGGGCTCGGCGGCTCTCGCTAAGGCGCGGCCGCGCCATGGAGCGGGCTACGAGCCTCCAGCCGCGGCTGTTCCGCACCTACGCGCGCCGGGGCGGCTCCCGGCGCCGCCTGCCGGCCCCGGCGCCCTGGCTGTCGCCGCCGCTGGACCGCAAGCGGCTCTTCAGCTCCAGCTCCGCCTCCGTGGGCTCGACTTCCACCGCCTCGTCCTCCGGCTCCGAGGACCCCGACTTCCAGCCCCGCTGCCGCCGCCCGCCGCCCCGCAGTCCCGCCCGCCTGAGGCGGCGGAGAGGCGGCCGCGTGGGGGCCAAGGAGAACCGGGGCCCCGCCGGGCCGGGCCCGCAGCGCCATAGCTGCGCCGTGCCCGCCACCCCGCTGCGGAGACACGTCACCCGCCGGCGCCGCCAGGGGGCGCTCCCGTCGCCGGGGCGCAGGACGGGGCTGCGGGCGCGGCCCCCCCTGCTCTGCAGCACCCCGCAGCAGGCGCCGCCCGGGGCGGAGAGCGGGCCCCTGCCCGAGGAGGAGAGCATCCTGGGGGGCTGCCAGGAGAACGGCCCCCCCGGTCCTGGGAGGGCGGCCTCGGGCCGGGCCCCCCGCCGACGTCAGGGCCCCCCCCGGAACATCCTGGCCGAGCTGAGCTCCATGGCGCCGGGGAGCAGCACCGCGGAGCCCGCGACGGGGCTGGAGGGCAGCCTGGAGCTCTTCTCCCCGCCGCTGTCCGGGGGCAGCGGCCGGGTCTCTCCCGGCCAACAGCATCCCAGCGCCAGTTCAGGCAGCCCCCTGGGGGGAGACTGGCGGAGCCGGAGCCAGCCGGCGTGCACAGCCTCTCCCCCAGGTGCCCAGAGCCAGACGACTTGTATGATATCTGGGAGCAGCTATGTCCTCTTGCCCTGTGGGGCTGGGAGACCGCCTGAAGCAGCCCAGGGCGACTCGATCCAGCTTGTCCCCTCATCATTTCCAGGTATCCACAGACAGTCTGTCCCTACTCAGGGCCAGCCTGTGTCCCCCCATCATAAAACTGTGAGCAGAGATCATGTCCAAAGACTGACCTCACAAAAGGCAGAGAGGGCTCAGAGGACTACACAGGGACCTTGCCAGCTAGAAACTAGTCTGGGACTGCAAAAAAGTGTTAACTATCCTGGGGCTGCACTGCCCATTACTGGGACGCCCCATGTCCTGGTACAAGATAATACCAGTCCTGATGAGCCACATGATGGTTTGAGAGGAGGCTCTCAGAAAAGGAGCTGGAACCTTAGCACGGACAAAAGCAGACTTCAGCCCTTGGTGGTCTTGAGTTCTCAAGTGGTACCAACCTGGTTGGCTAACAGGAAGATCAATAATAAGTTGGATGCTTGGCCCTCCTGGAGGGAAAATGATTGTCAGCAGCCAGTTTCCCCCTCTGCCCTGTCTGTAATCTCAGTAAAGAAGTCCAGAAGTAGCAAGGTCATTCCCAGAGATGGTGATGGAGGCACCAGTAGAAAGGCCTGTATCAGTGGGTTCAGCTCCAGCCGATGGGGGAAACAGGCACGGCGCTGCCCTGTCAGACGCAAGAATTCAAAAACTCCATGGCAGCAGGGTAATGGCTCCTTCTTTCAAGAACAAATGAGGCAAAAAGGAAGAGAGAAAAATGCCCTGGAGATGTCATCGTCTTTTCTGTGTGACTCTTCTTTCCTCAATGACTCCCAGTGGTGGGCTAGGGCTCGAGCATCTCTCACTCTTCACAAGAAAAAGAAAGTTTCCATCGAGGAAAGTGCCTGTGGCAGCATCCCTTGTACTCCTTCCTCCTCCAAATCTCAGCTTGCAGGGTACCATAAGTCCTCGTTCATTCAAAGTGTTGGCTACTGTAATTGGCCCACTTCCTCCGTGCTCCTGCTGACTCCCATGAAGTCCCATTCTGTTCTGGAGGTGATGCTCACAGATGCAGAAAAGGTGTATGGGGAATGTCAACAGGAGGGTCCTATCTCCTTTGAGCAATGTATTCCCCCAGATAAGATGAAGAACTGTTTGAAGATTGGGGAAGGAGTATTTGGGGAGGTGTTCCAAACAAACAGTGAGAGAGGAGCTGTGGCTTTAAAAATCGTTCCTGTTGAGGGGACTGAGAGGGTCAATGGAGAAGCTCAGAAGAGCTTCAGTGAGATCTTGCCAGAGATGATAATCTCAAAGGAGCTCAGCCTTTTATCTCAGGAGGTAGAGAACAGGACTGTAGGTTTCATTGACTTGTACTCCGTGCACTGTGTCCAGGGGGCATATCCCAAGCATCTTCTGAAAGCCTGGGACAAATATCACGAACTGAACGGATCTGAAAATGACCGGCCAGACCTGTTTGGAGAGCAGCAGCTGTTCATGGTCCTGGAATTTGAATTTGGAGGCAATAACTTGGAGAATATGAAGAAGCAGCTAAATTCAGTGGCAACAGCAAAAAGCCTGCTGCATCAAGTTACTGCTTCCTTGGCTGTGGCAGAGGAGGGACTGCACTTTGAGCACAGAGACTTGCATTGGGGGAATATTCTGGTGAAGAAAACCAACTTGAAAGAGCTCAGTTATACTTTGAATGGAGCAGTTTATACAATCCCCACGAAAGGAATTCATGTGAACATCATAGATTACACCCTATCTAGGATGGAGAAAGATGGGCTGACTATCTTCTGTGATATTTCCACTGACAAAGAGCTGTTCCAAGGAAGAGGTGACTACCAGTTTGATATCTATAGGCAGATGAAAAAAGAGAATGCCAACAACTGGGCTGACTATCACCCCCATAGCAATGTCCTGTGGCTGCACTATTTGGCAGATAAACTTCTGAAAGAGGTCAACTACAAGAGAAAGCTATCCTCCTCCTCTGCCTTGAAAGGCATACAGAAGCAACTCCGAAAGTTTCACAGAGAAGTCCTGAACTTCAGCTCTGCCAGTGATGTTCTGCTCAACAGCAGCCTTTTCCACTGATCAAAATGGACCTTTGAATGAGAGATCACAAAATGGTGTCCTTGTACGGCCACGCCCTTTGCTGTAGTTTTGGAATATTTTAACATTGGCACATTTGGCATGGTGCAGATAGTAAATGACCTCTTCTGTCCATGAGTTAAATAATTTCTAAGTGTTCAGCTAAAATAGGTGAAGATCCATTGTTGCAAAAAAAAAATTTGAAACATTTCACAGTTCAAATATTAAAAGTGGTTCTTCCATATGTGAAGTCCTTATTCTGAACGTTAAGCTCCTCTGCAACTTTTAATCTTAGATCATTAAAACTGATGACTTTAAGCTGCAGTAAAATCTAGCCTACTTTTCATTTCTCACTATGGAAAATGAAGATCTGACCTAATATTGCTAATACATTTGAGGCATTCCTTTATTATAAAAAATGTTGGGTTTTTTTGTTTTTGTTTTTTTACATTAGCACTTGTATAGACCCAGCTTTAAACACATGCTCTTAGGTTGGCAAACTTCCTGGATTAGCAGAATGAATTTGACAGGTTACAATATGTAAACCCTGAAATAGAAAATTAGAGAAAATACTCCTGGATTCTATAGGAAACCCACGCTTGAATATGTTTTATCAGTAAGGCTATGATTTTGTCATGGATCTTTTCAGTAAAAGTGATGGACTAGTCATGGGCAATAAACAAAAAATCATGGAAGCTGTGACCTGTCCCTGACTTTTACTAAAAACATCCCTGACAAAATGGGGGGGGGGGAGGTCCAGCTCCCTGTCTCCCGCCCCTGCAGTGGCTGGGAGCTGCAGGGACCCCAGTGGCACTTGCGTGGGGGGGGTCCCCCGCCACCCATAATGGCAGGGGAGCTGTGGGGAGGCACCCCTGCCTGCAGCCACTTAGCAGCTTGGGTCCCTCTGCCATTGCAGGGGGAGTCCCAGCTACTCATGGCAGCTCAGGGGTCACTGCCGGGGCGGCAGCCAGTCAGTTGTGGGGTCCTGCTACCCACAGCTGCTGGGCAGCTGCGAGAGGATCCCATGGAGGCTGGGCTGCTGCTGAGTCCCCTGCTGCCTGCAGCAGCTGGGCAGCTCTGGGGGCCCCCAATGTCACGGAGGTCACTGGAAGTCACAGATTTCACAACCTCCGTGACAATCTTAGCTTTACTTATCAGTAAGGGTCTAAACCTGCTCTCCTGAAAGTCTGTGGAAGAGGAATCGCACATTGAAAAAGTTAAAAAAAAATAAAATAAAAATACCTGTGTTCCTGTTACTTTTTTCATTCTTGCAATAGGATGACCTTGTATGCAGACAGGAACCAAAATCTCTAAATCAATTTGAGCGCCATAGCGGTTTTCCCCATTGATCTAAAAAGGCAAATGCACAGGATGAGAAAGGGTGAACGGTTGGCCCTAAAAAATCCAACTACATCAATGTTATTAACTTTGTACCTACATTAAACTGGAACTCTTTGGTCTCAAAGTGTCCTTGACTAACATTCACATATACTACTGGAGCTGGCCTGCAGACAAACAGATAAATCAAACTAAATGGATCTTGCATTGTTATTGCTGCAAATTAGTTCACTCTGTAACTGATAGAGACAGATCCCTCAAATAGAAGAGAAGGGAAGATATCACACATCCAGTTTTAGTGAAAGTCATGTTTATCTACACTTATTTTAAAGGGACAACATCTTATAATAAATAATAATATATAGAGATATACCTATCTCATAGAGCTGGAAGGGACCCTGAAAGGTCATTGAGCCCAGCCCCCTCCCTTCACTAGCAGGACCAAGTACTGATTTTGTCCCAGATCCTTAAGTGGCCCCCTCAAGGACTGAACTCACAACCCTGGGTTTAGCAGGCCAATGCTCAAACCACTGAGCTCTCTCTCCTCCCCCCCCTTGAATCTAGAATCTATTTAAATAGTTTCAGGTACTAGAGATGCCCCTGAATTTCCCTGCCAGTTAGGTGGTCTTACTATCACATTTTTCAGTTTCTCCCTTCCCTTTTGATGTGTGAGACTCATACAAAATGGGAACCACCAACTATCTATAGTGTTGTTACACTAAGTAAGAAATCTTAGGATCTAGCAATTACAGTAATCTTGTGATTCTAGTAACAATAGTTGACTATCTTAAACAATAAGGTTAATTAACCTTTTTATAGAGGAACAGCAATTCATAAATAACAAATTATACAGGGGTCAGCAACCTTTCAGAAGTGGTGTGCTGAGTCTTCATTTATTCACTCTAATTTAAGGTTTCGCGTGCCAGTAATACATTTTAACATTTTTAGAAGGTCTCTTTCTCTAAGTCTATAATATATAACTATTGTTGTATGTAAAGTAAATAAGGTTTTTACAATGTTTAAGAAGCTTCATTTAAAATTAAATTAAAATGCAGAACCCCCCGGACCGGTGGACAGGACCCGGGCTGTGTGAGTGCCACTGAAAATCAGCTCGCGTGCCGCAGGTTGCCTACCCCTGTAGTCTTAACAAGGTTCCCCTACTTCACTTTACCTCCAAAACAGGTTTGTAAATGTCCTAATAATATCAATAGCACTTGGCTACTCCGCAAGACTTACTTGGTAAGAACTGCAGTCAAAGCATATCTGACATCAAGTATGTGTTCTTCAATCAAAGCAGTGCTATTTTCATTTACACTAAAAATAAAGGGTAAAAGATAACATTTAGTTATCTACCTGTACTATATTTAATTATTTTCCCTGTCACTAAAGCTTCTATAGTTTGACATTTGCTGACAGTGACTTTATACAAGGAGAATGAAAAGAATTATTGCCACTGTACAGTCAAGAGCAGCTTTCACAGAGCTACTAGCGGTCTGAACTCCATAAATGTAATGTGGTAGGAATTCTGACCTTTCTTTTAGCATTTCCTGTTTCCCCATATTTCAAATACAAGTGCAATATGTGAGCATACAGCAATGCTCACATCTATCATAGTTAAGGGTGCTCCCACATGTGCAAGAAGCTTGCTGGCATGGTAGAAACATACAAAAACCTTCCCCTTCAACTATGCTTGCAGTAGAGTTGAAAGGCAAAAGTTCCAGATTTAGCTGCCTAAAGTTAGTCAAATAAAATCTTTAGTTTCCTAAAATCAGTTTCCTGATTTTCAAAGATGCTGAGCACCTGCTCATTCCTTATTTTCCACACTTAAGTCCAGCTGTAGAGGTGCTAAACCGTAGGTTTAGATTCCTATCTTGTTTGAAAATGTTGACAAATGGGTCAAGTACAATTTTGTGCCGATTACTTGGGTATAAATATGGCCTCAGCTTTTATTATTTTTAAAGGCTTGCTTGCCTTCCCCCCAACCCCCTAGAAAGCAGTCACAGACTTCCCCCGTCCCAAAGGACAGCAAAGGACTCTGAAAACGTGCTTTCCCAGACTCCAGTGAAGTGGGTGGAAGGAATTAGTACGCACCACACCTTGCCTCCCCAAAATCAATTGGGCCTCAACAAAAAATCCACTCGGCACACAGCTGGGCCTGTGTTTTTGAAAAAAGTATACACTATACACTATTTTCCCTACTGATGAAGAAGGGGTAGTAGGTGTCCTGCAGGAAAAAGGGAAATCAGGACCCTGCTTAAGTAATAAATAAATTTGGTGGCTTTCCCATTCTCTAATTTCCAAAGAGAAAATAAATTATAATCCTCAGCAGGTAGGGGAATAGTTTGTACATACATGGATATTTCTAAACGAAGGGAGGGACGGATGAGTAGGGTTTCCATGGGACTGGCTCCCACAGGCTGTTTAATGAAGAAGTACTGAGGAAATAGGAGGTGACTTATGTTTTCTCTTCTGTCTATAATATGACAGGTGGAAAAGGGCATTTCTTACTTTGTGACGTTAATAGTGATGTTCGCAGTCTGATCTGGAAATAAAGCTTCATCTAATTGCCAAATCACTGAAAAATGTGCCTATTATGAAGAAAGAGATTATTAAACAAAAAAAGCAAAATGAACGTACAGGTCTGTTGCATCTTACGCTGGGGTTACATTCCGCAGTCAGTGCGTAAAGCAAAAATCGCGTATAGTCAAAATTACATTGAGTGTGATGGCGGGCGGAATCGCCCGCACTACAGGTACAGTATTAAAATTGTTATTTTTCTCTTTTTTTGTTTTTGCCGACCGCGTAAAGCTGAAATCGCGTATGTTAAATGCATGTAAGATGCAAATGTTTTTTTTATTCTTGCTGTACTACTTTTAAAATACATTTAGTTAGATAATTTTATTGTCCAAATTTCTCTCCAATATGTGGTACATATTACTATGTATAATAGAAAAACAGCCGAGAAACAGATATATGTAAATGGCTAGTTTGACAGTCAGGGTCCAGACACCTCATGGGGAGAATAGAGGGTTTAAACCCCTAAAAAGAAGCAGTTAAACCAAATGATCGCATACTATGTTATTTTACTGTAAAAGTATATCGAGTATGGTCTTTTACAGAAGCTTTTACTGTTCTGAAACTGATGGTCATCATGAGATATGTATAGAGACTATGGTTATGAATTTGTGTATATAGAGAACTGTGCTCATAAGCTTTGGCTCCACCTCACAGCAGGGAGGTGAGCAATCAGATACGGAGAGGCACCTCCCAAGCCAGATGTTTACACAAAACCGGACTCAAGTAACTATTCATTGTACAGCCCAGGAACAGACAAATCATGGGTCATTAGAGTTTGTGGTAAAACACTGAGACAACTTGCAATTTCCCACTTTTCAATATCTATAATGAACTGAAAAATAAAACTGCAAACCCTTTTAAAATAAAAGGGGTTGAAGTGAAATCTATCCAGAGACAGGAAGAGCCTGTAGGTGGGAAGCTTTCTGTGAATGCTGGATTCGCCCCCCACCAAATGTAGTTAAGGGGTATGCTGAGAAACTATTCAAAGGCAATAGGTAAATTGTATTAGAAAAAGGTTTTTTTAATCTAATATGGATGTTTAAAGCCTGAGGTTGCATCTTTATATTTACTGGGTCACTTGCATGTTTGCTATCTCACTATTTCATCTTTGAATCAGTGGGTTTTCTATGAAATAGACCGTTTGTTTATTTTTACTCCAAGCAGGTCTTTGTTGTGCAAACTGTGTGGGGACCAAAGTAAGATGGTATCTGTGGAGGTGACAAACAAGGAGGGGAAAGTCTGTGTGTCGTGTCTGGTAGTTAAAAACCAGGGCCGGCTCCAGGCACCAGCCGAGCAAGCTCGTGCTTAAGGCAGCATTCTGCCCAATCCTAGGGCAGCACGGCTGCTTTTTTTTTCTTGGTTCAGTGCGGAGGAGGGGAGTGCCCTGCTGGGAGCGGGCTGCGCGCTCCGTCTGCCCCAGCCGGTGCCAGGTCTGTAGCAAGCCCGGCAGGGCAGCCCGCGTCCTTCCCTCCCCGCCAACCGGAGCAGCGCCCCGCTGAAGCCCTGGCCACACCCCCTTCTCTCTCTCTCCCCCCACTCCCTCCCCTTCTCCCATGCTAGCCGGGGCACGTCTGCAGTGCAGGGAGTCCCCCTGGCTCTGGCCGCCCCGCAGGTTTTTTTCCCCCCCCCTGCTTTGCCACTCCGGCCGCGCCACAGGTTTTTGTTTGTTTGTTTGTTTGTTTTTTTGCTTGGGGCAGCAAAAAAGCCAGAGCCGGCCCTGTTAAGAACTCAGAAATTTAGGGGGACTCAGGACAGGAAGGGCTGTTGGTGTCAGAAGTAACTAAACGGCTGAAAGCCAGAGTGAGACCTGGTGCATGTGGGCAGGCTACTGGTGTAAGGGATCTGAGCCATAGCAGCACAGCATTAAGGCACCCCAAGGTTACAGGACACGCAGTGACAACGCGTTACTGGCCTGGGTGATCCTCAAAATATCCCAGTCAGCTAGAGTGCTGACCTCCATACATGAGAGTTAGTTGAGGCTATGGCCTAGTTGCAAAGATAATGGTGCAAGAGCAGCTGTTGAAAATAGAACAAACACTGAGAACAGAGCTGGAAACAATGACATTTGACTTACCATTGTGTTTTTGAATATTGGGTGTCCAATCTTGCAGGCCATGGACGAGAGTAAATGTGCAGATGGTTTTGGCTGATCGCAGTGAATCACAGTAGAGGATGGCTGTCAAAATAGTAGGAATGCTTTTTAATATAGAAGCAAAACAGGCTGGAAGATTCAACTTGTTCTGTTGTGCACTCCCACACGTAACATCAGGAGTTAGGTGTTCTGGAGATCACAAGCGTTCTCCATTTAGGCACTGATAACATCACTGAGGTGTTCCGTTTATGGTTTCTTTTCAGGCCTCGTTTTAGGCATTTAGAGCAGGTATTTTCAATACAGGCTATGAGTCTCGTAAAAAAAACGCCTTTTATAGGCAGGCAAAATTGATTCAAGCTGCCAGAACACTTTATTTACATTAAACATGTTGGATTAGTGTGGTGGAGATAAATAACAAATACCCACATTTGACTGGTTGTAAAAAAAGTTCAAGTTACTCTATGGTCTCCATATATTGCAAAAGAAAAACACTGCAACGAACCCAACATACAGATTATAGCCTTGCCCTGAAGACAGTCCAGTCCTTCAAGACCTCCACTAACTCTGTCCCTTATAAAAATTGATAAAGTAATTTAAAAGTCTCATCAGTTTTAACTTGAAAAATGGGGAAACTAACTGACCCAGACTCTTTAGTTCTGGCTATATTTTAGCAATAGGAAGCCCTTTGTGCTGCTGTGGTTTAATGCATTACAACACTACTCCCTTTTCAGCTGTTCCATTTTATGTATGCCATTGCTGAATACACCCTAATACGGCTGGCTTACTCATGCAACATGAAGGCAGTGTTTGAATTTCATTTAAATTTTTTCATCATGCTGCAATTATGGCCTTAACATACTGAATAAATCCAAAGCTTATACTAGCCCAAGATCTGTTCTCAGTAATTCTGAAACTAGGAAGTTAGTATTTGCTTTCAGTGTTCCTGAACTCAGAAATAACCTTCCTATATACCCCAAACCTTAATTTAATCTGTTAACAGGAAGGGCCACTTGACTGGGACCAGAAAACGGCAGGAGATCCAGGAATCTATGCTGAGTACCCTGTACCTCCTTGGGTTGGATCTGGAGCTCAGTTGCCACCCACTGCAAGAGCTCTTGATACTGCCTGTAGACCTCAGGCAAGGATGGCGAAGACTGAATAACCCCCTCATCTAGCATCGGGAAGGATTCACCTGTCCGCACCACTGGTCCCAGCAGATTTGGATCAATTTTGTCTCTCTTGTACCCTGAAGGAGCTGGTTGGTGTCAGCAAAGAGAGGGTAGGTGGGATTCATGCAGAGATCTGGAGTGTCTAGCATAGGGATCCCATGGACTCCAATGATGCCAGTAGGAAGAGTCAACCGGTTGAGGGGGATCCCATGGCATTGGGTACCACTGGTCCCCTGGATAATTATATCTGGGTGGAGAACAGATCTAAGACCTTCTGGAGCCTCCAGCTCAGCAGATGAGGAGGTAGGCTCCAGTTCAATCAGCAAGTCATCAGTACTGGTGGACGAATGCTCCGGCTGATGGAAGCAGGGAGTATTTCCATCTCCTCCCAGAGGTCTGTCCTGGAGTGCAGGATGTTCCAATGGCTGGGACCGACAGATCCGGTGCATCCCTAGTTATGGTGGACAGCGGTTCCTTGCAGGGGCAGGCCAGCACCAGAGCAGAGTCTAAGTCTGTAGCTCCCAGACAGGGCTGATGGTGCTGATCCTTTGGTCAGTGTATCGGAACCCAAATTCGTACCAACGTATCCCTACTCTTTTGCACCAGACCTTCATCCCCAAGAGGTCTGAGCAGACTTAAGTCCTTTGGAGTTGTGCACGAGGACTCACCAGACTTGGACAGAATGGGGGAGGGATTTTTTAGTTTAGGAGCAGATTTTTCCTTGCGTTTGAGAGTGCTCCTTGCTCCTAATGAGAAGCCTATCAATTCTTAGCAGCTCTGGCCTCAGCTCCTGTGCTCAGGCTCAGAGGGGCGCTGCTCACTCACTAAGGCCATTGTACAAGTTGGTCGCCTTGGCCCAGGTCTGGGTCTCAAGGTTTTCTCCATGAGATGTTTCTTTAGTCAGAGCTCTTGAGAGGGAAGGAGTGACAAATGTTGCACTTAGCAGAGATGTGAGCCTCCCCAAGGCAGTATAGGCAACACTGGTGTTTATTGCTCACAGAGAAGGAACCAGGGCAGAAGATCCCCCTTAAATCGCTGATCTTTGGCCATAGTCCTTGTTCACTGGGAAAAGCTCCCCAAGTCAGGGACTCGGGTAGGACTAATTTACACTAACTAGACAAATGAACACTACTAAGAATAATACAAAAATATTTACAGTATATACACAGGTTTTGAAGAATAAACACGGAAGTAGCTTCGGACACAGGATTCCAACTCAGGCCATGCAGCAGTAAGAAGGAACTAGAGCAGCATTGGTCCCTAGCACCCTGTAAACTCTCAGTTCAGAGCACAAGGAAAACAACTGGAGGCATGAACCAACGGACCCGACTTGCTAGAAATGTTATCTCAGTCAGGCACATGGTGTGCATGCATACCCACATATGGAATACATGTAGGGACCAACACTCGAAGAACTATCTGGATCTCAAATCACTAAAAGGTTCTGTACAGCCCATAAAAGAAAAAAATTCTCACAACATTTATCAGTAGTTAAATAGCCTCACTAGGAAAAGTGAGACGGGATGTTACATGAGTTGTTCAAAGTCCCAGCAAGTCAGAGGCAGTCGGGATTATAACTCAGAAGTTCCTGACTCCCAGTCCTGTGTTTAGTCCATTAGGCCACAGTGCTTCTGAAAGAATACAGTTTACTCATGCATAACTCCTGATAAAAGTATACAAGAGAGCCTTACCTATTTTTCTGTGTATGATGTGTCTTATTGATCATTGATTTATTACTAAAGCACCTATAGATGAGCTTTACATCTTACCACTGGCCAAAAAGACATCCTTGGAAAATAAGCATTTATTTCAAGAGAATTTTCCTGGGCAGTGAGTGAATAACAATGGATTCTGACCCTGGCTGTTCCTTACCATCCTGGTTTTGAACCAGACAGCCACTTCATGATCTCACCTCTGGGATCATCTTTTTAAACTGTAGATTTCTAGGGTATTTCAAGACCAGGGTTGTCATGTAGGAGTCATCTCCGCTGTTAACTAGAGAAATGTCCATGGTCAGCTCCTTGGTGTCCCCCACCACTAATTTCTTCCTATAAGCAGGCATGAGACATAAAACAGATGGGTTATACTTTATCAATGTTAATGTAACAAAGGGAGACAAAAAACACAAATTATTTTAACAAAGTCCATATGTCATTTTATAGCAATACCAAGAACGAAATCTGTATAATAAAACCATTTCAACTCACTGAGTCTGACTTCTCAAGGTTAGGTTCGCAGCACAGATGGCTTTGTTATTACAATCCTTCTTGTAAGGCAGCTGAAATTAGAGAGAGGAGTGGGAGTCACTGTGATGGAGTCAGACTAGTTGGTCAGAACTCTGGTTTTAATGGGACTTTTTTCCCCCTCTTTTTTTTTTCCCCCCTCTGGGAGGCAGCATATTAAAAACCACGTACACTCACATGTACAAGAACGCTTTCCCCAAAACCAGGGATTCGCATAACCCTATCTAAGGGGCAAAGCTGGAGTTGAAGAAACCTCTAGCAGTGACTCACTAACAGGTTGCTATTGAATTATGATGGGATTGCCAGAAAAAGGACTAATGGGAGGATTCACAGCAACATGAAATGCCTTCAATGGTGACAAGGTCAGCATTCTGAATATTTCCTCTGGGTCCCTTCGCAATCCAGCATTCTCAGCACATTAGAAAGAGATGCTAGTTGTTAACCCTTCCATTCGTCCACTAGGAGTCATCTGAACCATTCTGTGGCTGAATCGTGTAAGTTACTTTTTTATTATTCCCCTTTCATTGCTGAAATATTATTCTAGTTTTTTAATCAGTCTGACCATATTATTTGACTTACTCTCTCCCTATCTCAATTTATTTAAATGCAAATATCACTTTCTTACAAGGTACAGAGATGAAAAAAAATAAAAACTAGAAAAGTTAATTTCTAGAAATGCCATACAAGTTTCAAAATTAAAGTTTCATATGTTCAAGTCAGTTCCAAACACACTGCATGTTTTACAGATGAGACTGATTTGATTTTTCTGGAAGAACCAAATCATGGGAAATGGCCAGTATTTTTTAATCAGCAATTTGATCCTCCAATATAAATCTAGCATCTATAGCTGATACTGCCATAGCAGTCCAATGATAATTAACCATTAGGTGATGGGTGCTTTGGTTGCTAGCAAATCAGTCTATCACCACTACCACAACTCAGATGATCAAACTGAACAGTAATATACTACTACGTAATGTATCAGAGGGGTAGCCGTGTTAGTCTGAATCTGTAAAAAGCAACAGAGGGTCCTGTGGCACCTGGTCTGTTAGTCTCAAAGGTGCCACAGGACCCTCTGTTGCTTACTACGTAATGGTAAATGAGCACTCATTGCAAAGTATTGCCCTGATTCATCTAGATGGCATAGTTATTAGATATTGATTTGTGACTGGAGTTCTCCATATTAATAAACAGGAAAATGCTGCCTCATCGTAGAGCTTTGCTGCATTTGTCAGAAACTGATTTAAATTCCAGACTGACTAGTTTCAAAAATAGAGCTAAATTAGCTAATAAGAATTTCCCCACTCATAAAATATAAACGAGAGACCATGATACTAAAACCAGCTAATTAGAAGCTGAAACGCCCGAATTCTGATTTAGATTTTTTTCAAAATATAATTTAGAAGATATTTTAAAATACCTCTTTTAAAATAGAAAATTGTACCACTTTGTTAATGCAGAAATCTTCATTCAAAGAATAGCTCTTAATAATACTACATAATATAGAGCTTTATATCTGCAAAAGCACTTCACAAACAAACTAATGACTCCTCACCACCTTTTCAATTGAGGTGAGTTCCGTCCCCGTTTAGTAAATGGGTAAACTGAGGCACAGAGAAGGAAAGAACAGTTACTCACCTTCTCGTAACGGTTGTTCTTCGAGATGTGTTGCTCATATCCATTCCAATTAGGTGGGTGCATACACAGTTGTCAGAAAGATTTCCCTCAGCAGCGCCCGTTGGGTCAGCTGTGGAGCCCCCTGGAGT
Source organism: Trachemys scripta elegans (assembly GCF_013100865.1). Lineage (NCBI taxonomy): Eukaryota > Metazoa > Chordata > Testudines > Emydidae > Trachemys > Trachemys scripta. The sequence continues at coordinate 3,434,058 of NC_048315.1, read as the reverse complement.
GGCACCTCCATAGCGCTCTATATATGACTCTGCCAACCTGGCGCCTCCTCAGTTCCTTCTTGCCGGCTACTCCGACAGAGGGGAAGGCAGGTGGGTACTGGAATAGATATGAGTAACACATCTCAAATAATAAGTTACAAGAAGGTGAGTAACCGTTTTTATTTCTTCGAGTGATTGCTCACGTCCATTCTAATTACATGACTCCCAAGCCTTACCTAGGCGGTGGGGTCAGGGTTATGGAATCACTGATTGGAGTACCATTCTGCCGAAAGCTGCATCATCTCTGGCATGCCAGATGATGGCATACTGAGAGGGGAACGTATGCACTGAGGACCGAGTCGCTGCCCTGAAGATTTCTTGTATTGGGACCTGGGCCAGGAACCCCGCTGACGAGGCCTGTACCCTCATGGAATGTGCCGTAAGTGCCGGGGCTGGGACCTTGGCCAGCTCGTAGCATGTGCGGATGCAGGACGTGATCCAGGAAGATATTCTTTGAGATGAGACCAAGAGTCCTTTCATCTGGTCTGCTACCCCTACGAACAGCTGGTTGAACTTCCTGAACGGCTTAGTGTGCTCGATGTAGAATGCTAGTGCCCGCTGAACACCCAATGAGTGTAGCCTCTGCGCTTGACTACTGGCATGAGGCTTAGGAAAGAAAACGGGCAGTCTTGACTCGTGTGAAAATGTGACACAACCTTAGGAAAAAAGGCTGGGTGAGGCCTAAGTTGCACCTTATCCTTGTGTAAGACCATGTAAGGTGGGTCAGAGGTGAGAACCTTCAACTCAGACACCCTGCGTGCTGAGGTAATGGCGACCAGAAGAGATACTTTGTACGATAGATGGAGGAGGGAGCAAGTCACTATCGGTTCAAACAGGGGCCGCATTAGATTGGAGAGGACCAAGTTCAGGTCCCGCACAGGGACTGGTCATCTAATCTGGGGATGGAGGCGTTCCAGGCCCTTGAAAAAACGTCCCACCATGGGGTTGGCAAATACGGAGCATCCAGATACTCCTGGGTGGAAAGCCGAGAGAGCAGAGAGGTGTACCTTGATGGATGCTGCTGCCAGGCCTTGTTGATTTAGGTGTAGGAGGTTTTCTAGGGTGAGTGGGATAGGCACCTGGATTGGAGGTGTGTGATGCTGGGCACACCAGCAAGTGAACCTTTTCCACTTAGCTAGATAAGCGGCCCTGGTGGATGGTTTCTTGCTGCCAAGTAGGACCTCCCGTACAGGTTCCAAGCACAGAAGCTCCATGGGGTTTAACCATGAAGCTTCCAAGCCGTGAGATGGAGGGACTGGAGGTCCAGGTGGAACAGGTGACCATGGTCCTGAGTGATCAGGTCGAGATGGAGTGGCAACGCAATCGGGGCGTCCACTGACAGTTCCAAGAGCGTGGTGTACCAGTGTTGTTGATGCCACGGCGGGACCACCAGGATTACTTCCGCTCTGCCCCTGTGGACCTTGAGAAGAACATGTGCATGAGAGGGAATGGGGAAAAGGCATACAACAGGCGGCCACCCCAGGGTAGCAGAAATGTGTCCATGACCGAGCCTGGGCTGTGATTCTGGGAGGAGCAGAACATCGGGCACTTCCTGTTGCTGTGGGTGGCGAACAGATCGACCTGGGAAAACCCCCACCTTTGGAAGATGGAGTGTATGATGTCCAACCCCTTACAGTAGTGCTCGGAAACCACCTGAGGCCTTGAATGATGTTTGACATGACTTGAAATTGCGTCTGCGGCAGAAACGCTCTTGCCTGCGCCGAGTCCAGCACCGCCCTGATGAACTCTATTCTCTGGGTTGGTGATAAGGTTCACTTGTTCACATTGAGGAGGATGCCCAATTTCTCAAAAGTGGATCTGACAAACTGGACCTGAGATTCCACCTGCTCCCTGGTGTGCCCCCTGAGCAGCCAGTCGTCGAGGTAGGGCTATCGCTGCACCTGTCTCTTGCGAGGGAAGGCTGCTACAACTGACCTGCACTTGGTGCTAAACTAACTAAGGAAAACAAACACTAAATAAATAGAGCTCGGGAAACAAGGAGCGCTTTCTGAACAAGACGCCACAGTTCCAATGACCGTCACTGGCGGCAAGAAGGAACTGAGGAGGCGCCGGGTTGGCAGGGTCATATATAGAGCTCTATGGAGGCGCCACTCCAGGGGGCTCCACAGCCGACCCGACGGGTAGCTGCTAGGGAAAAAGTTTCTGACATCCATGCACGCAGCGCGCGCACACCTAATTGGAATCGATATGCGCAATCACTCGAAGAAGAACATCACTTGTCTAAAGTTACACAGTGAGTCAGTGGCTGAGTTGGGAAAAGAACCCAGGGACTAGATTTTCTCCATACCGGATATGGGTAACTCTTTGGGGGAAAATTGGGCCCCTGCAAGTACCTTTTTCAAGTCTCTGTAGGTCATATTGTCTTTAGCCAGGGGTAGGGAAAAGACATGCACTTGCTAAGAAAAACACAATGCCAAGACTTCTTATGATAAAGGCTTTGAATATTGGGGAGTGAGAGGGCCAGTTGCTTCTAGGAATGTATTTTATTACCTGAAAATAGGCCTCAGGTTCCTGGTATTTATCAAGTATGGGAGCTGGATGATCCATGTTCTCGTTGCTATTAGAGAGCTGGTAGCTGACTTTGAGAGTAATGCTAGAGAAACAGTCATAATCACACGGCTGTAATAAAACAAAAATAAGAAAAATGTGTAGGCATGACAGGTATATGGGCTGTTAGAATGTAAAGTAGTGTTTGTACATCAGTGACTCTCTGTATAACTGGCCTATATCCTAACATGTAACTTTCCAAATGCCATTAGACAACAAAGCACAGAGGAGTGAAAAGCCAGAAATGTTTGTTTGCTTCAGTTCTTAAAATTCTTGTTTCTAACAGACATGACGTTTCATTTGACCAACATTCCAATATCCCAGAATTCCAGGCATAGCCTTGGAATTAAATTTTCCTGTTCAGTTACTCAGAGCTTCCCTTATTCATCAAGTGTTGCATGCAAGCTGTAGCAGTCAGCTGAAACCTATGCAAAATTATGCTGGAGTCCTGCCTGCTTCCAGTTACTTAATGGAGGAAGAAGGTGGGGGGGGAAATATAACACCGAGCACTTGTATAGCACTTTTCATACATAGATCTCCAAGTAATTTAGAAAGGTATGTAAGTGTCATTAGTTCTCTTTTACAAACTGAAGCATGAAATGTTGATCTGATTCAAACCAGATCACACTGGAGTCAGTGGCAGAGCTGGGAATAATCATATGTACCATCCTTTGTCTACACCACATGACCTCCTACATATCTCTTAGAGTTACAAGTGTGACACACAGCTCCAAGAAGGAGCTGTTTCCCCTTGGCTGTTTTGCTTAGAACCTGAAAGCAAGTTTAGCTGAAAAAATTAACCTCCATCCCTTCACAATCTATCTGCTGCTTCAAGATAGGTTCATTCTGAGGCAGATTCCACACCTAGTTCTGTTTTTTTTTTTTTTTTTTTTTTTCTGGAGCATTATGTGGAGAGAGCTCCCAGGAGAGCTACCGCAATTGTCTCCTCAAAAGAGATGTGCAATGCAGGGGTGGCATCATTCACTGTGGTAGAAGTGACTCCATCCCAGCTTCAGAGCTAAGCGCCTAAATCACTTACCAGTATGTTGAGCAGCAGCTCAGCACACACAGGTCCATTGGCCTGCTTTTCTTGGCTCAGTGTGGACTTCTGATCCTCAAAATGGGCTCTCTTCTTCTTCATCCTCACATCCAAGTCCACAGTGTAGCGAATGGGTAAGTGCCAAGTCTCTGGAAGCACAGATTGGGATTTTTTTTTAAATTCAGAGACACCCTTCATGGGATCAATGAAACTAAAGTCTGTGAACAAAGTGCAATCAGAGCTCTAAATTGTATGGGGAAAAAGTGATGCCCACAAACCATGGGAAATAGATGCACTATTAGGTTTAGGCACGTTGCTACAGGAATCTTAAAGGTTTAGACTCAAAGACACAAGCTGAAGTAGGAATTAAAGGATTAAAGATGCATGAAACAAATTACCAAACGTGCTAAACTGAGCAACGGGATGAAATGGTTACTCACCCTGTGCAGAACTTCTAGATTTGTCCCTCTATGGGCGTTCCACTCTAGGTGCACTAGTGCCCCTGTGCCTAAGTGGCACATCCATAGGGCACTACCCAAAGAACTTCTTGCTTTGTGTGGGGCGTCAAGCTGCTGCCAAGTGCACCTATCACAGCTGCACCTCCGGGATGTGAGGGATAAGCAATCACGAAGGATTGGACGGATAACAAGTAGTACAGCAACTTAGCGCCACATTCTCTACTGGAATAACCAGGTGCAACTTCCCCAGCCACAAAAGAGCTGCATCTGCTTACGCCAACAGCGAATTTGGCTCCTTGATTTTTAGCAAGAGAAATTATTTCTCTTCATTAATTGTATATTGGAATGTGGCCCTGAAACATTATACATCTACGGTACAGAACAGCCTCTAGAGTCAGTCCCAAATCCTCATGACAGCCCCGGCCTGCAGCTTATGGTCTCATTATTATTCATATTTCATTACCTTGCGGGGATGCTTCTAAAGGTGAGCTCATATTAAAGCACAGTTCTGCAGTAATGATGCTATTGTTATGGAAAACGAATATTCCCTCCGGGGTGAATCTCATAGTGACATTAAATCTGACAACTGGTCTGGAGCTAGAGGGGAAGAACAGGAACCAATAAGCAAGTAGACAAGATGAACATAAGTATAATTTCCAGACTGATGCTTTACAGGGGAAACATGCCAGGAGCACCTCTCAACAAGGAGCAAGGGTTGTAAACTGGCTCTGTACTATTTCACTTGATAGTCTCTGCCTTCTTGAAATCTCAACAGACCAACAGCGCTCGGCCAGACTGGTCTATTTCTAACATTTCCAGCTTTGGCTGGGAATGTCAAGAATGCAGTGAAATCTCAAAATCCAAAGGAACAGACGATCTGAACCCACCAACACTGTGGGCGAAGAGTTTCAAAACTGGGTTTCCATTTTTGTACCTGTAATTGAATTGCAGGTGTAAATCTGGGTACTTGTACCTCTTCCAGGTTTCTAGGGCAAATCACAGCTATTGGTGCAAATTCTCTAATTTTCATGTGCAGTTCATTTTCCAGGAGCAAAAATGCAGGTGCAAATTAAACCTCATGCCTTGTGAAATGTACCCACCCCCCTTAAGATCATTTAGATGTCTAGGTACTGACTGAAGTCTGTAAGCTATTTACATGGACCTAAACTGCACATGCAGGATTGTGAGCACAAAGATAGGGGCCAGTGAAGCCCTACATTACAATTGATTCAAGTTTAGTAACTTGTTCTTTCTGCATTGGAAGTTCAAAGGCAGAAAGTTTCTAACTTAACCTAAAGCCTTTACATAACAGAGAAAGATTTAGGAAACTTTTTTTATCAACAGAATAACTAATATATGTCCCAGTGATACTTTAAACAATAATGGAACCACTAAACAACATCTAGGGTACAGGTGCAATCTCTACCTACCGGAGCACAGTTACATTTCCAAACGATCCCACTGTAATATCTATGAGACCATCATCAGTGAAGTCAAAACCACCATCAATGGACTGTCCAAAATATTGGAGGCCTGGAGCAACTTCAGCTGCTCTTATCCTCTGTGGGAGGAAAAGATCAACACATTTAAGATGGGATATTTCTCCAGTTAACATGGGACTGCTCTGAGTGACACCCTGTGATATTTTTGACATATCCAGGATAGGGAACTAACCACTTAAGAATGGTCCTACTGGGTCTGATCATGGGTCCATCTAGCCCAGTATCCTGTCTTCCAACAGTGGCCAGTGCCAGGTGCCCCAGAGGGAATGAACAGAACAGGTAATCATCAAGTGATCCAGCCCCTGTTGCTCGTTCCCACTTTCTGCAACAACAAGGAGTCCGGTGGCACCTTAAAAACTAACAGATTTATTTGGGCATAAGCTTTCGTGGGTAAAAAAAACACTTCTTCAGATGCACTTCCTGCAACGGACAGGCAGACTTGCTAATGGAGGGTGTTTAGTCGGTAGGTGTGGAAGCCACATCCTCAAGTGAGCACTTTAGAATCATAGATCCATAGGGTTAGAAGGGACCGCAAAGGAAATCTAGTCTAACCCCCTGCCAAGATGCAGGGCTTTGCCAGCCAGCTGAGCTTAAGAAGCAGCTCTGATGAGTCAAGCCTACAGAGTCTTTTTCACACAAGTCACCTGGCACACAACTTCACGTTTCTCACCCATGCCTCCAATCTGCACTCACCATCAGTGGAGCATCTTTTGATCCACATACAATGAGATTTTTGAGTACCAGTGATATACTCTGGTATCTGCAGCATTTCTGGTAAGAGGGAACTGCAAACCTGAGAATGAGTTGAGTCTGGTGGCTCATGAAAATTAGCAAATTCAAGCTCGTTTCAGATTAAAAGAAAAAGCCCCAGTGCTTTTATCAAGCAAGCCACTTCTTTTTTCAAGGCTGATTCACTGTTTAATTGGTAATAAGGTGATTTTCCAGAGTAAAAGGAACTGCTCGTGCAAGAAGTGGAAAACCAGGCTGGATAAAAGCATGGGTTTGATTGCCAAAACACCCCTGTGATGCAGGAATTATTAACATGCCCATTTTAGAAATGGATAAATTGAGGCACGGGGCGGCCAGGTGACTTGCTCATAGCTGCACAGAGTGTCAGAAATTAAAATAGAATGCAGGAGTCCTGACTCTGAACCCTCTACCACAAGAACATGCTCTTCCCCCTACCCCACATTTAACCCTCATTGCACTTAGGATTCACACAGGACTCCTCCCTACCTGAGAAAAGGTGCTCCTGATCCCATTCTTATCACCATTATAGATGTAAATGCTGCCAAAGGTAGAAGAATCCGAAAGTTGATCCTCAAGGGGGGCTCCAACTGCAATGTCCGCATATCCATCCCTACTGATGTCCCCAATGCTGGCCACAGTAAACCCAAACCTTGCAAAAGGAGATGGTCTCTGGACACTTAAGTGTCCTACCCAGGAGAAGTAACCATTCTGAAAAACAGCCAAGAGGTTATTCCTGCTGCTCCTGAAAGCAGGTTGTTGTTTTTTGAATGGTAAGGATCGAAGGTGAACAACAAAGCTTTAAACAATAAATTAAAGAATTCCTCTGAAGGTCTGCTATTGGAGTCAATGAGAGCAGGAGCCGGGGTACATCTGCACTCTTACAAATAAAAATAACCAAAACATTGGAAATCAGCTGCTCCTACACTACTTACCAACATCCAAACACTACATATCCACCGTAGGATTTTATACTGCCTCATCTCCATAGTATCTGAGTGCCTTCCAAGTAAAAGCAATAGCCAATTCCCCAAGTCTGCAGTCTGCTCTACAGTAGCTGAGAACGTCACATTCCCCAGACTGCTTCATAGAATACGCCTCAATGTGTGTGGGGGGTGCATTATTTGGCTTTTGACAGATGTCTTGAACGTGCTGTGAGGCCACCAGCTGCTTTCAGCCACTCTAGAAGTACCCGACGCAAGTTTCATTAGCTGCTTCTGACGCGGTGCTGAACACGGTTTGTCTGGGTCTACATTTTCAGTTAAACTGTGTTCAGTTCTGGTTCAGCTAAAGCTATCAGCAGCAATAGGTCACCTTCCTAGTGTAGACAAGGCTTAAGTAGTGTCAGCAATGTCATCAGCACTTGCAAGGTATACACAGAACACCAGGGCTCAGTGAGAAAACAAAGGAGGAAGTGATTGTCGAATATTTTGTTTTAAAAAATATATGTATTAGTCTAGGCTAATCAATCCCGTGTTCTATTACGGATTTGCCAGTTTCAACAATTTTTCTTTTTAAACAAGAGTTTTGCATTCACTCATAAAGTTTGGTTTCAGTTTAGTTTCTCTTTAATAGCTCAGTGGGTACAGCATGTTTTATAACACTGGATTTCAAAGCAGAGATGTAGCATGAACCATCTTCCTGAACTGTATGCTGTGCATCTTGTACACGAACTGAGCAGGTGGGCATGCCCACTGATCTACTTTTGGGGAACTCCCCTGGAAGCCGTTCCAACAGCAGTTGACATGTATATTAATTTAAAACAATCATTATAAGGAATGCTGTTTCACAGAGTGGTTATGGGGGATGGAAAAAAATGGCTACAAAATAATCAAAATAGAAAGATGCTTCATTCTATGGGACAGGGTCCATAACAATAGGTGGGATGGGAGATGGAAACAATTTCACAAACTTCTATTTCTCATCATGCTGTGTAATAAATCTACACCAGGCCACAAAGATATCGCCATTTCTATTCCAGAGTTTCTCTTTCACAGTCCAGTAAATGAGACAGGACTGATCATTCTGTGGTCTTCTGATACAACAAGACAGTCCACGAGTTATGCTTGGGCACCAAATTGATATAATTGAGAGACTATACAGGGAAAGCACCAAGGATAAGGGTTTTATTTGTCACCACTAGCATGTGGTAACAGAAGTATTTCAAGGAACTGGTAGGAAAGCTCCCACCAAGTCAGAACTACTGAAGTCAGTGTCTTTACCTGAAGCCGATACACATAAACTCTTCCTTCTTCCCCATAGATGTGATAAAGCGGGGCTCCCACAAGAAGGTAGTCTGTCTCCCCATCCTGGTTCACATCCACAGAGCAGAGTTCAGAGCCAAAATAAGACCCAACCTGCGCCCCAGATAGAGAGTCAGGTTTTACACTGGAATTCTCAACAAACAATAACTTCATAATAATAGCCTTCTCTGGTGCCCTTTGCACCTGTCAGGGTGCTTTACAGAACTACAGATTTCTGCATAGTCATCTGTCCCTCTGTCTATATAGGGATCATTTCATGACTCCTATTATCACAATGCAGGCATCTTTGAGGAGGGCCCCAGTAACCGGAGTAACAGCACCAGTATCACTATCTAACAATTTCACAACGGGCAGTGGAGGATACCTTTTCCAGTCGGAGTGACTGGAGGTTTTTTTTTTTGAGGGGTCAGGTATCAGAATGCAATGATAGTCTAACCCCATTTATCTGAACCTCTTTCAAACCTCCCTCTTATCCAAACTGGGCTCACATCCTTTCCCCAGTTGTTTCCCTCAGCTATCTACAACACCAGTTGTCTGAATTTTTCTAACATCCCCAAAACTTTCTGGATGATCTGCCTCTAGAAGAATGCAGGGGAAGTTCTGATTAGAGGAAGCAAATGCTGAAAAATGGTCTGTAATGGCTGCATTGCAATAAAGACATGTGGAGTCCATCTATTTCCACCGTACTTAGTGCTTTGTCAACCCACTTGATTGGCAAAGACTGAGCAAAGCATGGGTACCTGATCTCCTTGTAGGATTTGCTTTGAGCCATCTTTCTTAAACACCAGCACTTTCCCTGTCATGCTGTGCTTCGGAGCTCCAGCAACATACCAGGCACCGTCTTGTGCATTCACCACAGCCACGCTGTACCCTGTGCATTGAGACAATGAGCAGAAATGACACATGATCAATACAATGCTTTATCACTGAGCCAAAAAGCCAATGACACACACTTTGGATCTGGGGTTTTAGCTTGGCCCATCACAGGTAATGAAATTCACATCTAGATCTGGAGCAGGAACCAAAAATCCACAAAGTTTGAGACTGTGGTGGTCCACGGTTTTGGTCTGATACCATCTCACTTAAAAGACTGATGAGGAAATAACAGGAGATGGTAACTTGTCTGAGAGAAAAAGCCAACAAAGCTCGTAAGTCATCCCTTTTAACAGCTTGTGATGCCTGGTCTCTTGATTGAATTTGAAGCCACAGTGCCCCAACGGGCAACAACAACTGTCACAACAGCATGTAAATGGCTCTGCAGTAGCAACACTCAACAAAATTTTGAACACATCCCTAGCATTTAATCACAGATCCTGAATGGTTATCTGAAATATACACATGTTGGTCCTGGCTTTAATTGCCTCTGGAGGCTGACAGGTTAAAAAGCCATCATGAAGGTGAAGGAAGTAATACTCCCTGTGGGATGCAGAAAAAGAAAGTTCATGGGGTTTATGTGACAAGGAGAAGATAGGACAAGCATTATTATGCGGGTATATAAGACACACAGTTCAGGGCACCTAAAACTAAATGGAGAGATTTTTGAAGCTAAGTCAAATATCAGGAGGTACAGGACTCACGATGCTATAAAGAACTTGTGTTAATAAGCAAAAATTTTACACCATTCCAGGCCAAGATTTGTAATGATTCAGGAGCTGTTTGCTCTCCAGTATCTGCTGCACATGAAATATTTACCCATAGGCTCCAAAAAAATTCCAATCATTCTGAGAGTCGTTATACAGTAAACATATGCATATTAACAAGATGCAAACGATGCCATGGTGTATAATGATGTATCAGTGATAATGACCACTATGCTGCTGGGTAAGAGGGAAAGTGCTTCCCCCGGAGTCCCTTTCCCAGCTGCAGGAAATAAAGATCCAGCCAGTTCCTGTGAGATTTGCTGTTCTTAATGCTTTCAACGCTGGCACATTGTCCACTAAACACCATCCACACATTGGTATATTTGGCCTGAACCTCCTCCCATTAACTATACTGGGAGCAGAATTGGATCCACCACCTAATCAGATTGTCCCTGGGGTGGCGGGGGGTGCTATTTACCTAGGTAGCCGTATTTTGCTTCTTTAGATTCGTTCAGGAAAGTGGCCGTCTTGGTTACCCAATCGTACAGCAAAACTCCACCGGACCAGTCATAGGCCCCCACAGCTCCAACCAGTATGTGCTGCTGCAGAGTTCACATAGGGAAAGATAGAAGAGAGGAATGAATGATACTCGTTTGCCTCTCTCTCGCACCTTGTGCCCAAGGATCTCAAAGCACTTTAGCAAAGATCAGTGTTTTCAGCCCCACCACTCCCCCAGGAGCTAGACTGGCACTTCTATCCCCATTCCAGAGAGGGGAAATCTGAGGCACACAGAGGTGAGGCAATCTACCCTATGATCAGATAAAAACCAGCAGTGTGGGAAACAGAATCTAGATCCCCCCTGACTCCGAGGTGTCTGCATGAAATAGAGTTAATTTTGGTAATGATACAGCAGTTACTATCACGTAGGAGCTGATATGTGCATTAGACACTGAAATCAGATATACCAGCTAGCGAGCATATACAAGTGAAATCTTTATGTAATCAAGGGGTACCAGTGAAACAGGCTCCGGTGCGCAATGGGGATTTGACTCTTTTGGTTCTCAAACTGTAGCGTGTGTCATTACGTAGGAAATACAGAGAATCAATTCTTTCAAGCCTCCCAAACACAAAATAAACAGCACCACGCACTCAGCTACCAGAGTGAGATTGCAGCAGGTACTTGCCTTGTCCAAGATCTGTGCGCTGAAACCAGTTTGCGCCAGCTCATATTCTGTAATATCGCCTGCCGTGCCTGAGAATCAGAAGAGGACCTAGTGAGTCATTTTCTCATTATTACTCAGACAGGATGACAAAGTACAGAGGTTTGTCCTCACCTTCTATCGCAATGATTTTCTGCTGCAGGGTTGAAAGGAGCCCATCTAAAGCTGAATAGTTGGTCACTCGGAATAAATGACTTTCATCTGGATCAGTGGCAATCAGCTTCAACTCATTTAGGGCCGTGGACTTGTTAAATGCTTCTCCCACCTGTAACAGAGACCAAGATCAATGAAGAAGAGCAGCACTTGGATCGAAAAATGGTGACTTTACCTAACTGTATCTGTTTGGGGGTTATAAAACCCCAGCAATCTGCACTGGGGCTCAGTCCTGTGAGCTTCCTGAGGGCTCACAGCAGCTGCAATTTCAACTGACATCAATAAGTTGGATGTTCTCAGTGCCTCCTAGGATCAGGCCTTTAGGAAACAATTCCACATAACAGGCTAATGTCATATCTGCTGAAAACTCGATTCTAGCTGCAGAGAAGAGGCAAATTTAAAAGCTAAAGCTTCTCCATATAACTCTCTGCTAAAGAATTACAAGTCTGAATTGGTTTAGAAACCAGACTGTCCATTAGTTTAGTCTTGCTAACGGAATTAATGTGTCCTGATTTCTGGTGTCTCGGTCTTGTAAAAATTCCATAATAAACCTTCTATCTCCTCCCTGTCACGCAAACTCCAAACTTTCTGCTCCTGAAACCCATGTACAGAATAAAACTTCCTTCACCTATATATAATGCCTTTTGAACCTGTCTTTCTCAAGAGAGAAATTACCAGCTAGAACCAAGATGCTTTTGTTTCAGATAACTGATGCCAGTGGCCCAGTTACCAGTCCCCGGGGAGCTGCTATGGATAATAAGAATATTGAACAAAGTTGAGCTCCAATTGCTACATTTTGTTCCTTTGAAGATGAAAATACAGTCAATTCAAAATTTAAAAAACAGTTCATTTCCATGAAAGCCTCTTTTTATTAAGCTTGGTACTGAAGGGGAAATATTCTGCCAAGTTTAAAGTCACATTTTGCTTGAATAAGATATAGTTTTGTAGACAGTGAAGATGCAAAATGCCTCAAAGCTGTCCCCACCTCTCTAAGGACCAAGCAGCAGCACTGACTGGTAAAGCTGATTGTGATGAACTAAGAAAGAATTAATATTTCCATTTGTTTCTTTCCATGCGAGTTGTGTGGCTAAATTCCCCGCACTCAGCTGTGAAAACCATAGATTTTCAGGCAAGATTTTAAAAACTTTTATCTATTCATTGTGACTTATGGCCTTCCAACATCCTGTGGAATCATGATGTACCATTCCGATCTTTCAATGCCATGACTGAAGACAGCGTCTGGACTTAGAACCATAGAATATCAGGGTTGGAAGGGACCTCAGGAGGTCATCTAGTCCACCCCCCTGCTCAAAGCAGGACCAATCCACTGACAGATTTTTGCTCCAGATTCCTAAATGGCCTCCTCAAGGATTGAACTCACAACCCACCCTGGGTTTAGCAGGCCAGTGCTCAAACCACTGAGCTATCCCTCCCCCCTTGTCTTACCTTAGTGTGTTTTTTAAAATATATACTGAACGGATCCCACTGGCTTTATAGTTTACATTAAACTTTGCAATATGAACACAGTGCAGTGGGCCCCTGGAGGAGAGATTTAAATGTTGAGATGGAAGATGCCTGACACAGGGCAACCAAACCAAAATGGTCGCATGTGAGAGCAGGTGGGCAGGAAGTGGAAGCACCAAATATGACTGGGCAGAGCAGACAGCAGAGCACAGCAGAGGTGTAGGAGTCAACGAGGGTGGGGTACAAGTGAGGATGGAAGTTGCGTAGGCCTTAATGGTGAGGTAGAGAAACTTAGCTGTGCCATGGAAAGAGAGCGGAACGAGTGAAGGCATCTGAGAAAAGGGTGGTATGAGTGCTGGGAGAGGAAGTCTACAAGAGACTTGAAACTGCGGTACTCCATTGAGTTGGGTTGGATTTTATTCACCTGTTGATCATATTATTAACTCAATGAGGTAGTTTTACTTTCCATTTATTCATTTTTATACATGCTCCTCATTTCCATCACTTACCAAGTTGCCATGCGGGTCAGTTTTTTCCTTTCTCTCCCCCTTGTTGTTCTTTAATGAGGGATATCAGCTATGTTCAGGGAGACAGATTAGAACAAGAGTCTTTGGATATTCCGAACTTACCCCAATGGCATAACGGTCAATTCTTGCCATTTTGGGTGAATTTATCACCGTTGTTAAATTCATTGGATCCAGGAATATTTCCCCATCTGTCAGCACAACCATGATTTTAGCAGCATTTTTCTGGGACCCCTGGCTCTCAATGAAGATAGAATCCCTGTTAAAATTGTCATACACAGGATGAGTTTCTGGGAGCAGAGGGATGAGCCAACAGATCTGTTGAATTCCTATGAATTTATGGCTAATAATTGTACCAAGGCGCAGAGAAGGGACTTAATTCCTCAGGATTTTTCCTTTCACATTCACATAACTCAACAATGACCAGATTTCCCCCTCCCCTCCTCCATAGTGAATTTAGTGCTGAGGATAATTGCCAAGTCAACAGCTCTGGAGACAGAAAGTATCTCTGGTTAGTCCAGACTCTCAGATCCCTATTCCACCCATTCCAGTGAAGGTAGTGGTATTGGAAACTGCATCGCCCCCTTTGCCCCGCCTCCTTCCCCCCACATCATACATGTTAATATGATTGACGGAGGAGATGGCACTCCCCATGTTTACTCAGTTCTTGCCCTCTGTGTTGAAGCTGCGAGAAGGGAGTCAGTTTATTCCAGCTGGGGTGGTGGCTCTTGGGATGGGGACGTGTATCCCAGTAGGGACTGGACAGAGACCAATATCTCAGTTCACAAAAGCCTCTTAGCAGCCACCACTGCTTTCACACATGGTAAAGGCTTTCACAGTCACCACCAACCTGGGCTGGATTTCAGGGCCGGCTTTAGGAAGTGCGGGGCCCGATTTGAACAGTTTCGACGGGGCCCCGACAGGGATGACTAAAAAAAAAAAAACCACGTAAAAAAAAAAAACACGTGGGGTTTGTACTCACCGGGCTGCGCTCCTAGTCTTTGGCGGCGGGTCCTTCACTCACTCCGGGTCTTCGGCGGCACTGAAGGACCCGCCGCCAAAGTGCCCCCAAAGATCCGGTGCGAGTGAAGGACCTGCTGCCAAAGACCTGGAGCATCGCTGGGTGAGTAAAAATTAAAAAGGTGTCTCTAGCCAGGGAAGGGATTCTCTGCCACTTGCCCCCCACTCTGGGCAGCCCTGCCACTGGGCACGGGGCCCGATTCGGGGGAATTGGCCTAAAGCTGGCCCTGCTGGATTTGGTCCTTCAGCCTAGTGGTTAAAAGCTCCATGTACCAGCTTGATTAACTGTACCCTGATTAGCTCAAATCCTGGTTCCCTTCTTCAGGTTTGTATTGTGCATCTCCAGATGCTTTCCAGGTTTTCTTTTCATTGCCTTCCTGGTGCCCCAAGGCCAGGGATTAGGCTCTCACATTGTCTACTGGCCTTTAGCAGGCCAGATGACATTCTCTAAAATAGGAAGAGCAAGCCAGCAGCATAGGCCGAGGGAAGACAAATCTCCTAGTCTCTTGGTCTGACTCCTCTGGCTTCCCAGTCCCCCAAGTATCTGCAGCCTTTGGATAACCAGAGTCACTGAGGCAGCCCCATCATCACTGGTAGAGTCAGAAAGTGCTATAACATGTATCGTATGTTCAGTGTTCTGGCGAGGAAGGAGTGCCTCACGCTGCTCAACAGGGACCCTTCTGGCCAGTTAAGGAGATGTGACCAGATCTGGGCCCCAAATGTTCATGCATCTATTCAGAAAGTGCTCCAGCAATATAGGATCACCATTTCTTATGTGACTCAGGGTACATCTACACTACAGCGGGGAGTCGATTTAAGATACGCAAATTCAGCTACGTGAATAGCGTAGCTGAATTCGACGTATTACAGCCGACTTACCCCGTTGTGAGGACGGCGGCAAAATCGACTTCTGCCGCTTTTTGTCGGCGGCGCTTACTACCACCTCCGCTGGTGGAGTTAGAGCGCCGATTCGGGGATCGATTGTCGCGTCCCGACGGGACGCGATAAATCGATCCCCGAGAGGTCGATTTCTACCCGCCGATTCAGGCGGGTAGTATAGACCAGGCCTAACAGAAGTATAGGGAGCATAAGGTTTAGTGGGTAAGAACCTCACTTCTTCAGATGCAAGTGTTAGAGTTGTTATGGTGCGGTGCGTGGTTGCTGGTGAGAATATGCTTAAGGTTGGCAGGTTGTCTGTGGGCGAGGACTGGCCTGGCTCCCAAGGTCTGTGAAAGTGAGGGATCATTGTCCAGGATGGGTTGTAGATCATCTAGCATCTGAAGAAGTGAGGTTCTTACCCACGAAAGCTTATGCTCCCAATACTTCTGTTAGTCTCAAAGGTGCCACAGGTCCCTCTGTTGCTTTTTACAGATTCAGACTAACACGGCTACCCCTCTGATACATTTCTTACGTTGTTACTTACAGCACGTGTTGGATGGCAGATGCTGTTTTGGTCACGTTGCACAACTGGGTGATGTTCTGAACCTTCTGGAGGGTAGCGTTAGCGTTCCAACTGTCCCGCAGGTTAAACTCAGTTCTGATTTCAAATCCATACTGCACCAGGGCAAAATCACACTGGAAAGAAGCATCAGATAAGAGTCCAGTATTGATAGCTGATCCAGAGAACTGGGGCTCTCAGAAACAACCAGTAAAGAAATTCCCAATGAAGAGAACGGCATTAATGGGAAAAGACAAATTCAGACTGGCGATAAGGCACAATTTTAACAGTGGAACAAATTACCAAGGGTTGTGGTAGATTCTCCAACACTGGCAATTTTTAAATCAAGATGGGATGTTTTTCTAAAAACTCTGCTCTAGTTCAAACAGGAATTAATTCAGATACGTCCTATGCCCTATGTTCTACAGGAGATCAGACCAGCTGGTCAAAATGGTTTATCTGGCCTTACAGTCTATTATGAATCTATAAAGGACGGCCAGAAAGTAAAATCTTTTCCGGCAGAAATTGCACCTATACACTAAAGAGATGAACACAGAGAAGAAAAAAGTTATGTTAGTTCAGAAAAATTAGAGCCACCATCAGATTCATATTTTGTTCTGTATTTAGTGATCAGAGAGAGGAGAGCTTTAGACAAGGACTGGAGGGTTTGGGTTTTTTTAGTTTTTGTTTTCATCTTGCTTTTTTGCCATACATTCCAGGCTGCAGAGAGAATTATCTGGGACCATCCTGAAACACCAGCACCACTCCTTGCTGCACTGTGGCTTTCCTTTGGAGCTCTCCCCTCAAAGGACTGACCTGGCCTGCCGCTGATAAGATCACCGCACAAGGTAAAGCTCTTCAAGGCTATGTTTGTACAGCACCGAGCACAAGGGGGCCTTTGCCTCAAGGAGTTACCACAACACAAATAATAAATGCAAATGGTGTTATGCAGAAAGAGGCTAATGGCTGCCAGCAGGGGACTCTTGGATCCAAAGACATTCACAGATTGTGTTAGAACCAATGGCTGTGCCAAGCTCTTTCAGGCTCAACAGAAAGAGCAATTAAGTCCTTTTTGTACAATAAAACAGCTGGAGACAATAGGGAGTGGCTGCCCAAAGCAACAGGCTGCATGGCAAGCCAGAGCTAAACCAGATAGTTCAACAGGGGTTTCCCTGGTACAAAGACGGGGCTAGCATATCGGTTGCAGGACGTGGGTATTGTAAGCAGGAAGCCAGGAGAAGCAGTTGTGAGCCTGATCCTATGAGGAAGCAGAGGGACAGAGATTCTTGGGCACAAAGTTCGCTGAGGACTTGGGGACTTCTGAGCCAGGAAACGGCCTACTGCTGTTTGTTCCTACTGTGTTCAGGGAAGCAAGACTGTGTGTGCATTTTGCGTAAATAAGGTTGATCACACCTAAATTGTATCACTGATTTCTTATCCTAACAGAAACAACCCTGCAATGCCCCGAACTGTAGCTAGTCACTCGGGCCAAAGGGGCAATGCTAATAAAGTGCAGTGGCTGCCGTATGTGCAGACCAATAAGTGAAGAAGAGAGTACCTCAAAGCACTTCTCATAGAACGCTTTCATCATGTTGTAGATGAAAGCCTTGGCTCTTTCAAAATCCTCAGAATCGATGCTCCCTGATCCATCCAGAACAATGGCGATCTCTGTCCCTGGGTCTGCTGGGACACAAAAAGCATGATTTAGAAGGAGGCGGTCAGGAGCTCAGAGGTCTTGACTAGGACCATCGTTATTCCAGCATTGCGAGAAATGCGTCTCAATAGCCAGCTAACGGGCGTGAAACTGCAAAGTTGCCATTGCAATGTCAGCATCCAGAGTGCAGCTGTCCTCAGCAACACATTGATGCTAGTCAACGCTACTCACTGATATCCAACAGCACAATCCCTTGACAAGGTATTTCATCGCTTACATGAGTCATCGTCATCATCCTCCAGGATGTTGTTATTGTTGTTGTTATGGTTTTCATAGCCAGATCCTGCCTCTGGAAGATATGCCGCTAGAAACAAGAAATGAAGGGGGAGGGGGAGAAAAGAAATAAAAAGTGAAAATATACTTTGCAGCAGTGCCCTGGGCCAGGACTCCATGATGAACCAGTCCCAGAGCTTCACACGTTCAGCATCCTTTCAGCCCATAACGGGTCAGACTAAAGCACGGGCTTAAGAGAAGGGTATAGTAGCTACACCGCAATGGGGAAGTGCGGCTGCAGCATGGATAGGCGTCCCCAGATAGCTTTGTTTGAGCTAGCTCGCTAAATAGAGCGCTGAAGGCACAGCAGCATGGGCGAGCTGCCAAAGGATATACCCAGGGACCTGGATGGGATTGTACTTGGGCGGTCACCCTGTGCTGTCGCACCTATACCGGTACTTTTACCGAGCTAGCTTGGATGCCCCTCCCAACTGCAGTGTAGAGATATCCTAGGTGTGAAACCCTGGCCACATTGAAATCAATGCGCGTTTTACCATTGACTTCAGTGGGAGGAGGATTTCACCACAGGACGGAAATGGAATTCTGAGCTGTTCAGCCGCTACATGGCGCCAGGTGTAACTTACCTTACGCTCACAGCAGACGTTCCCGGCAGCACATTAAAGGATCTTATGGAAGACACGTCTCCGAGAAGCAGGGTCGGTAGTAACCCTGCAACCTACTGCGTACAAGGTGTACGTGACAAGAACTCGGAGCAGAACAGCATTCAATGGAAGCAATCTGCCCAGCCCGTGACTGACAGCAGAGGCACCTCGTCACAGAGCACTGGATCTTGGGTGCGCGTGTGCATCTCAGAGAACCTGCTACATCCCTCAAGCCCCTTAAAACTGGGAGTTGTAGTTGCAGGTCACTTGGGGCAAAGTATAAAAGCAAGGGGAGGCTGGATCAAACGGGGAAGGGTCTGTCTTCTCCCCTCCAGGCTGGCTCAGGCAAGGGGAGCCTCTGGGGAATTGTTACCCAGGGAATTTCAGCTGATTTGATATTTGTTTTGTTTTTCTGATGCTTTGGCAGATAACGAACAAGGTCTTTAACGGTCCGAGGGTTGGAGCTTTATTTACATTTATTTACAAAACCACAGCACTCCTCATTGTGCAGGCTACAGAGAACGGGAGCGTTTGTTAGTGGCAGGTCACTGCTGCCTTTTACCTGAGGTACCCAAAATATTTCTCTCCAGCACCGACAGGAAGCCATCCAAGGCTTCATAGTCAGGCAGCTTGAACAAGTAATCTTCATCGGGGTCCGAGGCGATAAGCTGCAGTTCTTTCAGGGCCCTTTGCTTGCTGAAGACGTCGCCGACCTATGGAGAAGAAGCCAACCCCTAGGCTACTGCAGGGAAGTGGAGCAGTTTTCACAGAGAGACACAAAACAAACAAATGCCCAAGAGATCCAAAAAACACTCAGGGCAACAACAGAGCGAGGTGTTTGCAGCCAGGAGCCTGGATTCCAGAGGGAATCCTCATTCTGAATGATTCATCTGCAAGGGAAGAGCTAATCTGAGCCATCCTTATACCAAGAGGCAAGGGAGTAATCCAGTTTCACAGACCACTTCCAACTTAGGCCCTAACCAATGCAAACCATTCTGCTCAAGAATTCACCTGAGCTCACTGGGTCAGCAGACTTTATTCTACACCACTGCGAAGTTCTGCTCAGAGTGTAACCAGACTGAACAGCAGATGGGACCATAAAAATAAATTAGCTAATTCATTGATCATCATCACCACCTCCTTACATTGATAAAAAAAAATTTCTCCCTAAGGATCATCATCACATTGGTGAGGCCTCATCTGGAGTACTGTGTCCAGTTTTGGGCCCCACACTACAAGGAGGAGGTGGAAAAATTGGAAAGAGTCCAGCAGAGGGCAACAAAAATGATTAGGGGTCTGGAGCACTTGACTTATGAGGAGAGGCTGAGGGAACTGGGATTGTTTAGTCTCCAGAAGAGAAGAATGATGGGGGATTTGATAGCAGCCTTCAACTACCTGAAGGGGGGTTCCAAAGAGGATGGAGCTCGGCTGTTCTCAGTGGTGGCAGATGACAGAACAAGGAGCAATGGTCTCAAGGTGCAGTGGGGGAGGTCTAGGTTGGATATTAGGAAACACTATTTCACTAGGAGGGTGGTGAAGCACTGGAATGCGTTACCTAGGGAGGTGGTGGAGTCTCCTTCCTTGGAGGTTTTTAAGGCCCGGCTTGACAAAGCCCTGGCTGGGATGATTTAGTTGGGAATTAGTCCTGCTCTGAGCAGGGGGTTGGACTAGATGACCTCCTGAGGTCCCTTCCAACCCTGATATTCTAGGATTCTATGATCACAAGAATTTAGTCACACACCCTGAAGTGTGAAGGTAGGGAAAGTTTTGCTCTTCCCTTGCTCTTGTGAGAAGTGCCATGTGGACTCCAGGAAATCTCACAGAGCAGACAGCACCTCAGGTTTTAGGATCTCATTCATACACAATAAACTCTATGGCACCAAGAAGAATGGAAGGCTGGCTGGGTATTTCAGACTGGATGCTTAGGCCACCCCAGATTTCCTCTCCATTCACCCTCTCCTTATTCCCCAGCTCACTACCAAAATTTCTGAGTACACGCATCAGCGGAGGAATGTCTTTCTAAACAGGTTGCCCTTACACATGTGGTTATCTGCGGAAGTTGCTGCTCCCAGGAGGCCTTTCCACTTCCCTCCGTCTAATTGCTTTCCACCTTTGAACTGAGCTATAGCAAAGGAGTTGGGCTCGCACGTCACTTCACACCTACCCCCAGGACGTAACGTTCGATCGTGGCCATTTTCAGGGAGCTCATCACATCCGTTAAGTTCAGTGGGTCCAAAAAGATCTCTCCATCGGTCATGACAAGGATCATCCTGCGAGCACCCTTGACCGAACCGCGGTTTTCATTGAAGATCTCATCTCTGCAGAAACGCAAACCCAGATGTGTTTTATGGAACACGCAACATGTGCGCAGCTGTATGTCTGTCAAGGTCATCAATGGGCTGATGGTGGCTCCCTGAAATTCCAGCATGTGAGAAAGTTCCCGCTACACTAACACGTGTGGAGGACACAAAGTCATTAGCAGATGGGTTTGTGCTGTTCTCCAGGGTAATAACGCCTAGCTCTTAAACAGCACTTCTCATCAAATGATCTCAGAGCGCATTACAAAGCAGGTCAGTATCATTATAACCGAGGGACGGAGAAGGGACATGCCTTGCCCGAGGTCACCCATCAGAACAGTGGCAGAGCCAGGAGCAGAACCCAAGTCTCCTGAGTCCTAGTCCTGTATTCTATCCACTACGCCTCACCTCCCTCCCCCCACTAGGCCAAGGGGAACTGGGAATCTGAAGGCAGGTTCTAATGTTCGTAAGGCAGCTGGGAGGGAACCCCAGCTCTGCCCTTTAACAACCACTCTGATGGAGGATACCTGGAACAGACCTGATGGACTCCAGGGGGAGCCACATCCAGACCCCCTCTGCCAGTGGGACCTTTGGGCCAGGGATGCACTATGAATGGAGGAAAGGGAGAGGCTCCAGGCTGGGAGAAGAAGACACAAGGGGGGGGATCAGAGGGTGTTTGCGGGGAGCAATTTAAGGCGAGATGTGCCAAGAGTATGAGTTCTCGAGGGTGTGTAACTCACAGCACGTGCTGCAGGGCAGATGCAGTCTTGGTCACAGAGCCCAGCTGTGTTATGTTATGGACCTTGGAGAGAACACTGGACTTGTTGCTGCTTTCCTGCAGGTCAAATTCAGTTCGGATCTCTGCTCCATACTGTACCACAGCAAACGTAACCTGGGAAAGGCAGAATTGGTTAGGTCAGGCAAGAGCCAAGGCAGCGATCCCCAGAACCCTTTCTCCAAGTGCCATGCTAAGCATTAAGTACAGTGGATGGGAAGTATCTCCTCAGCTATTCTCGACTCTCCATGGAGCACACAGTAGCTAGCATATGGATCCATTTCCCTCTGCTTTCATCACACCCTGTATTCTGGCAGCCCCTGCTGGGACAGCTCTGCGGGTGGGAGAACAGGGGGCAGCTTCCTTTGACTCAAGAAAAGTGATGCTGCCATTTTATCCATCTGAACTTCTAATCTGGCCCAATCTTCCGTGGCCCTGTAGGTCAGCCTCTCGACATTCCCAAGTACCAGGTTCACTGTAATTTAATTTAATGACTGAGAAGTCTTTCTTTCTCTTGTAGTTTATTTTCCTCAGTTGTGTTTCAAAGTACCGTGGGAGTTTCGCATGATACAATGTCTAAAGTACCTAGACTAACCCACAAGCAAGAATGAAAACCCACCCCCATGCTGATCTAGTCGCTCCTCCAACCAGTCTCCACACTCCAATTCTCCGTGTCTCTGTGTGATTTCACTCTTGCACTAAACCCCTCAGGAGAGACAGATTGATACAGAACCTCTGGATATTTCAAAATCCATCGTGTTAAAATGTAGTTATAAACTTTTAGTTTGCCCTTTAATTAGCACCATGCATCTGAGGATCTGAGAGCACTTTAACAATGAGCAGTCAATCAGCACAACTCTGCAAGGTACAAAGCCAGAGCAAAATGCAAACTGCACTGCTTCAGCATAGCTGTTCCACAATCAAATCGAAACATGAGTAGGAGGGAGGGCAAGAAACACAGATTCCATTAGCATAATTTCTCGTTAGACTTGAAGAGTGCTCAGACAGCATGAAGGTAAGCATAGTATAGAAGGAATCACCCCATTTTACAGAAGGGGACACTGAGGCACAGATGGTTAGTGAACTGCTCAAACACTAAGTCAGGGGAAGAGTTGAGGCTGGAATCCAGATCGCCTGACTCCCAGCCTTGTGCATAACCCAGAAAAATTTCCAGTATCACTGGGAAATCACAGCCTATTCTGTCTATTGAAACATGACAAGACTCTGAGACGCCTGCCCACATCAGGAGGAAGAGCAGAGCACACACCTCTGGGCATTTCCTCCAGAATGACGTCATCATGTTGAAGATGAAACCCTTGGCTCTTTCAAAATCCTCAGGCTCGATGCTTCCTGATCCATCCAGAACAATAGCGATCTCTGTCCCTGAGTCTGCTAGGAGAGTTAAAAGTAGACATTTAAAAGGACAACAAGACAGGGCAGCATTAGCAAGAGGTCAGGAACCCCGAGGACAAACCTTCCCCAGTTTCGCAAATTGGGAACCACATAATTCGCAGTAACGAAGAAGGGGAGAGGAACAGGAATTATTTCCCCAAAATCCTATGCAACACCAGGGGCTCTGGAACCTGTGTCCAAAATGGCTGCATTTTCGCTGAGCTTCTGTTGACGCGTCTCCCCGGTCTGCAGCTTCATCAGCACTAGAAATGACGGGAGTACCATTCTGGTGTAGCTACCGATTTTACCAGCGTGTCATCCAGCCACACTCAGAGTAGATCTAGTTGATATTGTATTGTGGTTTACACTTGGGAACTCCACCAGTGCTATACCAATACTGAGAGACTTCCAGGAAAAGCTCGGTTACTAAATTACTACTATGAAAGACACATCGCCACAAATCAGCCTTGATCTGCCACCTTTTGAGTATCATCCCTTTTCCTACCCAGCTCACTCTCAATAGTGGGTTGAAAGTTATTCAGCTCCCATCTAACACACCTTTCCACCCTGCTCCCCTGACTCATGAGACCACCTAAGCTAGCACATACCTTTGCATGCATAGCTGTTTCTTGAATTGTTGGAGGTGCTATTGCCAGCTGCGCTGATGAAGTTGTCAGTGTCAGTAACGTTGATTTTGTTGTTGTTGTTATTTTGGTCCCTGTTGTTAAATTTGGTCTCAACTACAGAACCAAAATTAAAAAGTTTTTAGAAACACCTAGTTTTAACTAACACAGGTTTTGATGCAGATATGTTTCTCTATCACAACCCATCCCCAGAGAGGCTCCCAAACCAGCATTTTGGCCTGAGCGCTAGGGGATAGATTTTTAAAGGTATTTTGATCCCTAAAGATTTAAATCAGTGGGAATTAGGTGCCGAGGCACTTCTGAAAAGCCCACTAGATGCCTGCTGGAATCCTTAGTCACTTAAATGTTTTTAAAAATCTGTCCCTCAGTGCCTGATCATGCAGGATGCACGAGGCATGTAACAGAACATAAGGACACACATTTATTAAAAAATGCCTAGGGCTGAATTCTACCCTGACATCCCCCCCGTACAACCCCAGTGAAATCCGCAGAGCCACATTGGTGATAACAGAGGGCAAAATTCAGCTCAAACTCTGGCGTCAGGGGAGCGGAGCTGGAATGGAACTGATGTCGTGGACAGCACAGAGGCAGTTCCCATTGTCAAGGTCCCTCCCCACAGACAAGTCGCTCGCTTTCCTTCCGTACTGATTTTGCCGAGGTTAAGGAAAGCCTCCTCTTGGAAGTCTGCTGTGAGCAGGGTACAAATGCCATTCAACTCTTCTGTGATGCTAAGGGCCGGGCGCCGCTTTTTCTGCAGGCAAGCCTGTGGGGGAAGGGAGGGCAACGCTGATACGTAATGAGCAAACTGACCGAGGACGTGCAAAGAAACCGACTGGCAACACTTCAGAATCAATCAGGCCAGGGGACCAATAATCATGCTGGGGTTGTGTTGGACTTCAGTGCTTAACCAAAGCAAAGGGTGAAGTTTCAATCAAGGACAGCCAGGAAGTGGTGTTAGATTTAAAACACGCACAAGTCAACAGGGCTCCAGAGGTAACAGCAGCACATCAGCCAAGTCCAAGTCTCTGCCAAGTTCAAACTCCTTCTGCTTAGCCTCCTTTCCTCCTCCCTCTTGGGAGGGATGGCTTCTGCCAAGCACTGTTTCCCCTGATGACTCAAAGGTACAGCCCTCCCCCTAACTGAAGAGAGGATTCTGTCCTCAAACCTCGTCACCTGCATGGAATGCAATAATGCTCCAGCCTGCAGGCCCGCTGACTGCCAGGATGCCATCAGTACACAGCAGTATTCGTTCCGATCCTTTATATATCACAGCAAACGGATACTGTACATTACAAACAGACATTCCGAGCCCTGAGGATCTGCCAATCACTTACCAGGATCCATTCTGCGCTTCTGGCTATAGCTATGCCACCATCCTGGATATTTTTTGACTTTTGAATATTTCCTAAACAGCATTAAAAAAAATAAAATTAATCAAGCAGCAAGGGGGGGAATTTAATTACATGGAAATATGCCTAGGTAGGTTTTCTAGCGCTGGTCATCTCAGCATTTCTCATCCTTGGGCAGACACGATACACTCAGGCAAAGGCTGCTAATTCCGTATGAGGGATTTAGGAGTAGCCTATACAGTTAATCCATTTGTTAATATGCTAAGTTCAACTACTATAGTGATGGGCACCCTGGAAACACACCGAGTTTTTCCATTGGTTCCAATGGGCTTTGAAGCAGGATTCAAATTAGATGGTCTCCAACCACTCAGATAAGCTTCCCCCCAAACCGTGGCAGTGTGCGTTTGGATTTCTTTTCCCATCAGAGCTGAGGGATGACCTAGAGATCCTTCATGCGTCAGGAACTGCTCTCTGCCTCCTGCCCGAGTCTCTCTGTGATGGCACACGTTAGCGATTGCAACGTCCCCATCCCATTCAAAACCAACTCTGAGCAACTACTGGGAAGACTGAGCCAGACTGTACCTCTCGGGACAACTTTCTCGCAGTAGAGCTCATCCGAGGTCAGACTACACTTATTCAGCCTGCCAAGCTGCCTGCTCGGATCATCCTCTACCGAGGAAGTGGCCAGAACCCTAAAGAAAATGGAGAAATAAGAAGGAGGGATGGGAATGAGGAAGTAGGGTCTGTTCTCATTGCAAAATACAAGGGAGAAGTCTATGTAACTCTGTCAGCTCAAGCCAACCATGATGGCTTCCCCTCTACATATGGGGACATATGTCACTGTGGTGTCTGAACCTTTGGGTAGACTTAATTAATCACCATCACGGCCAGACAGATATTTTGTAGTTCAATAAAGGAAGCGGGAGGTCTTTCACTCTCACTTCCCCCCCTGCCTTAGCTCGGCGGCAGCTCTCTCAGCCCAGATTTTAGTGCCTGGCTTTACAGCTTTTCCAGTTACAATGCCATGGGGTATGTGGGCAGTGCCAGCCAGTGGCTGGTCATATAAACAACCATCACTGTTCTCGATAGCTATTCTGCAAGATGCAATATGGTGTAAAGCCTAACATTTCCCGGTTTAGAGAAGAGCCTGGGATTGAATTGCCTATGGGAACATCTGCCAGGTTTATCCAATTTCTCTTGCAGACTCTTGGGGGGGGGGGAGGGGCAGGGGGAGTCTTCCCACCATTCCCTCCCACTATCCCGTCATTGTCACCAGTGGGTCCCTTCCTGTGCTATTAACAAGAGATGGGCAGGGAAGGCTTCCACCTTAATATGCTCCACCTCACCCTAGCCACCTGCACCTCCAGTCCAACCATTACCTACAGCAATGCCAGTTGCCTTAGCTGGTGGTACGGGGGGAAACATCATTAATCTGATTCTCTACCCCTGCTGTGCTGAAGCAAGCAGCACCTTGTCTGAAACACTAAGTCAGGTCAGGGGGGTCACGACCAAGCAATAGGTCCCAAGGTGACTTGCCCGATTCCTTGGCTGGAACTGAGGGGAGCCCAACTCACCTATGCAGTGGGCAGTAAGCAGGGCAGTCAGGCAGACCCTCCAGTCCTAAGAGATTCCCGCACTGCGCTGGGAAATGACAAATGCTGGGAGTATTGTCACTTCACTCTGCTGAAAGGAGCAGGGGAGTTGTTGGGGTTTTTTTGTTTTTTGTTGGTTTTTGTTTTTTACACTCCAAAGCTAAAACCAACCCTTCCTGCTCTATAGCTACACCGCTACTCTAGCTCTCTCCCCTACACTTTCTAGGTTGTCTCCATGACAACCCTTCTATCCACCTATCAGCACAGACACCTACTGCTGTTCCCCCACAAACCCAAGAGAACAAACACGGCAATCTCTAGCTGGCTATGCCGTCACATCTCACGGCAGCTGCTGGGGCTCAGCGACTGCTGCTGCTGCCTACAGATCACACACAGGGCCTGGAAATACACATTCTGGCAGGATGTGCAGCAGGAGACCAGCTGTCTGTGTCTGTAGGGGGGTGGTCTGGTGAAGGAAGTTGCTGTCTGTAAAGCACCAGGACTTAGCTGGGGAAAGGGCAGTATGGAATCCAGGGGCACTTTCATGAAGAGATTACCTGAAATGCTTTTAAAAAATACTCAAAAACCGTTGGGGTTCTAATCCATTGCCAGGCTTAAAGTGTACAAAGAATTACATCTCCACACAGGCAAGATGGTGCCTTGTAAATTGCTCACAGAAGCCCGAAAGAACCAGGGATGGGCACTGGGCCCCAGAATGGTGCATGGGAGTTCCAGAGGTGGCAGTGCCTTCCATACTAGAACAGCTAGTCCTACACGCCTGAGAGGAGCTTCGGGCCCTTACCAGGTCTTGCGCCCATCTGAATGCTGCAGAACTTTGGGCCAAGAGAGTGGGGCTGTGGGCGGCGTAATCCACTTCTTGCGGGTATCGATATTAAAGCTGCTCAGGGGCGTTACCGCTGCAAAAGCAAAAGTCAGAAAGGTGACTGGCAGGGTTAGCATTCACAATACAGCCTCCAGAGCTAATGTTCTCCCCTTGGCCCCCCTCCCTGCTCTCTCCCTGCCCCCACACCACGTGGCTGGTATAGAAACAATTAACAGAAGCAAGATTCTCCTTGTTGGTTTAGATTAAAGGGAACAAACAAGGCCTTTCTTGTCAGCTCATTAGAAAAAGGACACCATAACTCAAGATCCTATTATCTGACACAATGTGGCTCCCCCGATACTTCACTTTAAACAATGGGATAAGTAGCCCCTACTCAGAGGCTCATAAAGGGCAGGAGGACGTGTGGTGACGGTGACCCCGAAATATAGCCTGAGACAAGCCTGTAGTGTCCTGCAGCGCTCCAGACACAACCTAATACCAGGGAACTGATACCTGGCCACAGGGAGCATGCTGAGAGCGAGGAGCAAGGGAGGTCTGTGTGATTTTGGGGTAGGTTATTCACTGGGCAGCAGGACTCCTGCGCTTGAAATTAATACCATCAGAGCAGGAAACGTTGAAATCTAGTTGCAATACAGCTAGTTCCCACTGTTGCTTGTTGAGGGCAAGAAACCACTAGGCAAGCACTGCATCACAGATGCGTCTGAGGTCCTTTATCAGTGGATTCAGTGATGGTGAAAGAGGCTACTCAGATACAGCCAGGACAATGGCAGGATTTGCTCCCCCACCACCAGCGTAGCTGCCTACAACCCAGAGCTGACTAGACCAACTCCAAGGAGGGGAGAGCCTGGATTTCAAGGGACATTCAGAGAGGCTGAGGGCAAGTTAGTGCCAGAAGTGGTGGTGCGGATGCACATCCAACCCACAGAGGCACTGAGACCCAACAGCTCGTCTCACATAAGGTCCTGAACAGCCAGCAAATGAGAATAACCTCCGGCCAGGATTGGTGCCCTCAAGGAGAAACCCCTTTTCGTGGGCACACCACATTCTCTTCCTCGTCTCTTGGAGAGGTTCATGCCAGCCAGCAACGCAGCCCACAGCACAGGGACGTGCTGCTGTGGAATCTTCCCCATGAGTTGCTGTGACAATTCGAGCCTTAAAACGACCCAGACGGAAAACCCTGCATGGTCGCCATTCATTTGTTATATTTCACTGCCCGTACAACCCACAGATGTCACATCTACTCGACGCTCTGTAACAAACTGGAAATGTAAGACAAATAGGCCAACCTGAAAGACACATAAAACGTAGCCCCGCAAGGATACATATTGTGAATTACATTATTTGGGGTCTACTGACCCATCCTACATTTGACATGTTACGATAATTTGGAACATTTGGTTGTATTCTGAGAGAAGAGCTCAAACCAACTCTGGATCCAAATGCAAGCGGTGTCTGAAATCCACACCCAGGACAGTAGAATACCTAACTCTAACATAGCATTTTTCATTGCGAGATCCTGAAGCACTTTACAAAGCAGGTCAACATCTTCTGGGCACAGAGAGGTGAAGTGACTTGCCCAAGCTCAGCCAGCAGGCTAATGGCAGAGATTGGAACAGAACCCAGGTCTCTTGAGTCCCAGTCCAGTGCTCTAGCCTTTAGGCCACACTGGTCTCAGAACTGGAGCTCAATTTTGCAAATGACTCCAAACCAAAACTCCCATGGCTTGGAACAACCAGACCTCCAAATCCAGATATTGCAGTTTGAGCCCACTTCCAAATATTCATCCTAAGATTTGGCCATCTTCCCTCATGCTTTTCAGAGTGCGGGAGAGCCAAGGTCTGTTCTCTTTTATACCCACCCTCCTCCCACTGCCCTCCGACTCCAGTATTAGTGGGAGTAGAATTTGATCCTGTAGCTGTGCAACAAGATGGTGTCATTTCATAAGCTGGCTGCTACAATGTAGCGGGAGGGAGAAGTGAAACATTGTGGCCAAAGCTGTTTCCCCGAATTCTGATTGCTGCTTCTTCATATATAGACCCAAAGCACCCCAGGTCTCAGTGTGGGGGCGTTTTAGGCCTTGCTTCAGCTTCCTCAGTCATGCTTTAGCGAATGGCATGCCATTTCTTTGGAACTTGGCGGCCGGACTCGCCGCCCTGCTTTGCATCCTGCAGTAGCATTAAAACACCTGACTCCTGCATTAATGCATCAAATTGCAGCTATTGTCACTCCAAGGCTTTTGCCCCTACTGCGGGCTGGCTTTATGCCCCTGCCTCTTGCACTGTGTACAATCTGTTCTGGGGGGAGGGGGAGGTCTTAAACCCTGAGCTGAAGCCAGCACAGAGCCCTACCTTGGTTGCTGATTTGCTGTTTGCAAATGTAAATGCTCGCCAGTTCTACATCTCAAACTGTTAGAAGACGGAAGCCACAAACCAAAATGTTAACTTGAAATGGTCCACATGCGCCTCTGTATTACAATATGCAAGCCTGCTGAAATTGATGGAGATGCATTGATACGACACAGGCAAATATGTCCCCTTGTCACTATTCTACAATAAATAAATACCTTAGGGCCTCATTCTGAACTCACTTAGACCTGGTCTACACTACGGGTTTAGGTCGACTTTAGCAGCGTTAAACCGAATTAAGCCTGGACACGTCCACACAACGAGGCCCTTTCTTTCGACTTAAAGGGCCCTTTAAACCGGTTTCTTTACACCACCTCCGACGAGGGGATTAGCGATAAAACCGGCCTTTGCGGGTCGGAATTGGGGTAGTGTGGACGGAATTCGATGTTATTGGCCTCCGGGAGCTATCCCACAGTGCTTCATTGTGACCGCTCTGGACAGCGCTCTCAACTCAGATGCACTGACCAGGTAGACAGGAAAAGACCCGCGAAGGTTTGAATTTCATTTCCTGTTTGCCCAGCGTGGAGAGCACAGGTGACCACGCAGAGCTCATCAGCACAGGTAACCGTCATGGAGTCCTCCCAGGATCGCAAAAGAGCTCCAGCATGGACCGAACGGGAGGTACGAGATCTGCTCGCCATATGGGGAGATGAAGCAGTGATAGCTGAACTCCGTAGCAGTAAAAGAAATGGAAAAGTATTAGAAAAGATCTCCAAGGCCATGAAGGACCGAGGCCATAACAGGGACACACAGCAGTGCCGCGTGAAAATTAAGGAGCTAAGGCAAGCCTACCACAAAGCCAGAGAAGCAAACGGAAGGTCCGGGGCAGAGCCGCAAACTTGCCGCTACTACGCGGAGCTGCATGCGATCCTAGGGGGTGCAGCCACCACTACCCCAACCGTGTGCTATGACTCTCTCACTGGAGAAACACACAGGGAAGACGGTTCGGGGAACGAGGAAGATGACGATGGAGGTACTGTAGGTAGCTCACAGCAGCAAGGAAGCGGAGAAACCGGTTTCCCCAACAGCCAGGATATGTTTGTGACACTGGACCTGGAACCAGTAACCCCCGAACTCACCCAAGACCCTCAGGGCACACAGGAGACCTCTGGTGAGTGTAACTTTGTAAATATTTGTAAACATTACAAAAAAAAGCAAGCAAGTCTGTTAACGTGTATGGGGATGGAGCGGAAATCCTCCAGGGACATCTCCAGAAAGCTCTCCTGGTTGAAATGGGGTGATTTTATTAAGGGGGACATTCAGAGGCGCCCGTTCCTGCTATTCGGACCAGAAATGTTCCCCGCTGTTAACCACGCGGTGGGGGGGAGGGGTGAAGTGATCATCCCAGAGAATCGTGTGTGTGTGGAGGGGGGGGGGTGGTTTACTTGTGTTTGTGCCGCATGTTAACCGGGAAACCGCAGCCCCCTCCTTTTACATTGAAACCCCATTTTAAATGGACAACCCAATTCATCCTTGAGATGGGAAATGCGCTGCTGTTTGCAACCTTTCCCGCATGTTAAGAAGGTTAAATAAGCCAAAACACTGTGGCCTACGATGGCTGCCTGCAAGCCGAAATATGCGACCTTGTAATGAAAGAGTGTACCCATTGTTCCCTAAAATGTGTCTTTTTTAACCACCTCTCCCTTCTCCTCCACCAGCTGCAAATGTTTCTCCTTCGCAGAGGCTCGTGAACATTAGAAAGAGAAAACGTAAGACGAGGGACGAGATGTTCACGGAGCTGCAGATGTCCTCCCACGCTGATAGAGCACAGCAGAATGCGTGGAGGCAGTCAATGTCGGAGATGAGAAAAGTCCAACATGAACGAGAGGAGAGGTGGCGGGCTGAAGACGATAGGTGGCGTCAGCTTGCAGACAGACGGCAAGAGGCAATGCTCCGTCTGCTGGAGCATCAAAGTGATATGCTCGAGCGTATGGTTGAGTTGCAGGAAAGGCAGCAGGAGCAGAGACCGCCGCTACAGCCCCTGTGTAACCAACAGCCCTCCTCCCCAAGTTCCATAGCCTCGTCACCCAGACGCCCAAGAACACGGTGGGGGGGCCTCCGTCCACCCAGTCACTCCACCCCAGATGATCGCCCAAGCATCAGAAGGCTGGGCTTCAATAAGAGTTAAAGTTTTAAAATGCAGTGTGTCCTTTTCCATCCCTCCTCCCCCACCCATCCCTGCTACCTTGGCAATTATCCCCCTACCTCTGTAAGGAACTAATAAAGAATGCATGAATGTGAAAAAACAATGACTTTATTGCCTCTGCAAGCGGGAGGGGAGGGGAGGGTGGGGTGGGGTGGTTGGTTTACAGGGAAGTAGAGTGAACCGGGTCGGGGGGGGGGTTGGAGGGTTCATCAAGGAGAAACAAACAGAAGTTTCACACAGTAGCCTGGCCAGTCACAAAACTAGTTTTCAAAGCTTCTCTGATGCGCACCGCGCCCTGCTGTGCTCCTCTAACCGCCCTGGTGTCTGGCTGCGCGTAATCAGCGGCCAGGCGAGTTGCCTCAACCTCCCACCCCGCCATAAATGTCTCCCCCTTACTCTCACAGATATTGTGGAGCGCACAGCAAGCAGCAATAACAATGGGGATATTCTTTTCGCTGAGGTCTGAGCGAGTCAGTAAGCTGCGCCAGCGCGCTTTTAAACGTCCAAATGCACATTCCACCACCATTCGGCACTTGCTCAGCCTGTAGTTGAACAGGTCCTGACTCCTGTCCAGGCTGCCTGTGTATGGCTTCATGAGCCATGGCATTAAGGGGTAGGCTGGGTCCCCAAGGATCACGATAGGCATTTCAACATCCCCAATGGTCACTTTCTGGTCCGGGAAGAAAGTCCCTTCCTCCAGCTTTCGAAACAGAGCAGAGTTCCTGAAGACGCGAGCATCATGTACCTTTCCCGGCCATCCCACGTTGATGTTAGTGAAACGTCCCTTGTGATCCACCAGGGCTTGCAGCAGCATTGAAAAGTACCCCTTGCGGTTTATGTAGTCGGTGGCTTGGTGCTCCGGTGACAAGATAGGGATATGGGTTCCGTCTATGGCCCCGCCACAGTTTGGGAATCCCATTTCAGCAAAACCATCCACTATTGACTGCACGTTGCCCAGAGTCACTACCCTTGCTATCACCAGGTCTTTCATTGCCCTGGCAAATTGGATCACAGCAGCCCCCACAGTAGATTTGCCCACTCCAAATTGATTCCCGACTGACCGGTAGCTGTCTGGCGTTGCAAGCTTCCACAGGGCTATTGCCACTCGCTTCTCAACTGTGAGGGCTGCTCTCATCTTGGTATTCTGGCGTTTCAGGGCAGGGGAAAGCAAGTCACAAAGTTCCATGAAAGTGCCCTTACGCATGCGAAAGTTTCGCAGCCACTGGGAATCGTCCCATACCTGCAGCACGATGCGGTCCCACCAGTCTGTGCTTGTTTCCCGGGCCCAGAATCGGCGTTCCACGGTATCAACCTGCCCCAGTAACACCATGATTTCCACATTGCTGGGGCCTGTGCCTTGTGAGAGGTCTATGGCCATGTCAATTTCCTCATCACTCTCGTCGCCGCGCTGCAATCGCCTCCTCGCCTGGTCCGGGTTTCGCCTTGGCATGTTCTGGCTCTGCATGTACTCCAGGACAATGCGCGTGGTGTTCATAGTGCTCATAATTGCCGCGGTGATCTGAGCGGGCTCCATGATCCCAGTGCTAGCTATGGCGCCTGGTCAGAAAAAAGGCGCGAAAGTAGTATCTGATGGACCAGGAGAAGGAGGGCGGGAGGGAGGGAGGGCCGAGTGACGACATGGCGTACAGGTACAGGAACAGGGAGAAACACAAACAACTGTCACACATAATGGTCCCCCCAAAGATTAAACTGGAAACCCTGGGCTTAGCAGGCCGTTGATTTCACGGAGGAAGGGGAAGCAAATGAACACAGAACAAATGTATTTTTTACATCTTAAGGTGGCAGCCGACGCTGCAGCATGAGTGACAGCCATACCAGTATGACGATGACGGGTACCAATCATAATATGCCATCATCTGCCAAAAGGCAAGGGGCTGCTGCTGTGTAGCAATGCAGCCCCACGTCTGCCAGCCCCACGTCCGCCAGCACCCAGCATTGCCCTCGGCCTCTTCTGGGTGCTTAGCAGACAATATTGGGCAATTGGCAGAAAATAGTATATTATGACTGGTAACCGTCATCATCGAAACAGTAGCATGTCTGCCCAGGTGGCCATGATTGACAGCCATACCAGTACGACGACGACGGGTACCAGTCATAATATACCATCGCCTGCAAGGGGCTGGTGCAATGCAGCACTACGGCTGCCAGCCCCACGGCTATCACTCATGCTACACCGTCTACCGCCAAAAGGCAGTTAGCAGCTGCTGCTGTGTAGCAATGCAGTCCCACGTCTGCCGGCACCCAGAGGACATATGGTGACGGTGAGCTCAGCTGAGCTGAGCGGGCTCCATGCTTGCCGTGGTATGTTGTCTGCACAGGTAACCCAGGTAAAAAGGCGCGAATCTATTGTCTGCCGTTGCTGTGACGAGGGGGGAGGGGCCTGACGACATGTACCCAGAACCGCCCGCGACACTGTTTTGCATCATCCGGGCATTGGGATCTCAACCCAGAATTCAAAGAAAAGGCGCGAACCGCTTCTCGGCTCGAGCTGTGGCGCAAACGTAGTATCTGACGGCCTAGGGGAAGGAGGGAGGGGGGCCGAGTGACGACATGGCATACAGGCACAGGGAATTAAAATAAAGAACGGTGGCTGTGCATCAGGGAGAGACACAAACAACTGTCACAGACTGGTCCCCCCCAAAGATTAAACTGAAAACCCTGTTGACGGAGGGAGGGGGAAGCAAATGAATACAGAGAAAATCTATTTTTTACATCTTAAGACGACGGTGCAGCGTGACTGATAGCCCTCGGCATCTTTCTGGGTGCTTGGCAGCAAATACTGGGCGGTGTATGACGATGGTCTTCAGGCCTATTGCACGAGCTGCTGCTCAGGGAAGACTCTGCTAACGTGCGATGACCCGACTTGTAATAGGCCGGCTAACAGTCATAATACACCATTTACTGCCAAAAGGCAAGCCCCACGGCTGCCAGCACCCAGATCGCCGATGAAGGCTACCAGTCTACTGCACCGTCTACCGCCAAAAGGCAGTTAGCAGCTGCTGCTGTGTAGCAATGCAGTCCCACGTCTGCCGGCACCCAGAGGACATATGGTGATGGTGAGCTCAGCTGTGCTGAGCGGGCTCCATGTTGTCTGCACAGGTAACCCAGGTAACCCAGATAAAAAGGCGCGAATCTATTGTCTGCCGTTGCTGTGACGGGGGAGGGAGGGGCCTGACGACATGTACCCAGAACCGCCCGCGACACTGTTTTGCATCATCCGGGCATTGGGATCTCAACCCAGAATTCCAAGGGGCGGCAGAGACTGCGGGAACTGTGGGATAGCTGTGGGATAGCTACCCATAGTGCAATGCTCCGGAAGTCGACGCTAGCCTCGTACTGTGGACGCGGTCTGCCGACTAGAGCACCTAGAGCATTTTATTGTGTGGACATACACAATCGGCTGTATACAACCGATTTCAATAAAACCGGCTTCTATAAATTCGAACTAATTTCGTAGTGTAGACATACCCTTATACTGGTTAGTAATCTGGAGTAATTTCACTGATTTCAGGGGAGTTACTCAAGATTTATGCCAGTGTAATTTAGATCAGAATCTGGCCCTTTGGGAATATGCACATGCTACAGGTAATTAACAGGTACCTAATATGTAAACATATATTAAAACCATGAGGAATTACTAGTATAGAATATTACAAATTGCAAATACCAACTATAAAACTTCTAAACACACTAATTGTGCTGAGTATCAGCAATCCTCCTGGATTTCGTCTTGGATTTGCAGTTACACATTACAGACCTTAGCATCTTGGAATCACAAATAGTTCCTGGAGAGATATTTTGCAAAAAGAAAAATGTGCTGCGTGATGTTGGTATGTGCTCTTTGCACTCACTGCTTTGTTGCAGCCATTTACTGCAGTTCAGGTTATTTTGTGAATAGCCAGAATTGGTCCCCATTGGCAGGACGCATCACTCCGAAAAGAATTTACCTCCTTCACACACCGGGAGTTGTGTATTGGTTGGAAACAAAAAAAAATCATGCAGAAATGTATACACAACAACCTGTATGCGTACAGTTCCATTACTATTATTATTATTACTATTCAGATTTAGCCTGTATTTATGCTTGGCTGCACTGAGTGGCCGAGGTCCTAAGTATTCTTATTAGCAAATGAGACACAGTCAAAATGCAACACAAGTCCCAACACACAATGGACTGATTGTCTTTATCTGAGTGGCCGGGCTGGAGCAGTGAAAGCTGAACTTGTGTGGCTCATAGAGACGATATCAGTATTGTAGGGGACGATATCAGTATTGTAGGGGAAGGTGACTCATTTTTATGCAAGTGAGTTGTGGCTTTCAGGCCCCTGGTAAATTGCTGATGTTGCCCTCAATTGGGAAAGTTTGAACAGGGGTTGATGTATAAAGCAAGACAGCAGCTGAAGAGAAACTTCACTCTTCTAGTTGCATCAACACCCTATCTGTTGTCAGGGGTATTTTAGCCATCACGCCAGGGGAGATTTTTTTAAGGAGAGACTTGAAGATGAATAATGAATTCTTTTTGTGAGCAGGGCCTGCCTCTGGCTCACAGCTTAACTTTGCTTTATGTTAGCAAAGTCTTGAGCATTACTTTAGTTCAGGCCTTAGGCCTCATACCGGCCTTTGATACCAAGGTTTATATCTTAGGGCCTCCTCTTACTACAGCAGCCATCTCTGGGGTAGTCACACAGACATCCAGTGCACACAGCACTTCAGCAGAAGGGAAAGGCGAAACTACAGCCATGGGGCAAACCTCTATTCTTATGAATAATGCCATGGAATTCCTTAAAACTGGGAGGTAGCAAAGGCTGGAGGAAAGAACACGGAGCTGGGAACCAGGAACTCCTAAATTCTAAACACAGCTCTGCCAATGACTTGCTGTATAAACAAGTCACTTCCTTTCTGTGCCTTAATCTCCCCACTCTTAAAAGGTGGCTAAAACTGATCTTCCTCCCGCAGGGGTTCTGAGGAGTAAGGAATTAATGTTCAGACAAGACTCTGAAAATATGTTTTTGTGAAAAAAAAAAAGAAAAAACTTGTGCGTCACATATTAACCGATGCATGATGGACATGGTCCTCTCCTTATGGGCAAAATAGCGATGGAGTTCATATACAAGGGATAGAACTGCTAGAAAGCTCCTCAGCACATAACCCGGACATGCTCACACTCAGAGCTGAGCCAGGTGTTACCCTGATGTCCGCCTGGTGACAGAGGATACCAAAGTGCACTGAAGAGAGAAGCTCTGTTGTAGGCTAAGATGGAATAGAGGTCACTGCCAGTTATTCCATTTTAGTTCAAGTTTACATGAGTTAGATCTAGGCAGGGTAGGAGTTTGGAAGTTTTAATTAGTATTGTAGAAATCTCCATGCAGTGTTTACATGGTTAATAAAGATGAAAGTCACTTATAACTCTGAGCTTGAGCATGTTAACCTAATGTTAGTATCCTAGAATACACCTAACAGACAATACTCTACTCTTCAATGGCTGACCTATAAAAACTATTTCAGATGCATGCAATCTAACACACGCTCACAAAAATGATGTTTAAAGAAGATTAAGATTGCAAAGCCAATCACTCCGAATTTAGGAAATGCCAGAATTAATGTTACCTGTGCACCCTTAATTTGCCCCCATTAGGATTATGCATTCGGATACACATACTGTTTTTTCCAAGGGAACCCTGCCTCGTTCGATGCACTGGGTGGAGGATGCCCCCCCCGTGGGTAGCTGGGCAATATTTCTTTTTATCCTCGTCCTTCAGGGTGTGGCCTCAAGACTTATTCACCACACACCAGCCAAAGCCTGCAAATCATTTATTTCCTCCTGGACTCTTCTAAGGTCTCCTCACTGTGCTAGCTGAGTGCTTCACAGACATCCGTGAATTTATCTTCACGCACCTGTGAGGTGCAATGGTAGGATTAGCCCTATTTTATTAATGGGGGATTGAAGCACAGAGAGATTAAAGCCAAAATTGTCAATGTCCACTAATTGTGTGTGCCTAACATGAGATGCCCTGGGCCTGATTTCTCAGTGCATTTAGCATTTGTATAGTGCTTTATATGTTCAAAGCCTTCCTCCAAACAACTTCAGTTGCAGCTTTGTGTGACCAGTGCTTCTGCAAATCAAATCACACAGTCTCAGATTGAGCACCCATAAAATAAGGAACACAAGTGGCCAGTCCAGTTTTCCAGGGCAGCATTCAACTGCCTTCACCATGTGACCATTCTCTCTCTTCCTGCATTCTCCCGCCTCATTCACCACACACCTTCCAACTTTTGCCACAGATGAGGAAGGGGTTCTATAGACAACAGTCTCCTACACAAATCCTGATTCATCCCCAGAGCATTGTCCAGCCAGTGCACTGAATAAGGCAGGGGTCTTGTGGAGGAAATTGTATATGATCATGTCAAGATTGTAACAAAATACATATGCAGAAGGGGGCTGAATTAAGGTTGCTACTCCCTCCCCTCTTATCCCCTCCTTCGTTGCTTCATGTGAGTCAGGCTGATTCCACCTTCTCCTCCAAGCTGCTTGGGTGCCAACGGCAGGGACATGGAAAACACAGGAGACAGTCTCCCGGGTCTCACTTCTGGTGCTTGGTGACAAAAGAGCTCCGAGCTCCTGCGGGGAGTAGCTGCAAGGAGTAGCCTGGAAATGAAGCATCCTCAATTGCTCTCGGCCAGTGGTTTTCAACCTTTGGTCTGCAGACCCCTGGCGGTCCGCAGACTGTGTCTAAGATTTCCAAAGTGGCCTGCACCTCCATTCAAAAAAAAAAAATTGTGAATGAAAAAAGGTTGAAAGCCACTGCTCTATGCAGACAGGGCACGTGCAGTCCATTCAGCACAGAGGAACTGCATAGTGATGAAGCAGGATTAATGCAAATGCAATCTTCAGAGAATTTATCTGACAAACGGCAGCAAGTCTCTAAAGAGTATGTGCAAACTGTGATTTTTCAGAGGCTTGTTGCTTGGCCAAATTTGGGAGAATTTTCACAGGGATGGCAAACAGCATATCTTTGACCTCCACTCACAAATTTCAAGTCCCTGCTCCAAAACATAGAGATACTCAACTAAATGGTTGTAAGAATTCTCTAAGCTGAGCAAAACGCCATATTTGTCACTAATTTCATTCTCAGAAATGACTGAACAAGTTTTATTGAAACTTTCACAAAATAAATCACCAGCCTAGCATGGAAAATTTCAACCTGAATGGTTAAAGTTTTGCAAAAGTTATAACCGACTGAAAACAGGGTCTTATAACGGTCTCAAATGTCAAAAGTCCGTAGGTTTTTAAACAGCTATTTGTCCTCATGTATATTTAACTTCTTACTTCTAGAATTTCAGAGTGAATTTTCTAATTCATATCTGCCTCCTAGTTATATTATCAATTCTTATTTCCAAATAAAGGGCTGAGAAAGAGGTTCTCTTTTTATCCTAAATACTAAGTTCAGAACACTTGATCAGAGTTCAGCCAGTCAAACCTCCATGGGCAATGAATTTCTGAATGCATTCCCTGATTGGTGCATGGACATGTATCCCTAAGGATGCTTATAAAAGGGGGAGCTGATGGACATAAAGACATTGTTCCACACTCGGCTCTCCATTACAACAGTGTAAAGACAGTAACCTCACTGACTAAATATAGCTTTTTACCTATGTAAATGAGAGCAGAATGTTCTCAGTTGATTCATCATGATTATATAGTGCAGTCTATCTGTATATCCAGGCACTTATATGATCCTCACCACTATAGTATCTGAGCACCTACCTGTCTGTCCCCTTAATACAGCTGAGACCAGTGGATTTCACTAACATGAACTTTTTCTAGAGAATTGCAAGAACTACAAGACACTGAAATACCCACACCCACCCCCACCATTTGCTGATCATGCTGAAATACTAGAAAACCAATAATTTTGCAACAAGAACTTTTATACAGTGTATCTACGACAAGTGCTGAAACCTTGAAACTTCCAAAATACACTGCAGGCATAAAGCACTTTACTTGGTTAGATTAAGTGACCACCTTGAGTCCTCAAATTCACAACTTTCTTTTCACAGTCCAAGACTTACGTTTTCTAATGTAGGTGGGCAGAAAATAAATAAAATTCACTTACTTATTAAAAAGAGAAGGCATGGAAGGGACCTCATAACTCTGTTCCTGGCTTTCACCTGAACGATGCAGGACTGTAGATACAATATCTGCACTCTGCCTGCAGATGACTCTCTCAGGACTGCTGGTTGCTGAGACACGGGTTAAGCAAGTCTTTTGTGGATTTCCTAGTTGGGGTTTTAATGCGTAGCTAGCAAAATTAAATTTAAATAGAGACAACAAACTACAGACAGACCACTTTTACCAGTGCCTCTATCTGTCTATCTGTAGCCATCACCAGGGTATCCTTGTGGGTTACCTTTGAAAGCTGCTAAGTGAGGTATTCGCACTATCCATCTTCACTTTCCATGCTAGCTACCAGGAGGTGTCATCATCCTATGGAAATATCCTGGTAACAGAGTGGAATAAACTTCAACACACTCAAGCAGGGATTTAAAAGGTACGTCACCTTTCAGATGTGCCTCATGACAGACATTGCTCACTTTAGACCCAGGTTTTCCTCTTTCCCACACAATGCTGCTTCTCTCTCCCTAGTTAGAACATTGTTAGTATCAGAAAAGTTGGCTCTTGAAAGGGAAGTTTACTGAAAATGTAGGGCACGCGAAAGGAAACCTTATCTCTTCTACCCCCTGTGCTGCCAATCCTTTGCTCCCAGTGTCCTCCGTTTTGGGGTGTCTGTACCACATTTCATAGGGGCAAGGCCTAGGAGTCGGAAGGGTCAGTATGTGTTCATTAAATACCTGTGCTGCATTCTACTCTGACCCAGAGGCGGATTAGGAGTTTGTGGGACCCTGGGCCAGAGCAAGTGGAGGCCCCTCTCCACCCCTTCCACCTGTGGTCCCTCGCACTCCCCCTCCCGGTGCTCCTGCTAGGGAAATGGGGTCAGGGCACGGGGGCTTGCCCTGTCTCGCCTGCCCAGCGCACTGCTCTGACCTATTTTGTGACTGGATTCCAGCTGCACAGAAATAGCTGCAAGCAGCTGGTTCATGTTGGCAGAGACCTGGTTTCCCCACAGACTGGCAATGCTCAGGGGCTAGAGAAGTTCCATTACATCTGAAATCACTCAGAAAGGCAGGGAAGTAGAGGGAGTGTTTCTAGAAACAGGCTGGTCTTTCCCAGCTTGCAGCTTCTGTGTTTATTATGCCCAACGTTCTTGGGAGAGAAAAACGTACCCAATACCAAAAGGAGGTTAGTATATTATTACCTTGCCCTTTCTTTGCTCCCGTACCCCCAAAGGATCACAAAGTGCTTTATAAATATTCAACAACTAAGCTTCGTGGCACAGAGGGGCAGCATTATTCCAATTTCACAGATATTTGCCTGCTCCTTTTGCAGAGAAGAAATTACATCAGAAGAGAACGTTTAGCATGTGTTAGTCAGTGGGCGTGATAGTCTCACACACACACACACACTATCCTTGTCTGTCTGGCCACACTGTGACTCAGACAGTCAGCAGGTCTGAAGCCTTCTCAGAAATGAAGAGTTTTTAAAAGCTCCAGAGGAAACATTAAAAAAAAACCCAACCTTTTCTAGAATATAATTGTATTCCCCATGGTTGCAAAGCTCACTGCTAGTCACGAAACAACTTGCATCAGAGATCTGCAAGCTGAATTGGTGCAGAACTAACTCCCTGCAGCTTGTGCAGACTTGGCTGCAGCGTCTAGCTTTTCAAAGCTTCTCTTTCTCTCAGGGGCTGAGAGCCCCTTGGCTTGGGTTTCAAAGCCTCCTTCTGCTAGCCACAAACCAGAGAATGGAAAGTACGTGTAGTAAGAGTTGGGGGAGCTCTCTTAGGCTCTACATAAGAATAGCCAATCCTACAGCACTCTGGCCTCCTGAAAGGAGAACTGAAGATGTTTCTCTCCCACTTCAGTTTTTCCTTAATGATTTACTGATTTCTTTTTGCCTCAGAAGATTTCAGGGTGGGAGGTTAGATGATGAAACTTGCTCTGACTCAGAATTAGGATAACTGTAGCTCCTAATAATTTCTTGCTCTGGTCTTCTTCAGAAGGCATTGCAAGCAGATTCCCTTAGAAAAAGAGAGTTCTCCACCCCAGCTTATTGTGGGTTATGCTTTGTTTACCGAGGACATTAATCCTGCTGGTGTGACAGATACACCTTTGGCTTCCTCCAACTAAGAGCTCAACTTGTAAAATGTGAAGAATCAATAAAATAAATGAATGTGTAAAACATTTAAGATTCTGCATGTACCTGCCTTTCCAGC
Organism: Trachemys scripta elegans; assembly: GCF_013100865.1. Classification (NCBI taxonomy): domain Eukaryota; kingdom Metazoa; phylum Chordata; order Testudines; family Emydidae; genus Trachemys; species Trachemys scripta. Next base: position 3,391,657 of record NC_048315.1, on the reverse strand, counting down.
TCCATGGCTCCATGGGGAGACAGGAACTAAGGAAACAGAGCTTTTCCCAGCACCAGGAAATCCTGCTACAGCTTCTTGCCCTTAGTGCTGCCGCTAGCAATGCATACAACTTTCAAGTGATTTGCCACCTTCACCCATAAGAGGCAGCAGACAGGGATGCCCGGGGAAGTGTGATCTAGTAGCTAGAGCAGGGGTCTGAGATTTAGCAGGGAGAGTCAGCTGAGAAGGTGGTAAGAACACCAGACAGTCACATACCACCAGGGTGGGGAGGGAGGGAAAGGAATCAATCCATGACAGTATCACTTCAGCAAAAGGACTGAGGGTCGATTCATCTCTGTATGACAACTTGCCTAGTTTCCTTGTTCCGCCTCCAGGCAGAGATCTGAAACAACAGGTCTTGCTTTGCCGAATCTGCCATAGTGCGTACTCACTTTCCCCAACATTTTAGTATTAAAATGCTTCTTTGAGCACTGCCTCTGGCTGTTCCCTCTGATCAAAGACGCACTGGAAACCAAGATGATGCATTTACAATTTCAAAAGTGGATGTAGGAATTGTCTGGAGGTCACCTTCTGTCACATTTCAGTGCTCAGGAAAATGAGGGTCCGATAGCACTGGTTTGAGCCCGGCCTAGGGCAAGCAGGGGCTGCGCCCAACTCTGCCAACACACTCCAACCCTGACTCGGAGCACATCATCCCCTGTGCTCCTCCACTCCTGGGTCTCCCGCTCCAGGTAGTGCGTACGTGGAGCTCTAGAAACCCGAGACAAACTCTGTCAGTGAAACGCCCCTGGTGCACTTGATACCATATGGAAAGTTTTTCAAGCTGCCACTTTTTTTTATATAGAGGACTAAACCGAGACATTATTTCTCTTCCTGCTTTCCAGCAAAATTTCACAGCATGCTTCTCTCTCTGTCTGAGGTGGTCAACATGTGAAAATCAACATAACCTTAGCAACCATTTGGAGCATGACAGAAGCCCACTAAGACCAAACAGGAAGTTGTTTCAGAAGGGTGAAAATTGCACAGGTTGCATTAGCCCCTGCATCTTCAAGAAGCTCTGATATGCAGTGCTCAGCTGCTCTCGTTTGAAGAAGAGCACATCTGTGGGGAAAGGATGTCATATAAATTTGCATTTCTAAGTCACAGTTTTAATAAGAAACAGCTTTTAGTGCAGCTGCTAGCAAAGCATACAACTTTCAAGTGATTTTGCCACCTTCAATTCAGATATGTCAGTGGTTTTGAGGCTGTCAAAATGACTAAATTTGCCACCGTTGCTGATAGAAGCTGTTGCACTGAGCTTAATGTTTCAGCTTGAATACCTCTTAACATACCTTCCAAAGTGACACACACTGTCTTGCATACAAGCCAACGTCATGCAGTCAGAAACTTTGAACAATGCTTTATGCACCTTTAATTCCAAAGCACGTCCCAGATAGATTGCCTGAAATGCAGTCAAATATGGGACCGAAGATAACAGTGCAGAAGGGAAAATATTTTTGGCCACAAACACTAGGACAAACTTCTGTTCTCATAAAAAGTACATGGTATCTTATCCTGTCAGCACACAGCAGATAGGGCCTGTGCTTGGAAAAGTATCATCCAAAAGATCTACACACACTGCTGCATGGAACTAAATTTTTCTGTCTCACCAGCATGAAGGGCTAAATTGACCCAACTGAAAGTTTAACCCAAGCTTCCAGAGAGAAATTTCAAACCTGAGGCTTAGATTACAAAGCCAGTCCATCCAGGAGATACCCCCCCAATCTCTCTCACACACACACATCCTCTTTTTAAGCATTGTAGGAAGAAAGTATCAGGCAGAAGAAGCTGAACAGAAATGATTTCTTCAAAGGAAATACTTTGTATGCATAAAAGCAACAGACTGAAACAGTCTTTGATGAGACGTGTTAATACTGATTACTTTTCCATCTCAATATTAGTGGCACCACAGAATGAAGAATTCATTGGGATGGGAGCAACAACAGGATCCCGATGCCGAGAACATGCTACAGTCTCTTGGCTTGTCCTCTTCTAGTGGCCTCATCTCAGTCACTGGCTAATGGTTGTAATGGCAACTGCTCCTCCGGTGCTGCTGCGTTTGCTTGCCCCCGTGACATCCTGTCCCGCACTCTCTTCACTGTAACAGGAGACAGAACAATGGTGGCCCTTAGTTAGCAGGGAGATGACAAAGGCAAGGAGGAGGGTATTGAGCCGGTCCTGGGGCTATTGCAGATTTACAGAAAACTAACAAAATTCTATTTGAGGCATTTTTGAAATGCTGTGAACCTCCCCATCCCAGTCCCTCTAGGCCAGCAGCTGGAGACCAACCAAAGATGGAACAGTGAAAGGGTCGGGTTAATCCTGATGGGGCTCCTACACAAGACCTGGCAGATTAAGCAAACAATATATTTTAATTGAAGGAACAAATGTCTGTTTTCAGTGTAGGGCTGCTTAACCATGCACAGTAACGCTGCACCACAGCTTAGGACAGGGGGGCGACTGTATCCACTTGAAAGTGCAGAGGATGTTCAGGCCAGTAGCATGTGATGCTACAAGTTAGAATTTGGCCACAATGCCAAGGTGAACACCCCGACTCTTGCTGAATGTGCCCTGGGACCTTTAGCAACACCCTGGGTCTGGACCTTAGTTTTACATTTCCTATAAAGGGAACACCTGGGTCATTGGTTGAGTCTCGACTTGAAGGCACTTAACTGAATCCTCAACAGCGTTTACTACAGAACATTATTTTTCTTAAGGCGTCCTCCATTCAAGTACTGAACAGACCCAAACCTACTTAGATTGTGCGCGCTGACCAGATCACAAATGAAGGTGCCATGGCTGCAGGACACTTGATAGACAGCAGTTTCACTGGGTGTATTGGGGGTGAGGGCAAACCCACCTGAAATTTCTGGCACACAGAGCCCACCAAAGAGATAACAGGCAAAGTGCACAAAGCATTTGCCCAGCAGGTAGTAGAAAAGGGGCTGACATCTTCTGCTCAGTCCTGGGATGTCTTACCGAGGGATTCTATTTCCAAGTCTCTGGAGTTCCCAGGATCCTCCTTGATGACTCCCAGCTCCTTTTCCCAGTTGGCCCAGTTAATCTCCTCCACTCTGAAGACAGAAAATAGAACGATTTTCCCCATCAGCCAGTAGACAATGAGGCATGGGGACAAAACATTCTGATCATACACCTGCGTACCAAGGCTGCATCTCTGGCATCTCAGTGGCATCCATTCTGATGGATGGTGGTCTCATCAGCACAGCACTAATGACTTGGTGGCAGCAGCAATGGCTGTACCACAAAAGGCTTTGTTGCCAAGGGAGTTCTTATTTAGCTACTAAGCCCTGTGGGGTGTGTTAGTTCTGTATCTTTCTCTGTGTTATGAACGGTGCCGGTGTTTAAATAATAACACCCCAGTGCCTGGAAGGGGGACACACTTAACTAAAGGAGTTTTCCTGCACCAAAAAGTCTCTACGCATGGAGTAACACAATGCAATCCATAAAGTCCTGGTGTCATTATCAGAGCACTCTGGATTTGGCCTCCTCTGTTGAAATGAGGATAAGGGATATTCCAAGTCCCAGTCTCCCACACTTTACATGAACAAAGGGAGTTCTGCCACTTTGTGGGGTTCACTTAGCACGTTGCAGAAGTGTTATCAAGCAGCATTCACACAGCCAGGAAACTGAGGGTGTGTCGATATTAATGCTCTTCCCACAGGTTCAGCTGCTTTCCTTTCAGAATCAAGCTTGCAGGTCAAAGGGACCCATTCCAGGAGAAAGGGGCAGTGGAAGAGAGAATGACAGTCTCGTGGCTGTAACACAAGGCAGTAGAAGTACCAGCACTACATGATGCCTAGATACAAAGGTGATGGGGGAGCATGAGAAATGCACCTACAGATACTCGATTATCTAGGAGTGAGTAGGGTAATGTCTTGATTCCCCTCCACCCCCATCTCTCATATACACACACACACTTTATATATTTATATTTATATATATATATATATATATATATATATACACACACACACACACAAACCAGGCTCCCCCATTCACACATAATGCCAGCATGCAGACACAGAATTCAGAATGTGGGAAGCTGCCTCCACTTTCTATCTTACCTGAAACACCATCTCATATCTTTCTTATCATCAAGGCTCACAGACAAGAAGCAGCCAGATCTCTGCCTCCTTCTTGGGCACCACAGCCAGGACTTCTCTATTTCCAGAATGGCAATGGCTCTCTGAGGATACAAGTCCATGTTAGAGCGGAAATGGTGTAGCCACAACCCAGGTGCTGAGCTAGCCTAAGTTCCGATCAAGTCTTCCCCACCCACCAAGTATCGTGACTTGGAAAGGCACTTTTGTGAATGTTCCTTGGCTCTGTTACTGCTGTCAGGAAATACCCTAAAGTCTCCTAGGCCTGTGGGCTTAAGAAATTACTCTAAACTCTGTAATTTTCTAGATAGAGAAAAAGATAGGACTGGGCTGCCATCAGTATAAAAGGGGATTTTGGACTCTGACAGATCCTGTAGTTCTCTCTAGCTCCCAGACTGATTAAGCACAGCCTGTGCTGTCTACTGTCACCTTACAAGGTCTTCCTTAGTTCAGGCGATGACCAAGCAGCCATGGAAGGAGCTGCTAACCACATTAGAAATTCCTCCAAACCAGGGTAAGCCAACAGAAGGTATAAAACACAGACAAATCTTAACAGAGCCCTACATACGAGAACAGAAACATCTCAAGTAACAAAAGCATGACACCCGCAAAAGGGTTAAACATCTGTCTCATAACATGGTTTTGCTCCCAGGGTATGCTCAACCAATGAAAGTGTTGTGATGCTGTCGGGTTTTAGCCAGTGTTTATTGGCTGAAGGTGCTGTCACTCAATCTGCGAAGAGAGCTTGCTTGCATGGAGCATCTGGAAGACCAGAATCAGCTCTCTCAGGTTGAGGAGTTGGAATAAATCTCCCAGTAAACTCAGCTGTTAATTTCCCTCAACAAGCACCACCTGCGCCGCGTTACTTCCTCTTCCCTCCCAGAGGCAGGGGAAGTGACAAAGCACCACTTAAAATGTACAGTCCCATCCATTAAGGAGGTCACAGTCTTTACAAGTAGATCTGGAAGGCACATATCTCAGCACTTTAGATACTAAGGTGATGGGTACTATAGAAATGTGGAGAGAGAAAGATCTCATTACACTTTTACTACTTTAAATAAAACCTTAGAGCTCAGCAAAAACGTCATATCTTATATCCCAGTGCATGCACAGCGGGAGAGAATTTGTTGTAAATGGCTCCCACAGGCCCACATTTAGCGCATAATATGTTATAAGGCCTATATTGGAGACCAGGTGAGCGGTGCAACAGACTTACCTGCAGCTTCCAGATACTCTTGCTGTAACCAGAGACATTGGTGACAGTCTCGCTCATGAGGGCGATCAGCATGTTGAGCAGGAGGATATAGGTCAGGATCACAAACAGCAGCAGCAGCAGCATGACGAAGTATTTGAATTTCACATGCTCCTGGAACTCCAGGTCCCCCATGCCAATGGTGAACTTGAAGAGCTCCAAGGAAGTGCTCAGCAGCCCACTGTACACAACATGGCCTTTATCGCCGTCCTCTGGGGTAACAGATGTGTTCTGGGAAGCCGAAGGGGCATCCCCTGTGAGGGTGACCAGAGCTGTAACAAAAGCAGAACAATGAATCTTTCTTGGCAAGTCTCCTCCTGGCAGGTCTGCCTGTAACACGGTGCTGAGTCAATCCTCACCTGCCGCAAAGCCAAAGAGGAAGATCACGTAAACCATGAGGAAGCGTAGCAGGTCCCTCAGGATAGTCTGCGGACAGAGCAAAAGGCAGTGTTATTAATCACCAATAACCTCACATGATGTTTATACAGCACAAAATCACCAGGACAACAGGAAACTAGCACACCTATCAAATAATGATATTTGGCTCTAAATCAGTTCTGGCAACATTAACTCATTAATCCCCACAGTCCCTCACAAGGGAGGCAGGTCAGGAAGTATTATTATTACTCCCATTCAATAGATGAGGATGTGATACAGAGGCCCACTGGTGGTTCACTGCTCTGAGTCACTAACACCTATCAGGCCTGACAAACTCGGTACACCTAACTCATTGCTATCATCATATTTATCTATAAAGAATGTTGTGAGGGACCAAAGGAAAGCTTACACCATACTGGTCGTCATAAGCATTGAGAGATGCAAGTATGGGTGTTATTTTAAAAGTTGTATGTATAGACAGAAAATATTTTTAGAATCTGTGTTCCAGGCAGGGTTGATAAGCATCTTTCAGCAGACAAAGCGACCTAGAACGGCCTATCCACCCTGTCTCTAATGTAAATTAAGCATTTTGAAACCAACTCACAGGAAGCGCTATTTGCATATGAAGACAACAGTTTGACCGGAGGGGAGGGGGGAGAGTGAAACCAATAGGGGAGAGCACACAGGACTCTGAGCACCAGGGGTTTTCCTGCCTCTAGAAATAACAACAAACTTTCACTTAGGAACATCCTTGGAGGAAGGGGGTGGTTCATAACAACCTGGATCCTGAATTGAATGAAGATCAGCAAGCTCTGCATAAGATCTTTGAGGGCAGAAATGTTTTGCGATACAGGAGAGTAGCCTGTCAAGGTTATGATTAGACTCTTAGATGCATGTTATGCTTCTGATTTATTATAACCATCTCTGTTTCCATAATTCTTGCTCACTTGAATCTGTGATTCTCTGTTCTTTGTAAATACACTTTTTCTTTTTATTATAAAATAATCTCAGGACTGTGATATTAAGTAAAGAGTGCATCCACGGCTGAACCAAGCAAGCTGGGGGATACGTGGTCTCTCTGGAGGCAGTGGTCTTAGTAATTACTGTGAATGTCCAGTGAAAGGGGCTGGACACCACAGGGAGACTCTTCTGAGGCGTTCGGGGACTGTTATCTGCAATGCAGAGTAAAGGCTGGCAGAGTTCTGGGCAGATTGTTTGGGTGTCTAATAGACTGGGGTGTCAGGGAGCTGGCACCCAGTTTAGCAGCAGCAAGTTTTTCTCCCCCTGAGGCAGGGGGTAACAAGATGACTCTCAGGCCTGAGTGCCCCGAGAAAGCATCACAGAGGAAGTGCAGATATAAAAGGCTGAGAGACTTGCTCAAGGTCACACAGCAATTGGGTAGCAGTATTAAGCTCAGAACTCAGGAGTTCCTGGCTCTCAACCCTAAGTTCTTTCCTTCAGACCCTGCTGTTTTCAAAGGTTGAATAAGACATACAGTAGAACCTCAGAGTTACGAACACCTCGGGAATGGAACTGTTCATACCCCTGAAATGTTTGTAACTGAACAAAACGTTATGGTGGTTCTTTCAAACGTTTACAACTGAACATTGACTTAATACAGCTTTGAAACTTTACTATGCAGAAGAAAAATGCTGCTTTTAACCATCTTAATTTAAATGAAACAAGCACAGAAACAGTTTCCTTACCTCATCTCTGACATGCTTCTCCAACCCTGAGCACCACACTCAAATCTGCTCATATGCCTCAATCCAGACTTTCCAATGCTAGGAAACATCTCCTGAACAGACTGCCGCTCTGTTTGGTGGTGTGTTTTGGTTTGGGGGGATTTTTTGTGTGACCGGCTACTGTGGGGGACCAGGATGAGTCCCAACAAACTCCTTTTTTCTTGTGACTTGAGCCAGTATTTGAAAGCCTGCTGCAAACTGAGCCAGTGGGCTGCCTCATGCAGCATTCCACCTCCCCCGAGAGAATACATTTACTCAAACTCAGGGTCCACAGCCTACGTATTCGCTCCTTGCATGTTTCTGATGGTCCTGACAGAAGAACAGTAACTGCAGCATTTGGACAATGCCTCATGTCCCTGAGCATCTCTTACAGGCTGTTTCTCCATACTGACCTTCTGTATCATGACACAATAGATCCCAGTCCACTGGAAGCCCCGAGTGTAGTACAGCATGTTCACCCATCCCAGCAGTAAGGAGAATACCATCGTCGACACATAGTCTTCTGAACCCACAATATACAGCACAGCTGAAAGCAGCAGCGAGAATGCCTGGAGCAAGCTGGGGGAAGGGGAGGAAACCATCATAGTCACACAGTGAGCTGTAAGTCTCAATGCCAAATCCTTTTTGTGTCACACTGGGCACAGCCAGCTGCATCTTTCAGGGTTACCCAATGGGGTATAAAGTGGCAGCTAATCAGACCCTGTAGTTATAGGTGAGTTAGTATCTAAATCCATCTGCAACCTACTTTCTGCACAAATAAATTGCAGATTCATTAGACGTTAGCGAAGTTCACATTATGGAAAATCTCAGAGATACTGGGCCTGACTCTCATCTCTTTTCCACCAGATACATTCACATACACCAGGCCTGATTTCAGTGGAGTTACACACGTGTAACTGGTATAAAAACTGAGAGAATCAGACCCATCACATATAGAAATACACACACACACAAATTATAAAGTCTCTTGCCTTTAACAAAAACACCTTGCTCTCATATAGTGCTCTTCAACCATTGACCTCAATGTGCGTTACAAATGGAGGTCAGTGTATTATCCCCATTTTACAGACTAGGAAACTGAGGCACGGGAAGATTAAATGACACGCCCAAGGCCATGACTTCAATGGGAGCCACTGGTGGAGCCAGAAATGGACCCCAAGTCTCCTGAGTCCCAGTCCAGTGCTTTGTCCACTAGGCCCCCTGGCCAAATCCCAGTCACTAAATGAGCAATTCCACATATAAAAAACGGTTACTCACCTTTCTGTAACTGTTGTTCTTCGAGATGTGTTGCTCATATCTATTCCATTCCCCCCCATTGTCCCCTCTGTCGGAGTAGCCGGCAAGAAGGAACTGAAGGGGGGTTGGGCCGGCAGGGTCATATATAAAGCACCATATCAGCGCCACTCCAGGGAGCTCCACAGCCGGCCCGATGGGTAGCTGCTAGGGGAAAAGTTTCCGACATCCATGCACGCGGCGTGCACACCTAACTGGAATTGATATGAGCAAGCACTCGAGGAAGAAGTTCATGTTATCATCATCTGTATTACAGTAGCACCTAGATGCCCCAACCAAGGGTCAAGGCTCTATTGCACCAGGCAGGGTTCAATTGAACAAAAGAGAAAGACAGTCCCTGACCCAGAGAGCTCACAATCTAGAATTATGACAAGAGGCAACTGGTGGAAGAAACCAGCAAAGAGTTGGTTGGAAAGATGACATAACAGCAGAACAAGCACGCTGTGTGAGAGAATGGGTCATTTCTGCTCACCACCCGCCTAGCTACCTCGTGCCAGTTCAGCTGCCTCTTAACAGAGGTTTAATTTCACATTAACTTTCATTTCCCACGTACAGAAAGACCTCAATGCAGCCATCAGAGAACACATTCTTCAGGTTCCGCCATCTCCTCAAAAAGTACAGAATCTATCAGAAAAGAGAGAAATCAACAGGGACATTCGTTAACGCAGCAAGACACATCTGAGTCCAGTCTCTGCTGGGATAATCTACTGCATAGTGAATGGTTTCTTCAGAGCCTTTTTATTTATATCATTTGCTCCAATGATAGAAAAATTCAGACCATCCCTCTTCAGTGATGGAAAAGGGCTCCTGGTAACAAAGAGCCAATAAAGAAATAGTAACTGAGCCACAGATCTTGTATGTGTCTTTTTAATACAGTGTATCCAATAATTAATGTATATTTACTATTGTATAACACAAAACCCCTCTTGTGATCTTTTACATTGTGCCCATCTTACTAATCCTCCCTTTCTGTCATCCTTTGCTTGCTATATCCTGCTTGTATTGCAAGCACCTGATGGCAAGAACCTCTCCTTCCGTTTATCTGTGCAGCTTCGTGCACATTTATGATATTATGGAAATAAATAAGAGTGGTGTACCAATGCCATGGGGATGGCTGTTTTATTTCAGAGCAGACAGGTTAGAGATCTTTGTACCTGAGCAATTATGAGATAAAAGCCTCCCAGGAAAACAATGATCTGTCCAGTGAGCTGCAAGAAGCCGACAGCTGTGAACTCTGCTCGAAATGGAGACTGCAAGATAAAAACAAGAATATGAAGACAGCAGCGGGAGCTGTAGCCACCCAAAGCCCTTTAAACCCCTTAAACCACAGCCCCAGCATTCAAGCTCACTCCACCCCATCCAAGTAAACCAGCCCTACCTGTAACTGCAGGGGACGATGGTAAGCAAGGACCGTGAAGATGGCCATGAATATAAAATAACAGAAAAAACTTAAGTAAAATCTCCTGGCAGCGAACGAGTCCCATTTGTGCTGAAGCAGTTTGTTCAGCGGCTCCAAAACCACCATCTTGTATCGATTCTAGGGTGAGAGGAAGAAAAAATAACACATCGTCAGAGATCCAGAATCACCATAAAGCCTTCTTGATCCAATGTTGGAATTCAGTGGCCAGAAGCCCTCCATGTCTATTTCATCAGACCTCTCAGAATGAAAGGACCCTGGCATCCTATTGGACTTGGATACTGCCTGCGTCCTGTAGCCCTGTATTTGGAGAGATCCAGGCTAAGTCACTGCTCCACGTCAGGGAACAGAATATAAATGTCTCAAACTCCTTCCTTATTGCAGATTAGCAACAAATCTGAAGGGGTTTAATAATGTTAACCATATATGTAAAGTCCTCATCATTAACAATGAACAAATTCAAACATTTTATTTCCCTAAAATAAAACAATCTGAAATGCCAAATTAATCTACATGATTTACGGCAACACTATAAAACACTGGACAAAGCCATTCTGTATTTGATTTTAAATAAGTTCTCAGGACTCACTGGTGTGTCACTGCTCTCAGCAAGGATCTCCAGCACAGAGTTTTTCTCATAACTATCTACAGAGGACAAGTCATAGAGAGATACATGGACGGGTCCATAGGTCCATTCAGTGAACTTGCGAGACAGGTGCCGGTACTCTGGATCCTTGATCTCTCTTTGGAGAATGTGTCTGAAGATCTGAAGGGAAAGTTTATGTGTATTATACTAATTATACATTAGGATGTAAAATGAAATTCCCAGCGTACCCGAGTTGTCTTCAAACCTGTAACCCTGCTTCCTGCAAACACTTTGCAGATATGTTCTTGGTCATATATACGATCCGGCCAAGAACTTGAGGCAAACTAAGCACAACTTCTACAAGCTCTGTAAAAGGAGTAACAACTCTCAACCCAGCCCAGGAGCTCCCAGCTGTGATCACATCAGCACAGCTCCTAACGCGAGGGTCTGGAAGAGGGTTTCTTCATGACTCCTGCAGTGGCACTGCTGGAGAGTCTCATGTGCAGTAACGTAGGATGCACGTACATCAGACCCAGCCTCTAGGCAGGGGACTCACTCCACTGTCCTCACTATTTCTAGCCATGCCCAGAGAATCACTCTCGTGGCGTTTACCTCTACTTTGCCCTTCTTGGCAGCCAGTTTCAGTGGCGTTAATCCAGCCTGGTTCACTATCTCTTCGAGCTTCTCTGCTGGGTTAATCTTCGTGCCTGCCTTTAAGATCTCATCATACATCTTGCACACTAACTCAGTATTCTGCTTGGTGTCATCTGCAATCACCACCAGGGCATGGAGAACTGTGTTGCCCAGGGAATCCTGTTCCTGGAGCCTGGCTTTCTGGTAGGGGTTATCAAGGAGGTATTTTATCACATCAAACTGGTTGGTGCAGGCAGCCAAGGAGAGGGGAAGTTCACCTGGAAAGATGGAGGCAGGGTTTGGGGGGGGGGGGGGGGAAAAAGTAGTTTTAGGAAGAACATTTATTTATCTTAGTCTGCAGAGTCTTGTCACTGTAACAGTGGTGGGCTTTTTCTTGCTGAATCTCTGTATTCAGGCTTGGATGTTTTGTAGTTAATTGGTACGGAAAAACAGCCCCTCACTACTTCTGGGAGCAGCTGGACCACTTTGCCAGACTCAGATTTTGGCTGCACCCAGTCCCTCCATCTATTTTTGGGCTTAGTCCACACATGTGGGGGGTCTGAAGCAGTCCCATGTCCCTAGACAGGGACAAGTGCACACAACTGAACAGCAGGAGGCAAGCACCGACTGGTTCAGAGGAGAGCTCAGTCTGGTGAAGATGTTTAGCTACCCCAGTAGGATGGGACACCTGTGGTTATGGGATGGAGGAGATTACACCAAATGCATGAAGTGGCAAACCCAGGATGAGACAGTGTCTCCACATACTGCAGAGTTCCCAGATATCAAGCCGGAGTCTGCAATGCTGGCTTACCAAAATAAAAACACACTCCTCCTTTCTTCTTCCTGAAAAATTCACCATGGGCTCTGGCGTGGACGTCGGCTCCATTCTCTACCAGCAGTTTCACTAAATCTAGGTGCCTCTTCTCTATGGCAATGTGGAGTGCAGTCTGGCCTAAGGAAACAGGCATTACAGTCAGAGCTTGTTGTAATGGTGCCAGGGACAGATGGAGCAGGAAAGGCCTTTCCAGAAAACCCCACCAATGTATCAAATCACCCACAGCAATACTGTCAATATGGTGAAATAATCATGGACTCCCAGACATACTGTGTGCAGGGAACTGGTGGCAAATGCTGACTTTGCAACAGCGACTGTTGGAAATGCAATTTGAACACTGAGCACATGAGCTGTCAGACACAAACTCCCCCAAGACTATGAGGAGCTGAATGGTGTAAAATCTCTTAGAGCTACAATAAGATCTCAGATCTGACCATGAAGCAGTAATAATGATCTAGAAAGATAGAGGTAATATACATTCACACAGGGGTATGTTCCTTTGGAATATTTGCTATTAAAAGGATAAATCCACTTGGCAGAACTCATTCATTTCTTAAATGTAACTTGTTTTCACTGAACAATACTACGTAATCTTTTTCCTTCTCCAAAGCACTTTACAAACCTTAACAGAACCTCACCATAATCCTCGGTAAATAAACCAGTATTACCCCCATTTCTCAGATGAGAGAACTGAGGCACAGAGAAGTTAAGTGAATTGCTCAAGGGCAGAGAAGTAGGTATCAGAGACAGAATTAGAACTCAGAAATGCCCAGCTCCCTTTTCTGTGTTCAGGCCATCGGTATACCCAATCCACAAACAAAGAACTCCAGCATACTATCAATTATGCATCCATCCAATTCCCGTTATTTTCCATAGCTGCTGCTGATTATTGACCTCAAAGTCAGACACACAGTCCTGGAGAACCCTTACCTGCATAGTAACTATTGGTGCATGCAGCATTGACAAGTGGCCTTGGATTCTCAGTCTTCTGGTCTATTTCTAGCAACCGTGGGATAGTGGGATTTGTCCCATCTTTTAAATTCAGCAGGGCTTTCATTAAGCAGGTCTTACCCGTCTCAGCATCTGGTAGAGAGAGAGAGAGAGAGCATGGAGAGGGGCATAACTGTGCTTTGTACATGACTGCACCATCAGTTTCATCTTGCCCAGAACTTAACTGTCAATGTAGCATTAAATACATTAATTAAAAATCCCTTTCTCACAGTATTTCCAGCCTGCATTAGACGCAAAGAGCTTAGAAAAACCATACTGCTTAGCACTTTACATTCACAGATCTCAAAGTGCTTTGCATATAGGTGGGTAAAAGCATCACTATCTTCATTTCACAGATGGGGAAAGTCAGACATGGGAAAAGGAAGCGATTTGCCTGACATAAGGCCAGTGGCGGAACTGGGAGCAGCATTCAGACCCCTGTGCTCTAGCCCTAGACCACACTTGTTTGTGGCTGCAAGAGGTTCAGAGTCCAAACTTTTGATTTGGTGGAAGGGCATATTGTGGGCAGGGGGAGCTGTGAGCCTAGAGACTTTTGGTTTGGTGCTTATTCAAAGTGAGCAACAAACCCTTTGAGCTATGCGGGCCACTATCAAGGTATGTCTGTGTTAAATCACCAGAGTACTGAGCCTGTATCTACCTGTATATCTTGAATCGGAGAGAAATTTAGAAGTCCTGCTCAAGTAATCAAGCAAACCATCCAGCTCCTCCAGGTTACCCCTCGAGACAGCACCAAAGAGCCGATCTCTATCAAAGCGATTTGAGTCCTTTTGGCTACTGGAGAAATGTGAAGAGTTAACCATGTTTTAGACACGCCACAAGAGATTATGTATCAATCTCCCGTGATGGGGGAGCTGCTATGGTTTCGCTGTAAGAAGAGCGATGGGCACGGCGGTTTGGCAGAAGAAAGAATTAAACTCTTTCAAGTCAAAGAACAAAAAGAGAGCTAACTCCCTCAACCCCTTTTTTTGTTTGTTTGTATTAGCCTCAGCACCTTCTGGTTCCAGACAGAGGTGCCCTCTCTGAGGGTGGGGGAAAGGGGTAGTATGTACCCCTCTCCATCTGCGTACCACCCCCTCAGGAAGAATGCATTTTCAGTCTCTTGCAAAGTTTCTGGCACCAGCTTGAATTTGGGAAGCCTTGAATGGAAGGCTTCCCAAGGGCAAATCCCACAATTACTTACTTGCTGGAAAGTCCTGGTCGATAATTCAAGTTAATCTTGATTTTTGGTTCAAAGTCACTGCTCTCTTTCTTGTAAGGAGTCTCCAGGGGTGGTTTTTCCTTCCCTCCTTTGGCCCCTTTATTTTCTCCCTGTTTACCAGCTGCAGAACTACCTTCCTGGATGCTGTCATCCGTTTCTATCAAACCGATCAGCCTGTTCTGCGACAGGCCTGGCTTCGTGTACGTAGGCTTTGAGGTATCCATGTCTGGTAGGACGATGCTTCAGATCATCAAAGTTGCTCCCAGTAAAAGTAGAGATCTGCAAAAGAGTGAAAGAATTCATTCGATATTGCAGCTGAATTAGACCTCTCACTTGCAGTCCACCCTTGTCCACCCTGCTCCTTCCTTCTCTCACAAAACAACAGAGCTCCCCATAGGACTGACCTAGAGGTTCCCAAACCATCGTCCAGGGATCCCTACCATCTGCACAGTGAAACGTCGTTATTTACTTGTTGAACACCTAGAGTTTACTCAGTGCTGTGTAGACGGAGAAGGCAGCACAGTTATTGCCCCAAAGACTTTTACCATTCAAGGGCCTGTACCTGAAACTGTATCTATGGGTGGGTCCCTTCAAAGACCTGCTGACTTCAGTGGGACTCTGCCCGGGTCTATGAGCTTGCCTGCACCCATCAGATTGGAGGATCAAGGCCTTAAATAGTCTTTGGGGCAGAGAAATAACCAAAGAAAAGTTGTAAAAGCAGCTTAGAGAGAACAGACCAGCAGGGTGTGCTTGGCAGTGTGTCCCATTTGGAGATAATCTCACCTGCTATTGACGGATGGGGTCCTTAGATAAAATGTACTGCACGGAATCCATTATGACTCAGCAATAAGGGAAGGGGAGGAATATCAACATTTAGGACATGGACACCATTGCTCTTGTCTTAATGTACGCAGTACAGGCTAACTACCAAGTGGCCTCATGAGATAAGATTATTAACAACAGACCTTCATTGGAAGAGAGCGTTAGGTTTGCTCAAATTCTTTGTTTGGAAGTAGGAAAGGGGGATATATTTGCAGGGTAAACTCATGCCTCACACACAGTATGTTCCTTGTGGACTGCTGCATCACATACTGGGGCATGAGTGTGCATGGCCTAACATCTCCTCAAAGCTGTGGCGTGCTCCAGCCACTGCTATCCACAAGCGCATGGGCTCTGACCTTTCTGATCAACAACCTGAGCACATGCACATACCGTGTACAGCTACTATTCCGGTAAATATTGCTCTCCTGGCCTGAGCACAGTGCAGCCTCATCACTCCCAGCCAGGGAGAATGAAGCAAGATCTGCTGTACAGCCATTACAGTACCAGGCCAGCCCACCAGTCTAATATTTCCAGAATTCTTTTTCCATCATTTTGAGCCCTCTCTTTACAAATATCTGGTTAGATCTCAGACCCTCCTGTGCAAGCTCCCGCTGAACACACTGAGCCGCTAGAGGAGGAAATGACTGAGAGGAGCCTAAGAGGAGGCCAGGAAACGCCCATGACCAATTCGAGCTAAACAACATCCTTATCAACTGTGCCTTCTGCACATGCGCTGTCTGAAAGAGTTAACAGGTCCTCCGGAATATCATGCTGCAGGGTTGGAAAGTCAGGCTCCCTATTCTATGTCAGGGCAGCATCACAGGAACGCAGTATAAGCACTGTGCAGAGAGGCTTATTTAGATCTAGGCAGTGTATGTTTACAAAGCAATTTTCATGCAGTTCACAGCAAGAGAAATGCAAAGGCACATGCAAAGAAAGTCTATATTCACCATTTTATTTTAAGTTGTAATAAGGCTTCAGTCATGCAGCTTAGGCCCCATTCTATTGCCAAGCACCCCTATGCACACACAAACATACGCCCCACAGTCCCTACACACCCTTCATGCCCTCCCCACCAACACTTACTGTGGCAGCCACAAAGCCTTCAGAGAGCTAAGTGTTCATTACTCATACCACACCCAGGTTGCGTTTTTGTGGCTTCTTGTTCCTGAATTCTCTCTCAGCTGCAGTTTCCATCCCTTCTCGGTGCTTTAAAGATATACAGTCCTATTTACTCAGAAGGCATTTCAGGTTTTCTTTAAAAACAAAAGCAAAATGTGTCCTAAAAAAAAAAAAAAAAAAAAGACCTTACAAGAAATACACTCCGTTTCTGGCTCCCTAGAGAATCTAGAGGGCATTCTTTGGTCCCCAACTGAGCGTTCCCCTGTCTATTCAAGCAGCTGCTAGTCAACTACCAAGCCACTCTGCATTGCACAGCACAAAGCAAGACCTGCAGTCAAATGAAAAGCACAGCACACATTCTGAGCAGGAGCTCCACCCAAGAAATGCTGCTGCCCTGATAGACGGGTCCCAGATGAGCTTACAGAGGCTGACCGCCCCTCAGTGCAAAGGCAAATGCCAGTGATCACTAGCGAGAGTGCAAAAGTTAAATGAAGATTTGAAAAAGCTCTTACGCAGAGGTAAGATTCATCTTACACTGCAAAAGAAACGGTGCTCCTTTTCGCACTCGCTACTGCATGCGGAGGGTGAGAAAGAGCATCCCTTGGTGGAGATCCTGGCTGGTGCCTATGAGGAATCCAGGCTGCTTGTAGGGAGTAGTTATTGATTCTGCACTGGCTAGCCACTCCGTGAATAACAGAAGAGCGGCAAAGCGCTTGAGCAGGAAGTGACTAGATGGATTTTGAAGTAAGAAAGAAATCCATATTAGAGAGCCAATGAGGGCAGTTATACTGGCAATGTCTGGCTCACTCGGTACATTGCAAGTTGTATTCTTAACCTCTGGTTACCCATGCAGAGGGGTAGAGTTTTGAGGCTGTCAACCAACCACAGGAGGCTCAGGTCTGACGAGAGATGTGTAAATTTTTATCTCCGCTCTTTCTGTAACCAGTGGTTTTCCTCACGAGTATGTCACAAGGCTCAGGGATCAGCCCCAAGATGAGCGAAGTTGTCACGGAAACATCTACCACCAGCCCACTTCCTAGGAAAGCCAGTTTTTCCGCACATAGCTTCACATGCCCCAGCTGCGGCAAGGCTCAGATCAGAATGAAATAAGAACCAGCTTAACCACAATGTTAACAAGAAAGACCCACAGTATCAGCTGCACAACACGAGCCCAAGGGATAGCACAAAGGCGTCCCAGTTCTAAAGAGCTGGGCTCTGTTGCTCCAGTTTTCAGCAGCACCGTTCAATGCCCCATTGCTCCCTGGAGATGCAGCACTGGACAAGACCCCTTGCAGATAGCCAGAGACCCCAACTCAATCATTATTTATTGTTGATAGCTAATGCTGTAATTCTGATCTGATCTACATGCTCCTTCTTGATGGAAGACTAACTTGGTTGCATCATGATGGAGAGCAAAGTGCTGGGACAACCCCTAGTTCCCACTCCAAAAATATGATGTACAGGGAACCCAGCTGTCAAGCCAGGGCAGTTACACTGCGCGGCAGTTACACTGTGGGTGAACCCAGGACTGGAACAGTTGGAGGTGCTGCAAAGCAGCAGCAATGAGGCGAGTTGGCAAAACTTAGAGAAGAGATTCCTAAAAACAAAATTAATGCACAGGTAAAGGATTTCATACTGATCATTCATTTTCAGCTTCCTTCCTCTAATGCAGATGGGGAATTTTGTTCCATTCCTCTCTCCAACATGGTCTGCATTGACTCATCGCAGCCAGACCTGAAGCGAAAATGCTGAGCTGCATATCCGAGATTAGGGTGGTAGATCCTGACTGTCGTCTTTTCTTTGTGGGCCATATCTTGCCCAGTCTGTGGGATAGTGGGGTCCTACTATGAGACGGGAAATTCCATCAGTTGACAACTTATTACGGGAACTTTTGGTGCAAGAATTGCCAGTGCAACTGAATATGTGGTACACATAGCCTGATCAGTCCAGCAGTAAGTTCCCAACAATGGTATACTTCACATTCACCAGTCGCAGAGCACTTCCTTCAGCCAACGCCCTGTGGTCTCTTCAGTTCTTTCTCCTCCTCCCCCAGCAGAGTCAAAGCCTCTGGAGTTAGTGTAACCTCCATTCTTTTCAGCAGTGTCAGTGCAAGATGACATTCAGAGCACTCCCCAACCACATCAGCACACCGCTTAGCTGGGCCTACAACACTCTCGAGGCCCAATATCTCGAGTGGTCCCTATTCTGCATTGCCATGCAAGATACTGAGCCCAGAGCTCAGATTCTGCTCTCTCATTACCGAACACTGCCAGAGGCCCAATGAAGTCGAGAGTAGTTCTCAGCTGGAAGGACTGCAGGCACGAGACAGCATAGGGGCGACTTGGCTATCCCCCAGGGAAACATTCCAAGTTAGTATCTAGCTAGAATCTGCCTTTCACCGAAATCCTGTTAGAAGCCATACTGCCATCCACCTGCTCAATGGTTCTGAATTAAATCACAAGCCAGTTTCTCAGATGCCTGTGTTAATCCCTGGGGAGAAATAGAGCTGGTTCTATAATGATGTAAAGCTATTTCTGCTTTCCTTTCCTTGTTAGTAGCTTTGACTGTGCCACAGATTCCAGAAAATGACAGAAATCAGGCCCAGGCAGAGAAATGCAAACAGGGCTCAGTTCTCCTCTCTCTTTCACACCAACTTTACACTGGTTTAACTCCACTGGCTTTAGTAACACTTCTGATTTACACTGGTGTAAAAGTCCATAGAATCAGGACCAGAATTTGAACTAGACCAGGTCCTTGTGGGTTCTTTTCCCAGGGCTACATATGAAATACCCTCCCATCCCTATACTTTGTCATGCCAAGGAATGGAACGAGTCCACAGAATTGCATTGCAAGATTTCTTTATATGAATCTGGCTTTAACATCATACACAACAGGAGAGAGAGAGCACACAGGTATACTGGGAGAGGAATCTCTGCCATATGTGAAGTATACCATTGTTGGAAACTTACAGCAAAATACACAATGCCTCAAAGAAGCTGAGGAAGGACGTGGAAAATAGGAACTTTTGGCACAGGAATTATGAAGAACAGAATTTAAACACTGAATATCACAATAGCAAATACTTCTCTTCAATCACTGCAACGCTACACACAACCATAGACAACATCAGGGTATGTGTACATATAGTTCACAGAGTGGGAAAGTGAGGCAGAAAGGTTACATGACTTGCCCAAGTTTATTCAAGAGTTGTATCAACCAGGCAAGGTATTAACAAACTTCAACAGAACTTTATTTACAGTGGAAATCTCTTTCCAAGCTGTAGCTGCACACTCTGTAACTCTCCCAGCCTCCTCAATTCTGGGGAATATAATTTCACAGGCTGGACTAAAACCTGATCCAGATCATATCCTAGCAATTTCAAATGCTCCTCCTCCAACAGATTTGTAAATCTTACGTTCCTTCTTGGGTCTTACCTCCTGGTATGCAAAATTCATTCCCAATTATGCTTCTGTCATTGAACCGTTATGAGAATTACTACGGAGAAGTTCAACCTTAGTGTGGACAACGGATGCACAAGCTAGTTTCGAAAGGGTGAAAGACTTGATTGTACATAGTCCAGTACTTGCACGATTCAGTCCCGCATTGCCCACAATTGTAACTACTGATGCTTCTGATTATGGACTTGGGGCTGTCCTCACACAACTTCATGAGGACAACACAGAGAGGACTGTTGCATTTGCTTCAAGGACACTAAGTAATGCTGAGAGAAAATATTCTACAGTTGAAAAAGAAGCACTTGCTTGTGTCTGGGCTACTGAAAAATGGAGAACTTACCTGTGGGGCCACACGTTCAAGTTGCACACAGACCACAGCCCTTTGACGACGTTGCTCACCACAAAAGGACTGGGAAGAGCAGGATATCGTACTGCTAGATGATCTGCAAGACTACTCTCTTTCAATTATGAACTGGAATATAAGCCTGACACGAAAATGTGGTAGCTGATTGCCTTTCTCGCCTGCCTTTGCCTTCACCAGATGGTCCACCGGAGGATGAGGATGTAGTGGTTGCGCTTATTACAAGCACTCTTACTGCAGTTACAAGAGAACAATTTCAAGCTGCTTGTTCAGCATGTCCAATTCAACAAAAATTATGGGAATTTCTGACAAAGAGATGGCCCAGTAACCCTAAAAACATTGACCCAGTTTTGCTGCCTTATTTTAGAGTTCGGGATGAACTTTCTTTGCTCGATGGCTGTGTGCTATGAGGTACACACCGGCTACTTGTGCCAGAAGGATTACAATCAAAACTCATACACCTGGCACACAATACTCATCAAGGAATTGTCAGAACCAAACAACGACTACGGGATCTGTATTGGTGGCCAGGGATGGACTCTCAAACTGAAGCACTCATAAAATCCTGTGTCACTTGCCAAATGCATGATAAGACAGCAGTGACATGTACCCCTCCATTACAGCCTGTTCCTCTTCCTGAATCTGCATGGGAAAAAGTGGCGATTGACATTGTAGGACCCTTTGATACTGCTGCAATTGACTGTCGTTATCCCACCCTCATCACCAAAATGTTGTATTAACCAGGCAAGGTATTAACAAACTTCAACAGAACTTTATTTACAGTGGAAATCTCTTAAAAAGCTGTAGCTGCACACTCTGTAACTCTCCCAGCCTCCTCAACTCCTCCCCCCTCCTTCCTGTTTCCTGTCCTTTCAGATTCCCAGCAGCCAGTGCTCCCAGTTCTAATAACAACATGCAGCATCTAAACACCACAAGAAGTCAGTGTCAGAGCCAAGAATAGAACCCAGGAGTCCTGACTCCCAGTGCTTTGGCTCCTGTCACAAGACTTGTCTGAGGGGAACTGATTTCTGGCCAACAAACTTATTTCACTAGTGAACAATTTCACACTTGAACTTGAGTCAATGGAGGGGACAGTTTTCCATTACTCCATTAAAAAGGGTGGGGATGTAAACAACAGACTGATAGATGATAAAGCCAGAAGGGATCATTGTGATCATCTAGTCCGACCTCCTGTATCACATGAGCCATAGAACTTCCTGGAATTAATTCCTGTTTGAACTAGAGCACAACTTTTAGTTCTTTTACATGAACAGTTGTTAAAGGAATTTAACAGACTATAAAGATTTCATGCCACTGTCCCTCTGCCCCCAGGGGAATCATTTCACAAGGTCATAGTTATGACCAAGACACCACATGAATATCCCCCACCCTCACTTTGCAAGTCTGAATGCTTCCATGTGACCAGCTGGCAGTTACACCACATTACTTGTCTCTGCTCTCCCAGACTCTAAAGATTGTGGGAAAAGGAAGCTCATGAAAGAATTATTTTTATTTATTTATACTGTACTCAGTGCTCTGAGAGAGCAGAACCAAAGTGCACGTGCCAGGCAGGACCATTTCTTCTGCCTTGTATATGGTACTTTGCAGCTTGAAACAACATCACATAAATAATTAAGGAAGTTATGATAGAAGATAAACCTCACATCTACCATGGCTTAAGAGGGACAAGGAGAAGGGTTTTCAGATTCAGTGGTGCGCACTGATTCCTGTTATATTCCAGAGCCACAGTATCAACTAGAACTATTTTAAATAGTTAACAGGAGCCGGTCTGGGCTTCCTGCTCATTTCAGTTTGTCTTGTATAGTCCAGAATGAGCAGCAGAAGAGGCCCATCACCAACAGGCTGCTGTATAACCCAGTATCTATATTAATTATTTGCAGTTAGAGGGGCAGGGGAGTCACCCACTGAATGGGGGCAGAGATGCAGCGTGGTGCCCTGAAGTATGCAGCAAGCATGTTATGTGGTTGCTTCACCCCCAAAGGCAATATGCCCTGAACTTGCCAGCTCTTGAGAATCACTATCGGGAAATGACTGTCTCAAGCTGCATTCTGATTGGCCTGTGGGCACACCGGATGGTGTCATACCATGCACCAGCTCCCGGTAAAACGTAGCTGGGACCTTGCCCCGAAAAGCAAAATTCTTATGCCTGTCATTGTTGGGGAGAAAGAGTTAACGGGAGGCAAAGATAATAGAAGCAGCCTGAAGAGAGGAAAAAAGGAGCCATTAAACTGCTCACATTCTCCAAAGTGCCAAGCGGCCCTCTCAGAAGCAAGTTCTGGTCCTGCTGCCATTTTCATTTGGGGGAAAAAATCAGACTGTTCAGTATTTCATTTCATGGAAGGAAATTAGTTGAAAGTGGCTGTTGTGCCAAAAGCGGCTACTGAAAGGACAGCCAAGCCTCTGGATGACAGAGGAGGGCTTTTTTCTCAAACAAAACTATAATTCAAACCAGAACTATCTGCACAGCGGAAGGATACATCGCACAGGCCACATCACACCCATACATTGATTATTTACAGAGTTTTCGTTTTTAAATGATTTTTAATATTAATGGATCTCGTAGCATAAACCACACCCGAGTGTGCAGTAATGGGCAACTGATGCAAGTCTTGGACAGCTGTCCTTTGACCTCACCCTACATAGAGAACCTAAAGGTGCATCAGTAGCTGACTAATGCAAATACTCCCGGTCATTGCTTATTGCTCCAGTGAAGAACAGGAGATTTCAGTTTCAGGTTTCAAAGGGGTTATTCATATAAACCAAAGCAAGTTCACACAAAAAAGAGCCCTTTAACAGGATCCTTTTAACATCATAACACTCAGTGGAGAATAAATAAAATTAAAACTGGTTAAGAGATCAAATTAATTTAATTTATGCTGTAAAGCAAAGGGTGAAATCAACCAGCTCTTAACTGATGTCAGTCAACTGATAACTAGAAGGTTGTGGTTTCTGGAGGGAGGAGGAAGAGGGGATGGGCGGGGGGGGGTGAATAGATTTTCCTTGTGGCTAGTGCTACAGCCAGACTAGAGACAGCCTTGGTAAAGTCTGCTGTAGCAACAGGCCCTAGCAACGGCGGGACTCCTCTGCTGAGACAGCCCGAAGCAATGGCAGGTGGCTCAGGAACTCTGACATGGCTACAGAAAGCCCGAAATCACATTGAGAACTCACAGGTATGGTAGAATGAGGCACGAAAAGTCAGGACAGATCCTGAGGGGCCAAGAAGGGGTTTAAAGTTTGGACTTTCTTGATCTTGGGCCAGAGAGCTGTGACCAAATGCTGGAATTTACATTTCCTGAGTCCATGGCCCTGGGAGGAGGGATTGTCTTGCAGTTAATATCAAGGGGTTTTGGGGATGTGGGGCTGAGCCTCCTGCACCGTGGGCTAAAATAACGGACTGTATACAATAGTTTTGCGCCATTGGGTCTGAATTGCAACAGTCAGTTATAGGTTTCTGCTAACGCCAGAGGCAATTTGATGTGAGCAAGCTTCAGAAACATAGAGCAACCAGCACAAAAGCCAGAAAGCCCCCCTGCTAGAGAAACAAGCAAGACAATTGCCTGTAAAAATACCCAGTGATGTGACTACTGCAAAGGTCGGATTCACAGAGGGACATTTTGCAGCTGTACTTACTAAGAAGGCAGCAGCTGTCCTGATGGAGGGCTCTCTAATCTGCATGACCTCTGTGACCCCATGTGCTGTGCCTACAGCATCTGGGCTATCTGTAACCCTGCTGTGCCTGTCTGTAACAAAATCATCTACAACACTTCAGTCCCCTGGAGGCCCAAGGATAAAGCCTCTGCACTGCCACTTTCTAGGTCTTGTACACACTGTTACAGTGACAACACCCTGCCAGAGATGGCGGTTGACAGGAATACTGTAAATCTCAGGGGGATTATTGTTAGGCTTGAAGGAATGCCTGCCAGAAGGGAGTTTGTGGAGGCCCCCCCCAAGGCACACATGCACCTCTGTATCCCTCTTCCTGACCCATGGAGAGCGTGGCTGTCTTCACACATTTGAGATGAACATCTAGGCCCAAGGGAGGCTGGCCTAACAGAATCCCCTCTATGCCGGGCAGGAATGGCGAGACTTCACGGCGCGGTTATGTGATGCTGCCCAGCAGCAGATGACGGAGAGCCACGTCCATTTCTTCACCGACCTCTCTGCGGCAGAGAAGGCTTTCGTCCTACGGCGAGCTGTCAAGGCCATCCAAGGAGGTAACAGGTTGGGAAGAGAAGAATATCCAGTCTCCCTCTTCCTTCAACTTCTAGGTTACCATCTGGTTGTTTCATTTTTTTCCTTTCATCAAAGTACTTTATTTCGTTGTGCAGATCAATAAGGTGCCCATTAACCTTTGGCTTCTTTCCTAGTACCTGTATGGGCATTTATACCATGCCTATCACTGTTGTATCTGAATACATGGAGTTTAGCTGTGTAGTAATCGTGGAAAGATGTACACTTCTACTGCGTTGGCACGACGGCTTCTGCTAGTATTTTACTTGCTGTGTAACACAAATGCTGCACTGCAAGAGAAAATGCCAAAAGGCTTGAGCACTGCTACAACAATATCTGGTGACTGTATTTTGTTACAATAGTTAAATGTTAGCCATACACTCATAGCTAAATCACTGAGTTACACAGCCCTATTTATTTTCTGGTTGTCTTACCATTATCCTGATAAACACTGAAGAAACCTTCTGACTGTTTCAGGAGACCCATATAATGCCCTGATGTCTCAAGTTAGCACTTGCCTAGAGGAGCAGCTGTATATTCAAGTTGCTCATGAACTGCAAGATGGTGATCGTCTGAAAAACAAGTCAGCCCTGGTTCTGAGTCACATCAAGAATGGAGTGGTACATTTACTTATCTTTTTCTAAGAGGGTTATTTGATTTGCATGAAAATTCAAAATAAAGGACTAATGTGACCTGCAACTGTTCCAAACTGATCGTTTCACAGTCTAAAGACAAACAAGTTTCCTTTGTAGTCCTTCATCTATATTGCTCCAATGGCATGAAATCTGCCAAGAATCCACCTTGTGATTTTGTCCTCAAGGTTGTAGACCAAAACTGCCGCTCTGGGACCCAAGTGGCTCAGGGCTCTCTATTTCTATTTGCAATCTAAGATGTGTTCAACGTCATCACTGCAGAGGTCCCAGTTCAGTCCCTCTTGACTTACACTTTAGAATCTCCATCATTCTGCTCAGGAAAGACCAATACCTTCTCTCCCAACTCCAAACGCTGGTATGTGCCACCCTGTCCTTTCCTTAGCACTTGGCAAAGTTCCATTCTGATCTTGGACCTTCTCTCCACCCTCACTCACCTAGGTGCACAGGTCACCTCCCAAACAAGTCCATCTGAAGGGACTATGAGGTAAATCAGTGTTTCCTGTTCACTGAAACTCTGATTATCTCTTATCTATCCACAGCAGAAGTGCTGCCGGCAACCTAGCCAGTTCTAAACTATCAATGCCCCATGACCCACTCCACAGCACAAAATGAACCAGAATAAATCCACTCATCCTTTCCCTGCCAAATCTTAAGGAGATGGAGCAATGCACAGACCTATAAACCAACAGTCCTGCCTAGTGCCTGCATGTCATTAATCAAATTGCACACCAGCCTGACAGCTGCTGTATACAACTAACTTAGGCAGGAATGGGCAAACCAGACAGACAGCAGGCAGGATGGAAAAATCTGAATCAGGCTGATTTCCCATCGGCAGTCCTTATTCTTATGCTTGAAATGAGTTCACTTTCCTCCTGCTGTAACACTCTTGATTTTGAAAACTGTACATAGTTCAGTGGTTATAAATGGCTAAGTGACTTGCCCAAGGCAGTACAGCAAATCTGTAGCAGAGCTGGGAATAAAACCCAGATGTCTGATTCCCTGTCCTTTGCTTTAGCTATAAAATATAGCTGACACCAGGCGATCTGAAACCCTAGATTTAATTATCCTCCTTATTCTAAGTGATTTTACAGATAAGGAAACTCATCTTCCCACTAGGCCTTCCACCTGCAACAGATACTAGGCCTGCTTCTATATACCTCATGTCTGAAAACTCCCTTTGAGTGGTTTCACTGGATTCCATGACTATAGCAGGGGTCCATATCATATAGAGGGGACACTTTGTTCTTATACTGAAAGGCTTTAATTTAGAACTTAGCTGCTATCAATTGTGCATTATTTTTCAGATGCATTTGCTGGAGGAAAGGCCAGCTCTGAAGGGGAAATTACAAGCTTTTTTCAACCAGTCCCTCCCTGCAGACTTGAGAAGGCTCACCTGGAGGCTCTACCTGTCTAATACCAAAGGTATTTATTTATTTCAATGGTTCCTTCTTTTGTTATAAAATATTTGACCATCCTAACTTCTGGGCACGTTCACAAATCAATCTATCCTATCTACGCCATTCACGTGTGGTACGACATATAGGGATTAATATCTATCCACAACACAAAAGACAGGGTACCTGGAGACTGCTGTTCACAGTCTGAACAAATAAATAAATGGAGATATACCTATCTCATAGAACTGGAAGGGACTCCGAGAAGTCACAGAATCCAGCCTCCTGCCTTCATTAGCAGGACCAAGTACTGATTTTGCCCCAGATCCCTAAATGGCCCCCTCAAGGATTGAATTCACAACCCTGGGTTTAGCAGGCCAATGCTCAAGCCACTGAGCTATCCCTGCCCATTAACATTTTACAATGACAAGTGTAAACAGCTCCACGTGGCTAGTCATAAAAATCCAGTGGTTTTATTTTGTTGTTCCTTTAAATGACACACTGGAAGGGGCTTCTGGGAGGCCCTTGCTAAAATTCTGCCACCAAATTGAAGAGAGGGTTAGGGCGATCTCCCTCCCTTATTTATTCCTGGGGCTCATAAAATACTTCTGAAGAGCACCTTTCTTGCCTTGGGAATGGATCGGTTTGCTCCAATTATTTTCAGAAGTGATCTCGCAGGGTAGCGCAGTCATTACACACATGGAGTCAACTTCTATGATAATTTGCATCCTGTGCAGCTCCACGCAAATCAACGGCCCAGGATATAAATCAGTACAAAGTTTAAACAAAGATTATCATGAATGTAAGTGGGTTCAATTGCACAGAGAGATCTAGTAGTGTGTTAATAAGAAATCTGGTGAAAAATGGGAACACATTAAAGATCACGCAAAAACTGAATCCTGTGGCTCCTTCATGGCCTCCCTTCTTGTTCTTCTTTCCAGCACGTATGGAGTATCTGTCCCAAGTAGCAATGAATAAAGCTAAATCCCCAAAGGACCGGGAGATTTTCCTGAGGTCTCAGGCTCTGTTGTCCACCGAACCCACTTTCCAGCACCTGAAAAATAACAAAGGTGAAGTCATTTGTGGTCATCTTGTGATTGTGAAGCCGTGACCTTTACTTTTTGCAACTAATAAAAGATTGTATACAATACCAGGAAAAAAAGGACTCCGAAAAAGTTGGGGGTTTTATTTCAGTTGCAGCACGAGCCCTGAGGAACATTCTCTCTTATTACCATAAGCTTCAAGACACAGCCATGAATCTGCCCGACACAGTCTATTTTTTACTGGTGCCTCTGCTGCAAGTCGTCCTAGACGCTGCTGCCCCCAGCCTATCTTTGGACTCCATTTCTGCTGTTCTGGCTGAAGAGTTTATCACGTTCATGAAGCTTCGACCTCAGTTAATGAGGCTCTCCGCCACCAAGGTAGAGTCAAATGCCTCTCCCCTTTTCAGGCCTATCCACCTCTGGAGAAAGAGGATGCAGCTGTCTACAGAGGCTTCATTGAGTCCATGTGACTGGGATCAGAGCCAAATCATTCCTCTCCATCCTCCTCCATGGATCTCCTACCCTTGGCTGCTCCTCACAGCTCAGGCTCCTATACCACACGCATAGTCCCCTACAAACATATGATGAAATCTGGACTGGTTGTGCCCTACGTAGAATCAGGGGAAAGCTGCGCACCCACCCTCTTCAGTTTCTCTCGATGACCTTAATAGACAAGGAGTTGCCACACACTGTGCCATTCGTTTGCCTTAGAAATTGTTTCCCTAGAATAAAACAGCTTGGGTTAGAGAGGCTAATGGAGCATCAGGCATTTTCCTTAGTTCTGTACAGCACCTTTTCTGAGAGCTGTATAAAGGAAAGACGTCAATAGGATAGTGTGTCCCTTCCCCTCAATGCATTTTAATTTCTCACACAGATGCTGTTATTTCTTGTTCTAGGATCCCGCCAGTGCCAGTATATTGGAGGAAGCAAGCTCAATGTTAGAGCAAAAGGACAGGGACCTGGCCAACATCATTCGAGGCATTTACAGTCAGACAGGTAATTTTGCTGTGTAGTGAATAAAATAACAGAAGTATTATGTGGTAATAATTGCCCACTCTCTAGGAGGTGAAACAAAAAGCCTGATCTTCCTTCACTTTGGGATTGATACGCTGTTCATCATCTCGGCGGAAAGCTGTTCTATTAATCAGAGCCTCAGCTGGTGTCCGTCGGTGGAGCTCCATTGGATCTGGCCCTATATGTAAATACAGTCACCAGCTCATGAGACAACTAGCACATTAGTCTTGGAGCTTGACTGAAACTTCATATAAATTGCAACCGTTATGCAGAATCTAACTTACCTTGAACTCTTTCATTGTGTCCTAGCAGAGGAGCCTCAGGAACCCCTGCGGAGGGCACTGCAGCACATGCTCCAACCAGCCATCAGTACCGTCTTTGTGGGTAAGGCCCTTTCTGAGGTTTTCAAATGAGTCACAAGCCAACTTCTTCCAATCCTAAAATGAATCGGGCTTTGCCACATAAGGACTAGCTTGTAAGAGAACAAAGAATGTTGTATATGAAGAACAGTGGTACGAGATATTCCCTCCAATGGGAGGGATGACAGAGAGATAGGGCCAAATGTATCACTGATATTAGTAAAACGGAAGTCATTAATTTGGTCCTTAGGGTATAGCTACACTGCAGTCCATGGTGTAATTACAGCACAGGTAGACATACTCAGATTGACTTTACCCACACTAGCATGGCTAAAAACAGCAGTGTAAAACACAGGAGCATGGGCTTCAACTCCAGCTGTATAAGCACACGGAGGACCCTAGGTACGTGCTCACAATGCTAGCCCGTGCTGACGTCCATGCTATTGCATCTCCACTGCTATTTTTAGCCAACCTTGCATGGATAAATTTAGCTGAGACAATCAAACCTCAGATCATCTCTGGAAAGGAAAAAAGAGTCAATCTGCCCACAAATCCACCCAAATGAAGCAATTTAGAAATTAACATTTGCTCAGCTATCACTCTCCCCTTTCCTACTCATTCTGGGGAACAACAAGCAAACAGTAGCAAACAGAGACGTAGAACGAGAGTCTGAGTTATCCATAGTCTCCTGGCAGAGGAGTGATTGTACAGCTCATTCCTGTAATGACCAGCAGACCTTCCAAACTCGGTGTATCTCATGCATACAAATATCCCTGCCTGTAGTAAAAGGGTCACTGCAACTTTTTACAGGCTACCTGACCATGGATACACTGCTTTATGTCTGGGACCAGGTAATCATTGGACTTGATCAGCCATCATATAACTGCCTCCCTGCATTCAGCACAGCCTTCATCTTATTGCTTCGGGACTATCTGAAGACATGTCAGTCGGTAAGTGTCACATTTCCTCTCTCACAAAACATGCAGTTTCATTCAAGTCCACGATAACTTTTATTTTAGAAAGTAAAATTATTTGGGGTAAATAAAATGTGGAGCTAAAGAGACAAAGACTGTGTTTAACACTGAGGCTAGGAGGTGAGTCAGTGACAAAAAGAAAGATTAAAAAAATAAGTTCAACAGCATCCTGACACAGAAGAGGGTGCAGAGATATAAAGGAAGGGCAGGGAGGAGATGCTACAAAAGCTCACATCAACTGCAATTCATTTTACTGGGCCATAAATCACTGCTTATTATTTGGTTTAGCCAGGCCAGATGGAAGCAGCTCTAAGGACTCAAGGGCCAAATTTGTCTGTGCAAGAATTTCAAGACGTGATCAGAAAACACTTCTTCAGAGAACTGTCCAGCCAGCTACACCGAGATGACAGTGACCCCTTCCCAGTCCATGATCCCACACAAGGTGAGATCACATCCTGCACCTGGGACTGCACAAGACTTGCACCTGGAACAGGTGTAACAAGAACAACATATCCATCTAGATGCAGTATGCCCATGAAGCTGGTGGATATTCCAATACTTAGATTCACCAAGCCAGCATAAAACAGCTTCTTTATTACCTTACTGGTTACACTCAGAAGTCCAAACCACACAGTTCCTTTAAAGTGATCCAGCCTCAGGCCTCCATCCAGGTACTCAGATCAAATATGATGAAAATTTCTGTAAATCTTATTTCATCATATTAAAGGAAAGGTTCTACCAATCCCAAAGGATTGGACACATCACCTCCCAGGTTATTGAATGTTTCAGATCTTACCCAAATACACGCTACAGCGAATTCTTATTAACTAAACTAAAATTTATTACAAAACAAAAGAGAGAGAGTATGGTTAAAAGATCAGTATACATACAGATATGAGTTCAATTCATTGCAGTTCAGATTCATAGCAGAAATGATGAGCTTTGTAGTTGCAAAGAGTTCTTTCAGAAATAGTTCATAATTTATAGTCCAAATGTCACATTCAGGGCGTCCCAGCATAACTGGGACCTCAGTCTTGCGACTCAAACTTCCCCCAATGAAGCCTAAGCAGATCTGAGATGACAGAATCAGGACCCAAGGATCTTTTATACAATTTCATGACTTTTGACAAGTTGGAGTTCCTCAGAGAACAAAAGGTCATTAGGATGACTTTGAAGGAGGTCCAACACCGGTACCTAGCTATACGAATTATCAAAAGGCCATTTGCTTGTTCCTCCACCATTCACATTACATTTAAAAAAGAGATGAACACCGAGATAGCCCGTGTTTGCAATTAATTTAAATGATAGGATATTCTTTTGACCTCTGAATTATCAGAATACAGCACAGACAGGGACTATTGATAACATTGTGGACCCTATTCATACATATGTAAATACACAAAAATCTCCCCACGTCTTTTGAGGGTTATTTATTTTGCAGGATGTTTAACCCTTTCTAGCCATGCGTCACAACTAGCAAAACCACCACAATTAAGGAGTTGTTATAGCATAGTCTGGTCTCACCTGTGCAGATGGACCCAAATTATGTTTTAACCTTGTTAGTGGACTGTGCTACCGCTCCTGTCAGATCCATAAGACAATTAAGTAACAGGCTCATACCAGGCAAATGCAGAACTAGTTATAAGACAGAATACTACCATGATGTAACAAGACATGATAGATCTTGGTTTATAGACAAGTACTATGTTTCTCCTATATCCAAAAAAGGAACCATATGCTCTCAGTCTTATTCCAGATTACAGGAAAAACAGCAAGAAAGAAAAAGTAAAGTCTCCGCGAGGAAGAGCACAATGCATGTATCTCCTCTGTACACGCTGCAGCAACTCTGAGAAGAAAATGGCCACTGCCTCTGCACTTAGGCACAGTTCTTACAAATGTAAAAATGCAGAACACAGAAAATATAACCAGCACTACTGTCCCTTAAAAACCCCTGACTTCCTGTTCCACGGGAACGCTATCCTGCCAGTAGAGAAGGAAGTTGGTAAATAAATGCTCTTAAAACAACCTGAACAAGAAGCCCCAATAACTGATGTTTGATAGATGAGCACGTACATTACCAGTGTTTTGTTAGCAGATTTCACAATATTTTCTAAAAGTATCTTTCAGCCACAAATATTTGGAATTTTTCTGGAAAATTCTATAATCAGGCTATTGAATATATACATGTGCAGATTAAGCACTATGTACTCTGCATGGAACTTCTATCAACTCAGATCTAGATTCATGTCTAACATGTCTGTGGGAACTGATGCTGTTGTCTGGCTATCTCTGTGTGCTCTTCAGAAAGCTGACAACTGCCATGTTCTCACTGTTTTTATTTTCCTTTCCACAGCTTTGCCTCCCTGGAGCTACTTGTGCAGAGTACCAGTACCTCCAAGAACCAGAGCTCAGGACAGAAGACAAGCAAGGTAGCTCTACTAGGCATTACTGTCACCTGCATATCACAGGGCAAGATCTTTCTTACCAGGACTTTGAGTCATATTTAGAGACGATAGTAGATGTAACTATACAGTACTCATCTATTTCTCAACATTACTGCCAGGGCTGTGACTATTAAAATGGCTAGTTCAGTCCAAGATTGGTCAAGACTGCTGCCTTTAATATCTCAAATTGCCCTGAATGTACCATACCTACCCCGTGAAGCAGTACAGACCTGGGGGTGCTATCAATTACACAGCCCAGCAAGGGCATGGAGGGGAAGGCACCAAGAGCTGTTTTCAAAGGGGAACAAATATACATTTCTACATTACAGAAGAAATCATTTTTGCAGGGGGCACTATACCATACATGAGCGCGGGTGCAAAGCAGCTGTATCCTTGCCTTGCTCTACCTTCAGGGCTGGGATAGAGGAGATGCAGGGTGCCTATTAAAAAGGGTTAGAGAGCTGTAAACCAGCAGAGTCTGTCAGCGTACTCCAAGACATGGGGTTTTCCTCCCAAGTGTTTATTGGCAGGAGTTGGAGGTAAACAGGTTTTAATCAAATGATTTTAAGCCAACAACTATCAAAAGTCCTTGATGTGCTGCCACCAAAAAAAAATCCTCTAAAGCTTAGTGCCCAGTTCCGCCTCCTTGGCGAGGCCTGGCTTAGTCTGTTTGTTGCTAACCATAGGTCTCCTACTTCTGCTTGTGAGACACATTTATGGCATTCTGCTGCATTGGGCTCCTGATTGCTCCCCTCAGGAGCCCCACCTTATTAGACCAACAGCTTTCACTTGTGCAGCTATGAGCCATAAGAGACTTGAGCAGAGAAATTAACTCTCCATCTGCTGGATTCAATGTGGGACCTCCCAGTGCCCTGAGCATTTTGCGCCTAACTTTAAGGGATCCACTGTAAAATTTATTAGAAAGGGGGGGCTCAGTTAGAATTAGATTTTGACTCAACTCTTGCAATGAGCTTCATGCAGGCAGAAGCCTCCAGAGAGCTCATTGCATAAGCCTGGGAGTAGTTTCACAGTTTTTCTGTTGGTAAATTTTAAAGAAGAGAGTTGAAGGGAAAGGGGAATTTAAATCTTTTCTTAAGGTGTTTCAGACACAAACCCAACAACACTGGGCTAAGTGTGTGTGAGAGCCAGAGAATGAAATTGATTGTAAACAGTGAAACTGGTCCTTCTAGCTTCATTATTATCCAACTTCCACGAACGGCAAAAAATATACAAAGATTCCCACTTTATATCTGGAACTGAAACAGATTTACCAGCCTTACCTCTAAGGAGCCTAGGGGATAATACGCATTGGAGGCCCTGCAATACAGGCCTGTGATTTCCTATCCACCCTGGGGATGGATGGAGTTAGAGAGCCTGTCTCAACCACTGACTTTACAAGTTTCTCTTCCTCTCCCTCTTTCCCCCAATCTCCTAGAATGTCCTTCCCTAAATACAATCATTAACAAAAAACTTTAGCACCATCCACTGGCAGCCTCCCATACTCCACTTTATTATCAATGCTATAAGTATGCTAATGAGCAAATCATTACCCACTAAGTGGTTTTGTCAGATTAATGCTCTCTGCTGAGCAGATGACTGAGCTGAAGTCCTGCTATTTACACACTACTATATTTAAACCTAACCCTAGCAGAACAATCAGAATTGAAGTGTTGTAGCTGTGTTGGTCCTGGATATTACAGAGACAAGGTGGGTAATATCTTTTATTGGACCAACTTCCATTAGAGAGAGACAAGCTTTTGAGTATACACAGAGCTCAAACAAGACCTGAAGAAGTTAGTCCAATAAAATATATTACCTCCCCAATCTTGTCTCTTTAATCAGAATTAAATGCAGTTTTACTTCATCTTCTGCATTTATGGGAACTCCCTACAAGCCTGGTGCATCTTACATGTTCCAGGAACCAAAACAATGTAGAATTCTGGAGACCTTTCCCAGGCACATTTTGGGGAAGGAAATTTACTTGCAACTAGAAAAGGGAAAAATGGAGAGTTTAAATAACATTCATTCTGTGCTTTTCATCTAGAGTCCACGCTTGCTCTGCTGATCAGTGGCTTCTTTTAAGTAGCACTATGCACTGTAGTGTCCTAAAGGGACATGGGAAAGCAAAGCAGCAGTTGCACTGAGTGTATATGGTCAATTCAATTCTAAGATTCTTCTCCTTGCTCTCAGAAGTGCTGATCGGTGGACCCCATTTACATACACAACTCCCTCACATGCACACACACATCCAGTTGTGATTGTATCAGGATCTAAGCTTGAGGCATCTGACTCATAGCGGGTGGTTGCATTGTTAACTCCTAAACATTTTGCAGTTAGTGGTGTATATCCCTACTGCGCTAGGATATGAGGTGATATCTTCTTTCCTTTCAGGAGAGAAGGTTCTAATTAATGCATTCACTGGCGTTAGCTCAGTGGTGTGCAGTTACTTAATGCAAGTGCCAATAAGGAGATCAAGCCCAAGAGCATACTCCTGGCTTCCCAGGCCTCTAGCCAACAGTGCTTGCCTTCTTGAGGAGCAGACCAAGAAAAGACAATCTAAGCAAGAACACCAGCTTCAATGCCATGTGCAGGGTTACCCTTGAAGCCAGATATAAGACTCGGAGGCACTGAAAGGAATAAAACTGTAGGGGGACTGGGGACTTCAACGGTAGAGTACAGGGAAGGGTCTTGCGGCCTGCAGCATGCAGGGGGTCAGACCAGATGATCATAATGGTCCCTTCTGACCTTAATGTCTATGAGTCTATGAGTCTATGGGAAGGGAAAGGTATACTTGGGGCTCTGTCTTGGATGTGGGAGTAGAGGTGGAAACCCACGCATACTTATTTAAAATAAAAAATCAGTATGTTCTGGTTTGTAGAGCGGAGCGTGAGATGCTTCAAAGGCAGCACATGGAGAGACTGAAACAGGAAGAAAGGTTGCAAAGGTTTAGAGAAGAGGAACAAAAGAGGTAAAAAGACAAAAAACAAACCCAAAACAATCCTAGTCTTCCCAGATATAGGACTACAATTACACTTCCCCATCACACTGCTCCCCTTTATGGCTTTCTCCTCTTAGCCCTTTGGCTCCCCATCACATGTCACCTCGTCTGATTCCCGTCAAAGAATCTATTTTACTGCTAACTAGCAGCATGGAGGTGGCTGTACCCCTTCTCCAAGCACTCATTTTTTCATATAATATATAGTGGCTTGCAGGGGGGGGCATCTTAAACAGTGTCTGAAAACCCTCCTGTGATGCATAGTTCAGAAACTCCTCCTGAGTATGTTAAGTGATCTACACTTTTTAAAAAATAGTCTCGCCATCTTAAATTAACTATTTAATGAAATTATAGGCAACAAGAGGGCAGACTACTACAGCTTCTGGAAGAGACTAAAGGAACCTTTGAAGCACGAAGGGTCTATCTGGAAGAACAACTATCACAGGTACTATTTGGAGAAACGGAGAGGAAGAGGAACTGCATGGCTGATACAGGATATGAGCCAAACTGGAGTTGTGATTACCTCCTCACACCCCCTATAGCAGCAGCTGTATGGAAATAACATGCTTTCAGCCATAAGCCCTTACATTTCTACAGAACTTTATTCTGAAGGATCCTAAAAGGCTTTAGTCTGCAATGTATCAGGGTCACTTTCCTCTTCACAGAAACATAGTCTCTCTGTGGTGGGATACAGCAGTTAATCTCTAGCAGTAGCACCACACAACAAGGTCCTTAGGAAGAGAGGAAAAGCTTCTCCAACTGAAGCTGCAGAAGGAACTTAGTTACTGTAGGCAACATGCAATTATTTGAGTTGAAACATGGCCTGGATATCACAGCTAACTCTTCTACTCTAGAGAAGAGAGAGCTCAGTAGTATGAGCACTGGCTTGCTAAACCCAGGGTTGTGAGTACAATCCTGGAGGGGGCCATTTAGGGATCTGAGGCAAAAATCTGTCTGGGGATTAGTCCTGCTTCGAGCAGGGGATTGGACTAGATGATCTCCTGAGGCCCCTTCCAACCCTGATATTAAACAAAAAAAAAAAAAAAAACACACCCTAAATAAATACTCTTGCAAAAGATGCCATCAGATATTTAATGACAAGTTAATTTTTATGTATTTTTGTCTAAAGGTGGCACCTCCAATAGCACATCAGCTCCCTTGTCCCCCACTGTCCTAATATGGAATTCTTACCAAGAAACCCAGAAATCTGGCCAACATAATTTTAATTCCCATAGGATACAAACCCCAGCATCATTATAGAAATTAGGGCTGTCAATTAATCACAGTTAGCTCACACGATTAACTCAAAAAAATTAATCACGATT
This sequence comes from Trachemys scripta elegans, assembly GCF_013100865.1. NCBI lineage: Eukaryota > Metazoa > Chordata > Testudines > Emydidae > Trachemys > Trachemys scripta. The sequence continues at coordinate 3,354,937 of NC_048315.1, read as the reverse complement.
AAAAAAATTAATTGTAGTTTTAATCGCACTGTTAAACAATAGAATACCAATTGAAATGCATTAAATATGTTGGATGTTTTTCTACATTTTCACATATATTGCATTGTGTGTTGTAATTGAAATCAAAGCATATATTATTTTTATTAGAAATATTTGCACTGTAAAAATGATAAACAAAAGTAATAGTATTTTTCAATTCACCTCACACAAGTGCTGTAGTGCAATCTCTTTGTCATGAAAGTGCAACTTGCAAATGTATATTTTTTTTGTTACGTAACTGCACTCAAAAACAAAACAATGTAAAACTTCAGAGCCTAAAAATCCACTCAGTCCTACCTCTTGTTCAGCCAATCGCTAAGACAAACAAGTTTGTTTACATTTACAGGAGATAATGCTACCTTCTTATTATTTACAATGTCATCAGAAAGTGAGAACAGGTATTTGCATGGCATTTTTGTAGCAATCTGTAGCATTTACGCGCCAGATATGCTAAATATTCGTATGCCCCTTCATGCTTCAGCCACCATTCCAGAAGACATGCTTCCAGGCTTATGACGCCCGTTAAAAAAATGTGTTAATTAAATTTGTGACTGAAGTCCTTGGGGGGAGAACTTTATGTCCCCTGCTCTGTTTCCCCTGAATTCTGCCATACATTTCACGTTATAGTAGTCCTGGATGATGACCCAGCACATGTTGTTCATTTTAAGAACACTTTCACTGCAGATGTGACAAAACGCAAAGAAGGTACCAATGTGAGATTTCTAAAGATAGCTACAGCACTTGACCCAAGGTTTAAGAATCTGAAGTGCCTTCCAAAACCTGAGGACGAGGTGTGGAGCATGCTTTCAGAAGTCTTAAAAGAGCAACACTTAGATGCGGAAACTACAGAACCCAAACCACCAAAAAAGAAAACCAACCCTCTGCTGGTGGCATCTGACTCAGACAATGAAAATGAACATGTGCCGGTCCGCACTACTTTGGATGGTTATCGAGCAGAACCTGTCATCAGCATGCACATGTGCCCTGGAATGGTGGTTGAAGCAGGAAGGGACATGAATCTTTAGTGCATCTGGCACATAAATATCTTGTGATGCCAGCTACAACAGTGCCACGAGAATGCCTGTTCTCACTTTCATGGAGCTTTTGTAAACAAGAAGCAGGCAGCATTATCTCCTGCAAATGTAAACAAACTTGTTTATATTAGCGATTGGCTGAACAAGAAGTAGGACTGAGTGGACTTGCAAGCTCTAAAGTTTTACATTGTTTTATTTTTGAATGTGGATTTTTTTGTACATAATTCTACATTTGTAAGTTCAACTTTCATGATAAAGAGATTGCACTACAGTACTTGTATTAGGTGAATTGAAAAATACTATTTCTTTTGTTTTTTTTACAGTGAAAATATTTATAATAAAAATATAAAGTGAGCACTGTACACTTTGTATTCTGTGTTGTAACTGACATCAATATATTTGAAAATGTAGAAAACATCCAAAAATATTTAAATAAATGGTATTCTATTATTGTTGAACAGTGCAATTAATTGAGATTATTTTTTTTAATTGCTTGACAGCCCTAACAGAAATGTTTTCTGTGCTTGTTCTCTTGTAGTGTTGCAACAGAATTTTCACTGACCTGTGCCTTCCTGATCACTGTTGGTAAACTAGATGCCAAAAGACACAACTGGCTTTTGATGTCTAGACTATTTACTCACTTTTGCCATCTCAAATTACATCTTCCAGGAGAAACAACTGCGCTATGAAATACAGAGGAAGGCAGAGGCACAGATCAATGGGCTGCAAGCTGAAATCAAAAGACTCATGGAGAAGAGGGTAATAAAAGAGCTGAATTTATTAAAATGAACCCAAATGGACACTGCTAAGTACTACAGGTCATAAAGAGCCCATGAGGGCTCATAGCCAACTCTTAAGAACATTCTGTTTAGAAATGTTGATGCTTAAATAATTTATTTTTCTTCCCTCATTATCATCAGGCACTTATACATGAAAACAAGGTCTTTACTAATTAAGCTTTTGTTATTCTCCATCTTATTTTTTTAATTCCATTTGAGACATTATAATCATTTCCACAGCAACCAGTTTATAATCCTCAGAAACTTGTGGTAAAGTTTGCTAGTTTGGGTTGTTCTGATTAGCATCTTTGTCTTATGTCTTGGTCTTGAGGGATTCCATTCAATGGAGAAACTATATTTGAATTAAATTAGTCTTTTATAGGAGCGGGAGCAGAGGGCTAAGGGCTCAATACTCCTGGATTCTAATCCTGTCTCAATATATGTCTTTTTGCAAGTCACAGTTCCCTTCTATGCCTTAGTTTACACATCTCTGAAGTAGGAATAGTAACTACTACAGCATATCCCACTGGGGTTATGAAGTTTAATATTTATATGTGTTCTAAGATATCTGAATGAACGGCAGTATAGAAGAGCAATTTATTATAAATAACCTAATTTAACTCCTTTCAATCTTCCAGATTTATTAGTTACCCATAAAGAAAACGTACTTATCTGGTGCTGCATTGATTCTGCCTTGTACTACCATTGATGCAAATGAATGTTCTGTCAACAATGCTGCCAAACAGCCCAACCTTCCAGAGCTAGCTCAGAGAACCCTTGTTCAATAGAATGGGAGAGGTACCTTTGTGGAAGGAGTGAAACTCCCCGAGGCCCACTCTGTCTTGTCTGATATTCAAAAGCTGGCCTGCCACAACTCTGACATGGGTTTTCAGGGGGAGACATAGTGAAGGCAGAAAGCTAATCTCAAAGCTGTTTAAAAAAATCTTGACTTAGGATGTTGCTTTCTGTTTCTCTTGTAGCTTTCTATTGATGCATACTCAGAGGGAAGGTAAGATGCTGTGCAATATGCTACCAAAGAGAACACTCGGGGGAGGAGGGGGGGAAATAATCTTACTCAAGATAACATCCCCAAGACTTTCCACTGTTGTTTTATAATGCAGCAGAGTGATTAATGCCTTTAAAAAAAAATCCCATATGAAATACAGCAAACTACAATGTAACAAATATTTTAACAGTTCCAGCCAAATATTTCTAAGTCATATGACCAAAAGTGGGAAGAGGATTCATTCTCCAGAACCGTGGGGCAAAATTTCCATAGAACTGGAGGACTGAATGGCTCAGGGGATTGGTAATGATATACAGCCACTTTCAGTCATTTGTTCCACTCAGACAGTATGGCCCAGTGGATGGAGAACTAGACTCAGGAGACTTGTGTTCTATTCTTGGCTCTGCCACCCGTCTGCTGAGTGACTTAGAACAAGTCACTTCACCTTGCTGGGCCTCAGTTTCTCCATCTGTAAAATAAGGACAGTGACACAAACCACTGGCTGGAAGTTGATGATAGACAAGTTAAGACTGGAAATGAGGCATACATTTTTAACAGTGAGGGTAATCATCTATTGGAACAATTTACGAGGGGCTGTGGTAGATTCTCCATCATTGCTTTTTAAATCTAGATTGGATGTTTTTCTAGAAGCTATGCCCTAGGAATGATTGTGGAGCAGTTCTCTGGCCTATGTTATACAGGAGGTTAGACAATCACAGTGCTCCCTTCTGGATTTGGAATCTATGAATACAGACGAAGATGAAAGCAGCTCAAAATCATTATTATCTAAGTACTTATTGTACCTGATACATGTTTTGTAGCCCCTGTTAAATGACCTGGTGGAAAGGAGTCCTCCTCATAAACACCAACCACATAAGTAGAGCCCTGCGCGGATACAAATTTATATCCATGGATGCAGATATCGATGGATATAAATTGGTATCCGCGGAACCGCAGAGCTCTCCCGGGAACCGCAGCAGCGAAAGGAGCAGAATGTAGGGCTGCTGCTCCCAGGAGCCAGCACCCCGTGCCGGGAGCTCCCGCAGTGTGCCTGTACCACCCCCAGCCGTGCCCCCGTCCCTTCCACGCAGCTGTCTGCGTCTCCTGTCTGGTGGCGTGCGAGCCGCTTGAACACAAGAGCATGACCAGGGACAGCTGCCGGTGAGGCTGGTGCCCGGCCCAGTGGGTGGGGCTGGGGGCGGTACAGCTGCGCCAGAGGAGCTGCCAGCATGGGGCGCTAGCTCCTGGGAGTGGTGGCCAAACATTATGCTCATTTCGCTGCTGCGGTTCCTGGGATAGCCCTGAGGTTCCACGGATACCAATTTATATCCGTGGATCCGAACAGGGCTCTAAACGTAAGTGGCACTAACTGGCATCTTTAAACAGAGAGGGTAAGGATTAAGAGTGAGTGCCTCACAAAGGGCACGGAGACTGAGCTATCCACTGCTCCCATATGGTTTCTTCCAGCTGAGGGTTATGGTACACTAGTTGGGAGTGCATGGAAAGATTGCACTGCTGCTCCCCAGGCTGTACCCATTCTATGGATAAGAGAAGACATCAGTTTTCAGGATTGTCAAGCCAACGTGTTTCATTAGCATCAAATTCACTTCAAAATAAAAACTGAAAATCTGTATTGCTTATATAGGATCCTTTTTATGTTATTTGTGATGATATGCCTCAAGCAAAAGGAAGAACTCAGGTATCATCTCTCTTCTAGCCTGATCTGGAATTCATTCACCTCTGTTATTGTCCCTCTTTATGCAAAAGTGGCATGTAGCACAAAGAAAGGACAGGGAGTGAAAAGGAGGGGCTGGTCTGACAATGAAAGGCAGGTTGTCACCCACCGTTGAGACAGAAAACACATTGCCTCTGTATCAGCAAAAAGGTGTGATAGAAAACAGCAGCAAAGGGACTTCAGGAAAACAAATACAGCATGTGTCACAGTGGAGTGTGCCTGTGGAATATATGAGAATGTGTCTCTTCTCTCTTATAGCCTCATAGCACCTGCACCTTCGCTGCAGTCCCTGACTCCATCTCAGATGTTGCCTCCTCAACCTTCCCCAGTACAACCACCACCTCCTACAGGTTAGTGAAAGTTACATGGCTCTTATCACGTACACACCTATATAATAAAGGCTTTGATGGGGACATGGAGAGTACCTTGGGGAAAAATCTGATCAGCTCTTATTTGTATAATCAGTGATGCTCCACATTCCTTCCAGCTTTGAAGGACTGGGGCTGCCTTTGAAATCAGTCAAACTTGCTTTTCAGTATCCCAGAGGAGTTAACTAGGCGTTTGTCTTCCCAGGAAGGGCTAACAATACTGCATAATTAACCTGTGGAACTCATTGCTACAACATATTACTGAAGCCAAGAGCTTATCAGGGTTGGGTTCTTTTTTAAAGTATCAGGCATTATATATGAATAATTAGAACATCCACAGCTACCTTAGGCTGGACTTCCCTATTCCTTTTGTGGCATTTTTCCTTGGAGGGACTTATATAGTGTAGAGCAGGGGTTCTCAAACTTAATTGCACCGTGACCCCCTTTTGACAACAGAAATTACTTCACGACCCCAGGAGGGGGGACCGAAGCCTGAGCCTGCCCAAGCTCCACTGCCCCACGTGGGGGGGCCAAAGCCCGAGCTCCACTGCTCTGGGCAGGGGGCCAAAGCTGAAACTCGAGGGCTTCAGCTCCAGACAGGGGGCCTGCAACCTGAGCCCTGCTGCCCAGGTCTGAAGCCCTTGGGCTTTGGCTTTGTCCCTGGGTAGAACCCCGTTCAAATGGGGTTGCCACCCACTTTGGGGTCCCGATCCACTGTTTGAGAACTGCTGGTTTAGAGTTACCAAATATAACCAGGATAGCTCCTTAACTCACTCACCACCAGTGGCAGCTGCTTTAGGTACGGTATAGTGCACTATTTCACTAGCCTGGAAACATTAAGCTGGAGCTATTTTTTTTGGAAGAAGCACGAGAGAGGGACAAATAAAAATATATACAAAGATATAAACCTTCATGTTTTGGAGCATAAGCCAGAAACTAACAGCCTGGAATTAGAAAAAACAATTGTGGAAAATCATTCCATAACTGTCCATCAGGGAGTTTCATGGAAACCTTTCCTCATCAGGGTTGAGCCTCGTAACCCGTATGTTCTTCATCTCTAAAGAGATTAAGAAATTTATTCCTGGCCTGAAAGGTGGTGAGTCTACATTTGTAGCCTTTGCTTTAGTTACAGATGGTACAAACAGGACCAGGGAAATTCATGGCAAAACAGCAAAAACCATAACTCTGGATCTACTTGAACAGCTAATGCAGGCTGCAAACACAAGTAAGTAATATGGTTTTCTGAAAAGATATAAATCAAATAAAGTCCCTGAAATATCTGTTGACTGGTCATATTTCTCTTTTTACCAATAGTTTCAAATATAGATTTCTGTTGTGATTAATACTTTACAGTATATATTGCATATGCTGTTTGCAGTACAGAAAAGTGACTTACCAATAACTGAAGTTTAGGTATATTGCCTCTATCCATCCATACCATGGGTAAATGGTTCAGAAGCATCTCCAAAACAGTGATTGGTATAGCCTTGCTCTACTTGTGCAACCCAATGGACATGTTAGACAAAAAAATAATTCTATACCGGGGGTGTCAGGTACATAATGGCTCTGGACAAATCCTGTTATGGTCACTGCACTGAAAAAAAAAAGCTGATTTACATAAATATCATAAATATAAGGATATCCCTTTAAAAGTACCAGTGAATGTTATATCTAAAATTCAGATATTACTAAATATACCCTCTGTCAGGACTGGATTAATAACCAGGACTCTAACCTCTTATGGTATTAATTGAAATTATAAAATTCCATCAAATTTTACCATTACATTGCAATATTGGAAGTTTTCTACATCTATATAGCTCCCATGCCCAATCCTCTCTTAATTTGGACTTCTTTTACTATGGCTATCTAATCTAGCTACATGCTAAGAAGAATTAGCAGTTGACTGAAGTATTTTGATAGAAAACTACTTGGAGAATTATTTGCTCTCTTCTGCATGGCTATCCAAGGAAAGGATTTATAAAGTAGAGGACATTTTCCCAACTGTTTTCAAGATGCTACAAGCTTCTGATGCTGGGCAGCGCATATCTTGATGGACAAAGCCTCAAAGTCTTTCTAGGTCCCAATTATCCAAAACAGCACTTCTATCTAGTTCTACCTCCCCACCAATGAGCCTGTTCTGAAGGAACCGCACATTTGTAAGGTTAAGAGGGTAACTGCATTCTTCTCTAGGTGAAAATATCCTTTCACTTGATGTATCTTTTCTGGCTCTATATTTGTAGCCTGCTGAACAAAACTTGCAATGATAATCAAACGTCAGTGAAAATGTAAAAATGAAGATGTTTTTTGGTTTGTTTTTTTAAATCAGCACTTTGGTGGAGCAATGATGACATCCTGTGGGTTAAAATGTAATTGTTTCTGCTTAAGAAAATATGCCCTCAGGGGAGATTCTCCAAGCCCACGTGTCTAGTTAACCCCAAAGGGAGTTGCAGGCCTGCACTGAGAGAACAGGCTCCAATGATTTACTCCTAGCATTAAAGTGGGTATTAATAGCTTATCTTGATTAAAACAACACTCCAGTGTCCAAAAGGAATTTATGTTGTTTTTCAGTTGCTAATGGGAGCAATGCAGCCGAGCAGGACTCTTTGAATGCAGCTACCAAAGAACATCTTCGGAACTATAACCAAGACTGCAAAAATGCAGAGGTATTCCATATGCTTACTAACCCTTAGCCTCTCTCCCCTTAATAATATAACCCTATGGTTATGCAGTGTACATTTGAAAGGGAAAGTACTGCTTACCTTCCATCAGTGACTACTGCAGCAGTGTAAATGATGCAGCTATTTAATCCTCATCTCATGTTGTCAGGCCTGGACTACAAAGTTGCAGCAGTTTATATAAAGGTGTGATTTTAAAACTGATTTAACGGGGCACATATTTGCAGGTGGACTAGAATTAGATTACCTGCTTATATCTCTCGCTCTCCAGGCTGGAAGCACAACATAGGCAGGGCCTTCAGCTCTTGAAACGGTTAAAGAGTGGACTGTTCTACTGAAAATGGTGGACAATTTAAGAATGGCACTGGAAGGAGACTCACCCAACCATCTTTACTGATGTAAGGTTATGACAACACAGAGCTCTGAAACATCATAAATGATGGGGAAGGAAACCCCAGAAAAAGGGCATGTGGCCCAAAAATAAGCCACCAAGTTCAGGAAAAAGTCCACCATGTTTCAATACTAATGCCCCTCCTGAAAAATAAGTGTAAGGTAATGTTTTTAAATTTAAATATATCTTTGATATATATTTAAACAACCTTGCATTAGGAAATGAACAATTGGCTGGGAGAGATGATAGTTTAAGAGGGAAACAATCCGTATTAATGCAAGTAGGTCATTAATACGCAGTAAGAGTCCACGCAAATGTTGTCAAATAAAACATTAAATAAGTACCCTACTGCTATCAAAGTCTTAGTTTATTTTGAGATTGTTAGAGTAGTAAAACAATCCTTTTTGAAAGGTTTCCAAATTTTTTTTTAAAGTCTGTTTAACTATTTCTACAACTCAAAAGCTTCAAGTAAGATGTAAAGTATTAAATATTGCTACAATATTGTGTCTCCAATTTAAGAGTTCCTTTTTTGCTTTAATAGATTGAAGTATTTGGACACCAGATAAACACAGAAGACAGAGAAAAAATTCCAGAACCCAAAAGACAACTACAGGAAAAATTAACTGCAGCTATCAGAAGACATGCTGAGGCCCGTTACAAAGCCCAGTTTGCAGCAAGGAGGATGTTATCAGAGCCTGATTATATGGGTGCAATGCTCTGTACCTCAGGGGAACACCCAGCACCCCCATGTTCATCCTTGTAAAATGATGTGTGGTATCCAATGCAAAAGTTTGTCACATTGGGTGTCTTCAGAAGGCTCATGATGCACTGAGCATTGTTGTTACAGTAATGTTATAGGTTGTAATTTCACGTATGTACTTATGAGGCTGAAAATGTACATGTATCCTCATGGCTTAAAATAAGACCAGGCAAAAACTCCCCAAGAGCAGAGAGGCAGTTCACACCTCATCAGGGCAGGAATGGGACAAACCCAGCCCAGCCTGACAGGAAAAAAGGAATGTTAGACTCTTGAGGGAGTCACTCCCCTTCCTTTGGTCAGTTTGGAACTGTAATGAGGCAATGCTCACCTAACTCTGAAGGGGGGGGGGGTGTGAAGCTGCAAAGCCACAAGGGAAGAAAGGCCCTGATAAAAGGGGAAGACATTTACCATGCTCTTCCACCTACATCTACAGACACCACCACACCAAGAGACTGAAGACTTGATCAAAGGGGAGAGCCAGGCTGTGATGAGAAGCATCTAAGTTTGTAAGTATCAGGGGGTAGCCGTGTTAGTCTGTATCTACAAAAACAACAAAGAGTCTGGTGGCACCTTAAAGACTAACAGATTTATTTGGGCATAAGCTTTCATGAGTAAAAACCTCACTTCTTCGGATGCATCCGAAGAAGTGAGGTTTTTACTCACGAACGCTTATGCCCAAATAAATCTGTTAGTCTTTAAGGTGCCACCAGACTCTGTTGTTTTTGTAAGTTTGTAAGGGCACTGAAAGTGTTAAGATCAGCTTAGAATGTGTTTTGCTTTTATTTGACCAAATCTGACTTATGTTTGACTTACAATCACTAAAATCTATCTTTATAGTTAATAAATCTGTTTGTCTATTCTACCTAAAGCAGTGCATTTGGTTTGAAGTGCATCATAGACTCCCCTTGGGATAACAAGCCTGGTACTTATCAATTTGTTAAACTGACAAACTCATAAGCGTGCAGCATCCAGCAAGCATAACTGAACACAGCAAGACAGATTCCTAGAGTTGTCTGGGACTGGAGATATTGGCCAGGGTCATTTGTTTGCCAAGTAGCTGGGAGCAGCTTACATACCAGAGGCTGTGTGTGAACAATCCAGGAGGGGGGGGGGGGGGGGTGTCGAACAGCAGAGCACAGTAAGGCTGGCTCTAGAATCAACAATTAGAGTTACCTAGCAGATCACTGGGCCTGATACCACCAGAGGGGACTGTCACTATGAGTACTATAAATATTCCACTTTTTAAAGTTAGCTTAAACATTAAGGTGAAATAGCAGTATGGAAACCAAATTCAGAGTTTGGCTACTAATACTGTCCTCAGTTTAGCCTACTGTTCTTATTCCTGGACTCTGAGAAGAATAATAAGTGTATTATAGATGGGGCTGCTAGCATGTTAAGGTTGTTCTGGCCCACTTCCCATTCTAAGACCCTGTTTTCAGTTGCTTGTAACTTTGTGCACATGTACATATAGCTCCACAAAATTCTCAAAATCCCAGAAAAACTGAAGAGACCTGTTTTAAGCAGGACTCTTTTGCAACAGACCTATTATAGTTAGGAACTGTCAGTTTTGCTACAAACTCAGTACAAGAACTATCATACTACTATACTAGTTGGCTGTCAAAGGACTTTACAAATTAAATGCTATCCCCATTTTACTTCTGGGAAAAGAGATGGCATAAAGTGACTCACCCACCTGCATGCAGGAAAGTCACGGACAACGTAAAATAAGCCAACCATCACCAGATGAAATCATTTTCAGTTGTTATAGTTACTTCTGTAGAGGGGAACCTAAAATAATCTTCTCTACCATTGTGTAAATGTTTTGCTGAGATAGAAAATATTTACAAAGAGTCACATCAAACTGTTTTACCCGTTGGTGCAGAAGTTACTTTAAAGAGTCTGTAGGCTGTGAGCATATTGATAATGTAACTTCCCATAGAAATTTTTAAGGTTGAAACACCCTGAACCTATAATTAGTTGTTACAGGAAATATCCCACCTATTTATGAAAAACCCACAAATTGAAACTGACATTTCCTCAACAAGAGCAGCAGTGGATACTGTTACACTATACTCTAAGCTTTTTATTATGAGTTTAATATGAGTATTATTATATTATGCACTATAAATTACACAATATTGAGTTGCTATACAGTATATTTAACACCCACATTTGCTGGAGCTAACACTGGCTCAGCTCTCCTTGAGGAAAGAGTGCTTTACATGAAAGAATGGATGACTGAAGTAGTAGGCAAATTTTCAGGCACAGAAACACTCCAAATTATCTATCACACACCTTTGCTTAAAACTGAAGCTCACTATTTGATTAATACAATATTAGCCTTCTATGAAGAAGTGTAGCACCATTAAATGTACCAAATGTGAAAACCTATGGCAATGTTAGTTCTCACAAAGCTAGGAAAACTTTCAGTCTCTGCTCAAAGCAAGGGCCAAACTTTGGTGCGTCTGTGTGGGGTCTGATCACCTTCATTTGATTTATTGGTAAACTGTAAAAATCCAGTGAAGCATTCTCTTAATTCAGTATTGTTTATGCAACCTACAGAAGGAAAGCAAGAAACAGCAAAGAACTGAGAATATGTTCAGTTCTCCTAGTCCCTTCTGTTCCCATTAAGTAAACAATTCAAATGTCAAACAGCAAGACTTGCACTTGGCTTTTTCCTTAAAAGATTAGTGTAAACTACATTATTGAAGTGGGCATAATCCAGGGGAAAAGCAGCTTCTGCTACTAAGAATTGCATAAGAACACAAAGCATTAATTCAATTGTTTATACCCAAACAGAGGAACCAGACTCTGCTCAAGAGACTGGAAAGGGGTTATAGTAAACATCCTTAAACATACCAGTGGAAATTCTGTAACAAGGGAAGAATAGTCTAGATGAGTGTTCCAACCTTACTTTACACAATTCTGATCTGTTGAAAGTAAACTCATCAGAAATTAGTAGCTGAGCCTCAACACACCCCTCCATGAAACAAGTTTTATTATGGTGTGAAGATTGCTAACTGAAACCATAGAACATTTTACCCAAAGACCACCAGGTAATGTGCAACAAAAATCTTTATTAGCATTCACAGACTGTTCAGCAGTTACTGCAACTTGTATTTAACTTACAATATTAAGACATTAAAGAGCTACAGTGCAAAAACAAATGCTATTGGCAATCATGTAAAGCAAGGTCCACAATAACTAACAGCCACCCCTCAGACGCAGCACAAGGTGGAGGGTGGACTCCTTCTGGATGTTGTAGTCAGACAGGGTGCGGCCATCTTCCAGCTGCTTGCCAGCAAAGATCAGCCTCTGCTGGTCAGGTGGGATGCCTTCTTTGTCCTGGATCTTAGCCTTGACATTCTCAATAGTGTCACTGGGCTCAACCTCTAGGGTGATGGTCTTGCCAGTCAGGGTCTTCACAAAGATCTGCATGTTGAACTGTACAGAAAGAGGTATCAGAAAGAGTTCCAACTTCCTATACTGATTAACTTGCTACAGAGCTACAAAGCTACAAAGAACCCTATATACAGACCCCAAAGCTTCACACCAACATTTCAGTATGAAAACTGAACCCAACCACGTAAAATCAGTAAATAATCAGTATCAAAAACTCTTCCCCGCCCTCTATATTTAAATAGAGAACTTTTTTAGTGAGAGACTTCCATGACAGGTTCCCTGGACACCCACTACCCCCTCTGTTTCTGGCTTAAGAAAATGCCTGTCTCCTGTCCAGCAGGAGAGAAGTCGGACGTTATCAGGTTCAAACCCGTTCTCAAATGCTTTCCCCAACAGCCGGGAACACAGCCCTTGCCCTTCGCGGCGTTCCCAGCGCTCCCGTCCTCTAGGGAGGGGACGCTGTGCCCCCTTCCCACCCGCTCGTCGGCACCTTCACCTACCCGGGCGACCCGCCCGCTCACTCGCCCGCCCCACCCCACCCCCAGCAGGTCGCCCTCATCCCGCTCGCCGTGACCCGTCTGAGCGACACGCGCGGGTTACCGGGGCTCGGGACCGCCCCGCTTCCCTCGCCAGTCACAATGACCGCCAGTGACACAGCACTCTTCACTTCCGGGAAGGCAACGGAATGGCGGCGCGCAGCCTCCGCCATCTTAGGCCGGGTCCCCTCCCCGCACCACACGCTCAGACACACAGAGGCTGTGCCCACAACCCCACTAAGCGGCTCTGTGCGTTCCCCACACTAATCGCCGCCATCTCCCTCCCCCATTGTCCCTAGCGAGGGGCCTCCTCAGTTTCCCCTTCATAGAGCCCTGTGCCGCTTCTTACCGTTAACCTCCCGCGACTTGGACACTTCTGTGGAAGTCTGTAAAATTCACCTGTCGATACCGCTCAGCTAGACGACAACACAGCCCGATTGTGGCGGTAAACTACGCTGCTCGCGCCTCAATCGCTACTATTTATAAGACTGCTGACGCTGAACGCCTCACCCATTCACGCACACATAGTGTCAGTGCGCTGCAGAAAATAGTCCCAATCAGTGGCCCTGCACCAAAGGCGGATACAGTCCCTTCCCCCTCACAGATCCTTTTCTGAAGTCTCAGGGTATGTCCGTTCCTCCCTGTGAGAAATCCACAGCTCTCCCTCCGAATAATCGAAATCTCTAATGCGCGGAGGGATCTCGGGTACGGTGAGAAAGCTACCAGACAGCTCTGGAAGCTTCGTAGACTGTGGGAGGACGGTAGGCGGGGTTATGCCAGTTGTCGGCGTTGATTGGTGCAGAAGCAGAGATACTGGTCATTGATTGGTTCACAGAGCGAGGTGGGCGAAGCTACGAAGAAAGCTCTGGAACGGGCGGAGGGGGGGGGAGAAACGGGTGATTCTCGTCGCTGATTGGTGCGGGGTGAGGTAAGCCTTGTTGCTAAGGCTCGCCGCCTCAGAGAAGCAGATGGGGGGGGGGGGGGGGAGGACCCTCGGGGGGGGGGTTTTCATGAGGCGCCGGGGGGGGGGGAGGCTGGGACCCAACAAGGCCAATGATCTGTGGGTAGCGATGGCTTTCCTCCTCTCCTCTGGCAGCAAGGATGGGGGAGAGCTTGGGTTATGGCGGGGGATGGATGCCCTCCGCCCCATGCTGTTACACGGCTGCCCTGAGCAGGGGCCTGCAAACCATTAGTGCCAACTGCTCTGGCCCATGGCCAACTTCCAGGAGCCAGAAACTTTGGCACCAGCCGGGTGAAGAGCACCAAGGCCGGTGGTGCTGAGAAGCTGGGCTGGTTTCACGTCCAGTGAGATGCGTAAGCCCATCAGTTAAACTGGCTCTAGGGGCTGCTGTGTGGATGCGCCTGGGTCTGTTTAAACTGGGCTTGGTTTAATATTTTAACTCAAATAACCTGCCCTTAAGCCCAAATGAGAGTGGGAACTGGTGGGTTTGCAGTCATGTAAGTTAAACCGGTGCAACTTCTGCCCATAAACAAGGCCTGACACTGCTGAGTAGTGAAGAGCCAAGCTGGTCCTTCTCTTGGACCTGATTCAGTGTTGCCTTGCACCTAGTGTAGTCATGCCAGCACAAAGTTGGTGTGAAAGGTCATCGTATATATGAGGCTTTGTGTACACTACACACTTATTTCGGTATAACTATGTTGCTCAGGGGTGCAATGTAGTTACACCAACTTTAACACACACAAACACCCCCGTGTAGACAGCGCTATGTTGGTGGGAGAACTTCTCCCTCTGACATAGGTACTGCCTCTCACAGAGTGGAGTTATTCAAATGGGACAGCTCTCTCCCATTGACTTAGAATGTCTTCACCAGACATGCTCCAGCGGCACAACTGCAAATGTGTAACAGAGACCTGTCCTAATAATATTTTACACCCACATTGCGTTCTAAAGTAAGTTAAGTCCATTTATTCATGTCTGAATACTGGAGACATAGCAGAATTTTCATAAGTCTTCTCCATCCATCACTAATTTGGCACACTCAGCAGCTAATATCTCAGTGATCTACTGCACACTATCTGTCCATCCTGCTGGTCTTCCCTACCTATGATGATCCACTACCATTACTTCCATTATTACTTTTTTGGAGTTATTTCCATCACTATACCTAATGTGACCAAAGTACATAAGTTTGTGCCTGTTGATTTTAGAGAGCAGAGTCTGCTTCTCTCCATTAATGTTTCTAACATAAACATTCATATTCTTTTCCATACAGAAGATACACAAGGTGCATTCTGCAGTAGTGTAAATTACTATATGTAGTGCAGGAAACTGGGAAATCAGGTCCCTTGTGTCAGAAACATGTTCCCTGCCCATGTTTTCCCCAACGTATCTTACTGGTCTTCAATTCTTTAGGCACACTTTTCTGTATACCTGGATAAATTCTTTACCATCTGTTTGTTTGTGCTTGTGTGTTTCCAGAGTCCTTAATAATTGTCAAACTTATTCTACATTTCTTTTTTTTCTTTTCCTTTGTGTGGGGGGGAGGAGAACCTTTTTTGAAAATTATGGTAAAATGCAACAATGGTAACTGTTGTGTCCTGGAATATTGTTTGTTGCTATTGTCAAAAACACAAGCAGCCCAGGAACAGTAGAAGCTTATTAGAAGAGCAGAGAAATTTCATTATTTGGAACTTAATCATTTGAGTATAAGTATCTGTGCACGCCCATGTGTCATACTCACGATTCATGTTTTTTTTAATCACATTAGCTTCTATTTCCTGGACTATTTTTCTTCCACAATTAAAGCATATTTCAAACGTAATTTTGTTATTGGGAGGTTATGAAACAGCATAGTGATTAAATGCTGCAGTCAGACATTCAAACTAGTATTTGCCAGGGTTTTTAAGAGAAAGTTCTGACCAGGTCATGTAACAACTTCCTCATGTGAGCTGACATTAAATTGTTGTTCATACTAATTGAGCTTCATTCGGTCCTTGAACCTGGGTTATACCAGGGGTTTGCTAGATCCAAAAATCTGTCACATGGTGGTGTTCAGTTTACTGCTAGTTCTTTCTGTGGACCAGAATGAAATTGTAGTCCAACAAAAAAATGAATAGATCTACCATAATTGACACTTTGTCTCACTCAAACACAAGCTGGAATCTGTACAAAGTTACACATTTCATTTTGATTTTTTTGTTTTTTTGGGTTTTTTTTGTCCTGACTAACATACCTTTGGCGTTCCTTAATATGATAAGTTTTGCTCCTGATGGAACCAAACCCACCCTCCCAGTTTACAATGAAAGGAAATGATCCTATCCAGAATAATAATACAATTAAAATATATATATATACAAACACACAGTACACATTGTAAACAGAGAGGAAGAAAAGCTAGAAAAACAGTCACAGCAGGAAAACCAGAGAGAGACTAGGGCAATAACCACTGCCCTGAAATGTTATACGTAGATGTATGACAAATCACAATGTTTAAGCAATGTTATATTTTGTTTTCCTTTAACATTTCTGACTTTTCCTCAATGGGTGGCTGTTTGTTTTGTTTGTGTTTCATTCCTAGTAGGTTATTATTTTCCTGTATATAGTGCTAAAAGTGGGCTAAATGCTTGATCCACGGGAGCCCTGTATGTACTGAACTAAATTAAAGGGTTTAAAACTCAGTATAAAACCTAATGAGCAAGCGACATCTGTTCTGTATAGAATGGAATAAAAATGGTAGAAGCAGGAAAGAGTTTTTAAACTGTTTTCATTTAAATACAATTTAAATATCCAGACTCAACAAATAACATTAGAACAAAGATCTTTCTACAGAGATCCAGAATCTATCAGAATAATACCTTGAAGTAGTAGAAAGGAGGCTGAGGTTCAGTGTAAAATATGAAAAATTGTGGAAAGGCAAAGCTGCAAAGTTGGAGGGAGAGTCTCTAATTGTGAATTAATTTTAAGGTAGATTTTAAAGCATCTCAGTCTTGTGATGAAGGATTTTACAATGTGTTTCTCACCAATTTTTTTTATCTCACTTTGATGAAGAGGGAAAGCGGATCTCTAGGGCTCTGGTAGAGATGCAGAATATCTGTGGGTGGGAGGTATCTCTGTAATTGTTTCACTGTGATGAATAAACCAGAAAACACTAGAGTCTCTTTTATTGTTTTTAGGTGTGGTTCCCAATAATATCAGCTAAACTGCTTCCACTCAGTTACTGTTCATTTTCTTTTTACCTATTCAAAACAGTCTGATCTTAAAATAACTTCTTGTTGACTGTTTCAGAATAATTGATGCTTCTTGGAAGTGTCATTCTATTAAGCTAGTACAGGGATATGCATGCCCACACAGAATGTAGACTCCACATTCAAAATAACAATGGTGTTTATGTGAACTATGGTGAAATTAATGATCCCCCCAACACACATTCACACTTGATTTTCTCAGATAACTAGATGTCCAAATAAGATAAACAATTACTCGGGCTTTGTGCAAAGAATTTGGTGATGGGGGGTGGAGGTTGGAGGAATGGAATTCACCCCCACAACGTGCATGTGGGCCACATAGCCACCATTCCAGCTTTGGGCTGGATTAGTGTCTGCTCCCGCTTTGCACCTCCTGGATTTGGTGCACTGGATTCACATAATTGTGGATTCAGTGGCCTCTCCCTTTGCCTTTCTACTATGGTCATCTGTTCCATCTTATTTGGAGCCTGCGTGCTGTCATTAGGCCAACCTAACCCTAAATTGATGTAGTTATGGCTAGGTCAATGGATGAATTCTATTGCCTCTCAGGGAGCTGGAAAAATCCTTTCCATGGCTGTAGCTGTGCCACTGTAGCATCTGTAGTGTAGACATGCCCCAGAGCTGACATGGTGCACTCTGGAACTGGACACATTCCCTATATCCACAGAGGATTTAACTCTGCCCTTTTATTATCTTGATACTCTGGATGGCACTTTCTTGCTATGGCAGTCACAAGCGTGTGTTTGTTTTATGTGTAATATGCCAGATTCTGTTTCATTTATAACAACGTGAATCCAGACAGCTCCACTGGAGTCTGGTATATAGCTGAAAACAGAGTTTGGTCTCATGAGTTAGTGAATTACAGTTTCAGCCTTAGCTCAGAATTTCTGTTGGTGAGAGAAACAAGCTTTTGAGCTTACAGAGCTTGTCTCAGGCTTTGTCTGCACTGGAACTTTGTCAGCAAAACTTTGTTGCTCAGGGCTGTTAAAAAAACACCCCCCCCCCCCCAACAACAAAAGTTTTACCAATGAAAAGCACCGGTGTGAACAGCACTTTGTCAGCAGGAAAGCAAAGCTGCTGCCGCTCCTTGGGGGTGTAAGCTTGTTGTTGGCAGGAGAGCTCTCTCCTGCCGACAAACAACAGCTACACTGCCTGCCTTTTAGTGGCACAGCTGTCTCGCTAAAAGGTGCAAAGTGTAGACAAAGCCCTAGGGCTAGTCTACACTGGCAACTTTAAAGCGCTGCCATGGCAGTACTTTAACGTGGCTTGTGTAGTTGCGGCTCTAAAAAAGCACTTCCATGGGAGGCGTAGCTCCCAGCGCTGGTGCACTGTCTACACTGGCGCTTTACAGCACTGAAACTTGCCGCACTCAGGGGGGTGTTTTTTCACACCACTGAGCGAGAAAGATGCAGCACTGTCAAGTGCCAGTGTAGACAAGCCCTTAGTCTCTCACCAACAGAAGTTGGTCCAATACAAGATATTACCTCACCCACCTTGACTCTCTAATATCCTGAGACGAACCTGCCTACGACAACACTGCATACAAATAAGATAAACACAGATTAGGCAAGTCTGGATTGTGACGGATTGGATCACAGAAACCCCCTTGGGAGCTGCCACCTGATGTGCAGCCTTATGGGGTACACTGTCACATGGATGTCCTTAATTCTTCAGGTAACATAATTTTCTTTCTACAAAGTATAAGCATTTTTTTCCCCATATGTTGTGCTGACAGTTTTGTGTGAAAAAGTATCACCAACCACCAGCTGACAGAATAATATATAAAGAATTGTGAGTCTGGAAAAAATCCAGATCTTGTGACCAGTTTGACTGCACAGGTGGCTACAACATTTGCTGGATCATGGGACATAGTTAGGAACACAAGTTTCCTTGTACAGTGATTTCAAAAGTAGGTCATTGGGCAGTACTACAAAGCAACCCACTTGCTGAAAAGAGAGCTCCATGATCACAAGACATTTATCAGACAGATTTGTACATTCTGGAGCACAAGATGGTCAGTTATTTGGGTCCATTATGGGTTTCCTTTGATTAACCAAGTTCCACTATAGTATAAACAAGAAAATGCCTTTACAAATCTTTGTACAAGTATTTGTAGCACTTGTGCTCCCAGGAGATCTATAAAGATGTCATCAACTTTATAACACAGTTCTGTGTTAATATTTTGTGCCTACTATAGTAACCATTACAGTTAGGGTGACCAGACAGCAAATGTGAAAAATCGGGACAGGGGTAGGGGGTAATAAGAGCCTATGTAAGAAAAAGACCCAAAAATCGTGACTGTCCCTATAAAATCGGGACATCTGGTCACCCTAGTTACAGTCCACTGTAAATAATTATTTGTCTCCATTTTTAGTTTGTTTACTACATGCTCTTGAGAGCACTTTGGATGTACTCCAACTTGCTGCGGTTAGGAAAGACTTTTTGTTGACTTTACTGCAAGTTGGATCAGGCCCTAAGTGTAATGGTCACTTTAACCCTGTAGTTGTGTGGCTCTTTTACCCAGCAACATGAGACAGATACATTGTTCAAAATAGGAAAACATTATTGTTAAACACACAAAATTGCGAGGGGGAATTGGGCAGGCATAGGATCTGAAACTATTTTTAATTTTTGTTAATGAACTTGATTTCAAGTTGATGATACCTCTTTAACAATGAATAGGAGCTAGTCCAACAAAGTAGAAGAACTCCATTCAGAAGCAGCCTTCTTCCATTGACCCAGTGATGGGCCTTATGGAGGAAGTTGTATTTTGTCCTCATGAGCCAGGACAGATTGACTCATATCCCTCTTGATGAGAGAGAATCCCCCAAAATACTTCCCCTCTGCCCCTCCCCATATTAAGGTTCAATCTCAGGCAATGTTTTTCTCCTCCAGTGTGCTGGTTTTGTAGTACCGATTCCCATTATTTATGCCTCTTATCTATTAAGTATGTTGTTATCTATAGGCTACTTCTAATACTCTGGCCTCATGAGTGAAAGTGAAAATCAGTATCCATAATTCCCAACTTTCTCTTTAGCCCACTAGTACCCAGCTGCTTTCAGTGCTGCTTCTCCAGTGTAAATTCCCTTGCAGCCAGAATCACAGGCTGAACTCCCAAGTCTGTGTTCTGCTGAGTCACCATTACACACTCAGAGCAAAGGGAGTACAGAAAGGCACCTTTGGACCTTTAACAATTAAACACATCAGCTATACCTGGGAGTGAACTTTGAACGTCACAAGATAAGAGGAGAGCGTTTAATGAATTTTCTAGACTGTTCTCCTCCCTGCCCTGTAGGACATCTTTCTGAAAACGATCACTTTTCCTTCTCGTTTGTCTCAGATTTTAAAGCAAAGTATTCCCCACCAGGCTATTGACTCCTGCATGCATTCATGGGAGTTCAGTGCACCCACTACTGCTAGGAACAAGATGGAGCATTGTGTACTGCACTGGGCAGTTGCTATGGGCTGCACCCCACATTACAAATTAATGAGGCCACTTTGTAGAACTACTCCATCGACTGCATTTGGCTCATGGGCCCCAGTTTGTCCCCACTGACTTTTCCTCCCAGAATACGATGTGACTAAAATGAAATCTAGTATGTCTAAAGAAGATCTGGGAGTGGTTCAGATAAGTACCTATAGCTGCGCAGTTCTGGTGTGAGTCAGAATTTGTCACATGCAGTATAGTTACAGTGATTCAGCTGGGATAAACTAGTAACCAGTACATAGTTTAATATACTAGGAATGAGAATAACAGGAAATCATGCCTTCAGTAACCTTTTCTGTCTGTCAGAAAAAACAGAGCAGCTGAGCCATGGGGTTGTTATTCTAGTTCTGCCATATACTGTTTCAGGAAGCGATGCATACTTTGCAGGGTCACATGTTTTTCAAAGCTGTTTTTCAGGTCAGGCAGTTTTGGTGGTGGTTTAATCATGATTCAGTTGCTCAAACATATTCAGGATTGAGAAACTCTGACAATTAAGCAGTGCCCTGACTATATTGCCTGTATATAGTGAGGACCAGACTGGCAACTCAGCTGTGTTTAGTTCTCTCTGTTCCATTTAATGAAACTTTCAGGATCTTTCAGTGCTTTTAAGTTGTAAACACAAATTTTTATTTGGGATATAACCCAAGTGAGACAAATCCACTCCCAGCCAATACTTGGTACGGAAGGTTTAGCCTACCAGTGAACTTTTTTTTCTGTTAAACCAGTTTGAATGCTGATAGGTTCTTACAGTCCCTCCCATCCACCCATGTTTTGTTGCATCCTATGTATTTTTGTGTTTCAGATATTCAGTCATAAGATTTTTGTAGGTCATAATTGCACAATTCTGACTGGTGCTTTTTCATCTTCCTGTGCTTCTTTTAAACAAATGTAATATACTCTCCTGATGGAGATTTTATTTTTTAGTTCTAAAGCTCTATTGACCGTGACCATGGGAACCCTTGTATCAAGAATTCTGGTTAAACACAGTTCTCTGGAACGATGTCAACCTGATTTCTAATCCCAGAGTAGACAGGGCCAAAAGATACTGTTTTTTTCCTGATGTCCTGTCTTAAACTGCTGTGCAATAAATATTACTGTGTGCTATGAAAGAGCTGCCATGTTTCAAATCACAGGTCGCTGTATATCAGAGGTGGGTGAAATAATCCCTGAATGTAGTAGGTCTATCCCTTCAAGTGTGGAAAAAGCTTTGGAATTCTTCAGGATGTGACGATATACTTATAATGAAAGGAAATACCCCACTCTAATGCTTACACAACAATGACAGGTAAGTGGCATTCCAGTCATTAAAATGGGATGTGAGCTTATTGTTACGAATGTCAAGCTTCATTCTCATATTCACGGCATGTAGATCCCATCAGTGTTAATTATTCTAGCCCATTAAACTAGGCAAGTAAGTTACATTTCTTGCTTATGCTGAAACATGCTGTACAGGACTCACTGGTGTCACCTGTTTTAAACAGGCTTGTATTCAACGTCAGCTATACATAACGCTGAATCACCACTACCTTGCTGGGTGTGTATCAGCATTAAACATGAGGGGATGTGACAAGTCCCCTTTTCTAGGATTAGTCAGGTAATAGACAATGGTTATCAGTTTGCAGCAGATACCAAGATGGACGCTGCATAGTGACAGCCAGTGTGGAAAGGTAGCCAGGTGATGGGAGAGAGCAGGGTGTCTCTTGGACCAGGAGGGAGGGAAGGAGCCGATATGCATGTGTAAGGTGTCTCTAGCACCAAGGACTGAGTAGAAGGAAGGAGCTGAGTCACAGGAGGGAATGGGTGGGGTCTCTGGCACTGGAGATGGAGTGGAAGGGAGTCAAGTAGTGGGAGGGAGCAGGTGAAGAACTGGGACAAGTTGGAGGGAGGGAACCAGGTCAAACTTAAAATGGTCACTGCCAGGGCTGGTTCAGGACTGAGGGTTTATATGAATGTACTGAATAAATCCAGCAATGGGAGTCACCCTCTCTTTACCCCCCCAGGGAAGTTACTCTGAATTTGGCTCCTCTGGGGGCTCTGAACGTAGTACACACTGTTCCTTGAGCCGCTGCCCTGGGGTCATCTATAACATTTGCCTGTCTGGAGCTATGTATCTATAGCCTTCACTCATGGTTCAGTTGAGTCTGCAACTAAAAATACCTCCTGTTGGCTTGCACAGGCAGATCTTTGCTGTTAGTGTGATCCTGTGATATTACATGATACTGCAGGCACCTCATTCATGTAGGAGCTCTGCCTTTTGTTAGATTGTGTACAGCTCTCGCTAAAATAACTAGTGATGTGTCATCACTAGCAGGTGGGAGAATGGCTGTTGGTGGAGGTATTATGCTGAAAAAACATGCAATTTTTTCCCCCAATCATAACCAGGAGCTAGCAGCCTGCAGCAGCTGTTTTTATTCACAGATTAGTGAAACTCTAGCAACAGACTGTCTTGCTTTTACTTACTTATAGACTTTTCTGCGGTGCTCATCACTGTAGTGTCAGAGTATCTCATCTGCACTAATTAATTTATCCTCTCAGCCCCATTGACTTCTGATATGGTTGCCTTTCTGAAAAATGGGGCCTAGGTGTCTGATCTTGGGCTCCCAAAAATTGAGACACCCCAAAGCAATGGCCCCTTCTGAACATTTTTGCCTATACATCTGGCTGAAGATCACGCACTGGCAGAGCTAAGAGTACAGCTCAGATCTCCTGAATCCTGGTCCAGTGCTTCAAACACAAGATCATCCTTTTTGTCCATCAAGATTTTCTAATTCACCAGGCTTAATATTATACCTGATCTCCGAAAACAAAACATCTGTGTCACATGAGATCTCACCTCTTTGGCTCTCAAACTTCCATAGAAACCCCTGATAATAGATCATTGATCAGTACAAAAATCACTCCCTAGATAAAGAGGTGGCAGTACTTGAGCTGACATGGGGATTTCTGGAGTGATGTCTACAACTTCTAAATTCAGGCCCAGCAAACTGGATTCACCCTAGATTTCATAGCATGTTTGGTGAAGTGAAGGTAGAACATAAGAACAGTCATACTGGGTCAGACCAAAGGTACATCTAGCCCAGTATCCTGTCTTCTGACAGTGGCCAATGCCAGGTGCCCCAGAGGGAATGAACAGAACAGGTAATCATCAAGTGATCCATCCCCTGTTGCCCATTCCCAGCTTCTGGGACATCATCTGTCTCCTACTTCCTGCCTTCCCATGCTCTCTCTCCACTCTTTAGCCTCTGGTAACCCCACAAGTGTCAGATCATGCAAAATGGAAGACAAAACAATACTAATACTTACCACTTCTATAACAGCTTCCATTCAAGAATCTCAAAGCCCTTTACAAGATGGGTATGTATTACTATCCCCATTTTACAGATGAATAAACTGGCATGGAGAAGCCTCTGTAATTTGCCCAAGGTCACACAATGAATCAGTGCAGAGTCAAAGGCAGAACAAGGTTCCTGACTCCCAGTCTTCTGATTTCAAATACAAAGTAGGCAGACTCCAGATAGAGAGCAATGGGGGGACTCATGGACAACGCGTGTCACAGAAGCCCATGAGGAAGCATTTCCCAGCTGCACCTGAGCTATACTATTTTAGGAGCGTATATTACACTTACTGGAAACTAAACATTGCATTTCAAACTGATCTTTCCTGGGGAAAATTTTGAAAACTATACACATTCCACCCTTTTTGTACAGTATGAAAGAGGGGCAGCAGCTGCTCTTGCTGCAAAGCCCTGACTCGTTCAGGTAACCCTCGGAGAAAAATAGTTTTAAATATGAGAATGTTTCCTTTTAAGGAATTGTCCAACTTGCTTCTGTGAAAAACGGATCAAGTCAAATCTTGCTGTGTGTCCGTGGAGATGTGGGCAGAGCTCAGCTCATTGGAAGAAATGGCTCTAAAATAATCAATGAGAATTTTTAACACAATACAAGGTGATGGTCGTGAGGAAGAAGCTAGGCTGGAGGGAGCTCATTCTTGTTTCCAGTTAATTAGATTGTTTGCTGGTTGGACCAGTTCAGTGAAGTGGAAAAAATGTGAGTCTCAGAAATAATATTATTATTGTTTTCATCAGAAGGGCTGAGAGCCTGAGGAGAAGCACCATTGCTCTTCTGTGCTCTGAAAAGGGGTAACTTTGGTGCCAGATTGATTGATGGCCTTGGAGACTGAAATCCTCTTTCCTCAAGATAGCAGCAGACAAAGCTTTCCCCCTACACACACTATGGCTCATTCCTGACCACCAATCCTTCTAATCACTGTGGCTGATCTGTGAGTGGGGCCAACTTTGATGTAAGACTTTGGTGATGATAGAGCTGGTATGAGATCCATCAAGCTGAAGTAACACAGGGCTCTGCCCCATGGGGGTCATTACCCACTTGGAAAAAGTTTAAACACTGAAGCCACCTTAATGTTACCAGATCCTGCCAGTTTGGGGCCTCAGCACTCCATATTCTACCATGCAAATGGAGGACAAGTCTAGCTACTGCTACTGTACCAACCTCCCACACATGCCCAAACCCTGGCACATCAGTGCTGCACAAACCTGGATGATCTCTGTATAGTCAGTGAAATTTTAGGGATTGGAGCCAAAAATTGGCAGGATTGAAGTGCTAGATCTTGGTATTTGCAGTGCCCTCCACTGGGATGTGTCATGTGTTTTTTGTAAAAGGAACATCTACCCTTTATACAATAGAATTAGGGGGTCTCATCACTGTCTGGATTCAGGTGCCAGATCTAGGTATTGTTGTACTGGGTTTCCTCAGGATATGGGCGCTGGATGCAAGGGGGGGGGGGGAGCTAGGCTTGTTCTCTGTGTAAGCAGTGGGATTTTGGGGAGAAGGGGGGCATGTCAAAAACTGGCAGGATCCAGCTTTCTCCTTCCCCACCTTTCCTCACTCCCCAGGATTTGGCACCAAACCCTCCCAGTCCACGTGGCTCCGGACTCTGAAGCAGCAGCTCCGGAATGTCCCTTTGCACCTAAACTCCAGATCACAACAACGGAGCAAAAGGCCCCAAGGGAGAGGGGCCCATCCGCAAGCTCTGTGGTTACGGGGGTGCAGGGCGCATGCAAACCCCAGGGCCAGGAGCATGGGGAAAACTAAGGCAGGCTCTGCACGGAAATCTCGGGGGAGAAGCCCAGCTGCAGCGTCTCCGGCTGCTGCCGCCCACTCCCTCCGGGGGAAAGAGAGCAGTCGGGTAGGCAAGAAGCCCGCGGCTCCCCGGGAGAGGCCAGGGGAGCCGCCGCCGCCGCCTCCCCCGGCGTTCTGCCTGTTCGATCTGGGGGCGCAGAGGGAGCGCTGGGTGAAGTTTCAGGAGAGGCAAAGCCTGACTTGTGAGGAGGCAGCCAGACTCCTGCTGGACACCTTGTGAGTAGAAGGAGGGGGGCACGGACCCGGGGGTCCCCGGGCCCTAAGCTCTTCCTCCGGAGGCAGGGCAGCGCCGCTCCGATGCGGGGCAGAAACGAAACCTACCCCACCTTCGGCGAGCTTATGCTGTCACTGTGGCACGCTGCTGCCGTTTAAGGGCTGGTGCGGATCCATGGTGCAGCTTTGCATGTTGCTTGAGTCCCACCTACATTTTTTAAAAATCTTCCCTCCTGGCCTCAGGGGCAGGGCCCTCTCTGAGCCCAGCACCGGTTGGGACAGGATCTCTCACCCCCAAGGATTTCTCTGCAGCCAACAATGTGTTTGGGCAGATTCTTTTATTTGCGTTATTTTTTTCAGAGTAGCAGCCGTGTTAGTCTGTATCCGCAAAAAGAACAGGAGTACTTGTGGCACCTTAGAGACTAACAAATTTATTAGAGCATAAGCTTTCGTGTACTACAGCCCAAGCATCCAAAGAAGTGGGCTGTAGTCCACGAAAGCTTATGCTCTAATAAATTTGTTAGTCTCTAAGGTGCCACAAGTACTCCTGTTCTTTTTGCGTTATTTTTTTGTGGCCCATCTGCACGTTTTTGACCCGCTCCTCTGAAGTCAATGGGAACGGGCCCATGATTGTTAGAGCTGGGATTAGGACAGAATATTTTTCTTCCCTAGACCCCATCTACCCTGTGGCTTTTGGAGGGGGCTGCTCCCCCTTGAGCTCAGGTGGGTCTAACCACATGACTGATGGCCTGATAGACCTCCTTCTCTCCATCTTTGTTTCCTGTGTTTGGTATAAACCTACAATTCCGTACTTTTAGACAAAGGACATTAATGTAACTATTTATGTAAGTAAACAAACCTTCATTAGGAATGCTGATTCCAGCCAGGCTAGTGCTTGCCTGTGGACCTTTGTCAGTCTGATCTGATAAGTGCCTGGTTAATAATTAATTGAGTCAGAAGGGTCATATATCTACAAATCCATGCTTCTCTGGGTTTGGAGAGAGAGAATGACAGTAGGGCTTTTCACAATTTTTCCTTCACTTTTTGCTTTAGCCATATAAATGACTTCTATGAATCCATGTGCAGAGTAAAATGTGGATTTTATGGGAAGTTAACAGCAAACTTTTTCTTGCTCAATAAGCAAGCCAATACATGGAGGCTGAGCCTTTCAAAAACATGTTTTTTGCAGGACTCACCAAGCCACCTTTCTTTTGTTTCTTAATGGCAATGCAAATAAGTATTATCTGGCAGTGTTATCCAGACATTTTACATTTAGATTTATCTAAGTGTTTCTAAAATGCTTATCAATTTAATATCTAGATGTTGATTTTGGTAATAATGTGGGAGGCTCATTGCACACATCTTATAACCACATCCAGAGAAGTGGTCATGGCTAGACATACAGCAGCTCTGACTGGACAAATATCTCTGCTTTGGATTCAGATTTAGGGGCTAAGTACAGTGTGGGATTTAGTCAGACTACTTAATTATCTTCAAAAAGACTTTTGTATTTTGTATTTCTACATTTTCTCAGCCCAGAATCTCTGCCCCATAAGTATCACATTTGCTGTACTTGAAGCCTGTCCATATTATTCTGCAATGTAATATTCCTAGTGTCAGCATTTTTACAATAATAAACATTGGCTTCTGTGGAGTTTATTTTCTTCTTATGGAATTTATGGGCTGTTATTCTTAATCTGTTCATGTTTCAGGGACCTCACATCAAAGGGAAGTAAAAATCCTCTTATCCTGTTCTTTTCTGTTGTCTACAGTGACACATCTACCAAGCTCATATTCTAATCCTGCTGTCCCATCTGAACGTGTGTGTAATATCGTTATATTTTTGTTATTCCCATTAATAAATCTGAACAAACTGTCAATACATGCAATTGATAATATGAAAAGTAAGGGACTTAATATTTTTGCATCTGACCTGGCATGTCGCTTTTGCTAGGTTACCATGGCAAAGTCCTAAGGGAGTGAAAGAAATGCACAAAGCAGAGGATCCTTGAGGCTGTGAGTGCAACTGGGAGACTTCAAAAACATATTAAAATGTTTTAAACTAATTAAATCCTACTTATCATCTCTTTTTCCAGCTTCTGAAATGGAAGCAAGTTAGTGATGTTTTCTTTCTAGAAAGAACATCAGCCTGGAGCAGAATTGGTGGGAACATGGGAAAATTCTATTCTTAATTTCACTGGTGTAATCCTGACATAATTTGACTGAATTCTATGAGTTACTCTAGGTTTACTACTGTAGCTGAGGTCAGAATTTGGACAAGTGTTTGGGGGAAGGTGGGTCTGCTTCAGTTTGGCCCCCACTGCTGAGTGGATAATGTCTCTAGTAGAGTTGACTGTGACACTACAAAATCTCAGTGCTTCCTTGGCCAACAAGAAATGTCTGATCACAAATCCTCTCTTTTTGGGTGCATGTGCCTTTGCTCCATCCAGTGAGTACAGAGGCCTGGTGAAGCACACAGGAGGCTGTCACTGCGGAGCTGTCCGCTTCGAGGTTTGGGCATCAGCAGATCTGCACATTTTTGACTGCAAGTGAGTGTTTTTTATTTATTTATTTTGCCACCCCAAATCTGAATAGCCAAATACTTTGCCCTTCTCTAGCACTTCCCATCCAAAGATCTCAAAGTGTTTACGAAACAGAAATCCACTGGAAGTTGGTATAGTAGCAGGACAGATGTCTAACCTATAGAGTGCAGCCCCAGCTGAGTTCAGATCCACCAGTAGGTCAGTACTGTCGATTTCAGGTGCTGGTTCTGCAACTGCACAATGTGCTGATTGCCAGAGAAAGGAAGGTGCTGTGCACTTCTACTCTCTGGGCAGCACAGTGGCAACTTCGTGTTTTCTTTATGCCCTAGCTGAAGGGGTGAGGATGTGGAAAAAGCTGCAGTTGTCAGGGAGATAACAAGTGCTTGGAAAACAGCTGAGAACAGGGAGACTGTAGCAGTGTTGGGGTTACAGGGATCCTTACTGAGATCGCTACTAAGTGTGTGATTTCAGGCAATTTTAGCAGATTGTTGAGGATGGGATCTGCCTCTCATAGGCCAGAAACAGTAGATGTAAAAAAAATCAAAGAAATTCCCAGTTTTTAACTTTGTGGAATACTAGCTATGGCCCTAATACAAGGTCCAATTAAATCCAGAAGAGAAATTCCATTGACTTCAACTGTTCTATCTGGGGGAAAATATTAAATGTCCTTTATGCAAGTGGAAATTCAGATCAAAGTGACCTGCTCATTACAATTTGGTAAGATGTGATGATTATTATTACATAGTCTACAACTACTACAGTTAATAATTACACAGACTTCCTCTGTGATCCTGGAAAGTCACTATATCTATGCCTCAGTTTCCTCAGCCACACAATGAAGACAGTAATACTTGCATATCTTGCAGGGATGCTGTGAAGCTAAATAAATTTCATGAGATCCATGAATGGAAGGTTCTAAACACATGCAAAGTGCTATATTTAGTATCATTATTAACAGCAATATCTTACATATATACAGAATTTTATTGTGGAAGCATTTTACAAACTCCTATACATACAGGAACCACTTACCCCACTACTAAAATGTAGCCATATCTGGAGTAAAACATGGCAGATGTTTAACAGGATTCTGCACATCAAGGAGTACAGAATAGCAGCTCCATGTGGGACTGCAGAGGGAAATATAGGTAAGCAGAGTGCAAAAACTTACACTGAAATTCAGCTACAGTTTCATGATTCATACCTGTGCTTGTACAAAAATTGTCCAGGTTTTAACAACCACCTCTGTTTTATACTTCTTCAAAACAAAATGCTTTCCAACAGATCTCTCAAGGGTGTGGGGTTTGATCCTTTCTTGGCATTCTCTTAT
This sequence comes from Trachemys scripta elegans, assembly GCF_013100865.1. Classification (NCBI taxonomy): domain Eukaryota; kingdom Metazoa; phylum Chordata; order Testudines; family Emydidae; genus Trachemys; species Trachemys scripta. The sequence goes on along the minus strand of NC_048315.1, from coordinate 3,325,271 downwards.
CAAATGGAGAACACATTACTACCAACATGTGGTGAGGGATATATATTCAAGCCCTATAAAATAGTCTAATTTCAGTATGGTCTTTCCACAGACTCAGAATTAGTTTCTCTGTAGCCCAGATGTCACTACAAATCTGTTTCCCTTGTTTGCAAAGTAATTAATATTGGTAGCATTTGGATGAAGTTGGCAAACTTTACATGGATTTCTCAAGGCCACAGTTTAGCGTTGATCTATCCACTGAGAGTTGTACTGTGGAGAGAAGACAGTTCTACAGCTCTCAGTGTAGATAAGCTTACTTTCCATATTACAGGAAAACATAAGTCTCTAGACTGAATACACAAATACACAAATACATATGCCATAGTTGCAGTCTGTCCACTCCTGTCATCAAACCTGATGTTTGCAATGGTGTAGCCGTGTTGGTCCCAGGATATTAGAGAGACAACGTAGGTGAGGTAATATCTTTTATTGGACCAACTTCTATTGCATCTCTTGTCTCTCTAATAGCCATCCTGATGACAACCAGGTAAAAATAATTATAGTTTTCAGTGAAATCTAACTTGTTGAGAGCTCTAGGCTAGATATAACTGTTACATTGCAGGTTATAACTGCCTATAGAATACTCATGTTTTTTTTCTTGTTCTTTCCCCTTGTACAGTTGCAGTATTTGCATAAAGAAACAGAACAGACACTTCATTGTCCCGGCTTCCCACTTCAAGCTGCTGAAGGTAGGTTAGGGTTTATGCATGCACTGGGTGTGGGTACCTGTCAAGATATTTGATTCTGAAAGATTCAGGTGGTGGTCAGCTTTGTATCATAAATTTGCCTGTGTCTGTCTGGAGAGATGTGAAAAATCCATTTGGATCCTAGGAGCCTGGCTGTATGTGTTTGTTAGCGTGTCTCAGAATGGGAAGTTCCATGTTTGAAAAGTGACTATACCTCTTCAAAAGATGAGGCAGGGATGTATGTACACCCCAGGAGTGGCATTGCCACCAGGTAAATATGGTTTCAGAGTTGCAGCCGTGTTAGTCTCTATCCGCAAAAAGAACAGGAGTACTTGTGGCACCTTAGAGACTAACTATTTTTGCTCAAATAAATTTGTTAGTCTCTAAGGTGCCACAAGTACTCCTGTTCTTTTTGCAGGTAAATGTGCTAAGTCCATGTTACATTGACGACAAAGAGCATTACTGTCGCACTCATACTCCTAATGGGCTACAGATCTGAGCAAAAGCCCATCGCAATCCGTGTGAGTCTTGACTTATTGGGCTGTGGATTGGGTCCAAGCACATTGCTATAAAGAATTCTGACTCTATTTTAGATCAGCTTCAGACTCCCTTAACTTGGTTTTTAAATTCTGATTACAGGCTTAACTCCTTTACATTTTAATTGTTACAAGGGCATCTTACAGGTTAGGCTCTTGGATTCCAAGTTTTCTGAGGACTGTAGCTCTTAGATTAATTTTTCTTGGCTTCTAGCACCATTTAATTTGATTTTCTTTGATAGTTGGACGGTCTCAGATAAACACAGAAATTTGTCCTCTGCTTCTGGGAGGAAACCCCACCAATTATGTTTACTTTGGAGCATTTAAAAAAAAACTTAAGCACTTTATAATAGACCTGCTGTAATAGAGAGTTCAGTGACTGCATTTCAGCAATCAGAAAGTAAAGCCATGGCAATTGTTAGGCTTGTCTGGGGGAAAGGTGCATGTGAAAGTAAAGCACAGAGGGTAGGGAAAGGAGATTAATATCTGGAACAGAGTCGCATGCATGCCGTGTTCTTAACTCTAACTCACATAAAGACATAGCAGGTGATATTTTAGACTAGTCTTAATTAGGCTTCTGTTTTTGTGCCTGCAATTTTACATTTATTAATTACAAGCCTGTGGAATGTAAGTGACAAAAAATGACCCATTTCTGGGTACGTGGCAAACCTTCACTGTGTATTTTTTTGCCTAGGGTGCTGATAACATAACAACGTACACCTTCAACACGCACCGCGCCCAGCACACATTCTGTAAGACCTGCGGCGTGCAGAGCTTTTACACTCCTCGTTCTAACCCAGATGGTTACGGTAGGTAAACAGAACCGGGAAGAAACCTGGTAGACCTATGCCAACACAAATTCACCCCCCGCTGCACTTGTATAATGACCCTGACGACCACCAGCACTCTGCCGAGAGCAGTAGCACAATAATTGTGCATCATACAGCTTGCTTCTAAAGTACTGAACCTGCAACTTTCAATAGCACCTCCTTATTGTGTAAGTCTTAACTGTGACCAATGGGCCATTGGCCATCTCAGGTTTCTCACCTGCTGCAGCTGTATCGACACTATCAACACCCTCTGAGATTCACTGCCCATGAAACTGAGAGAATAGCTCTCCTTGGTGTCAAAGGGAGAGTTTCTCTCTGTATTTCCCCCTCTTCTCCAGGAATAGCCCCGCACTGCCTGGATGAGGGCACTGTGCGCAGCACCATCATGGAGGAGATCAATGGCAAAGAGTGGGAGAAGGCCATGAAGGAACATAAGACCATCAGGAGCATGTCGAAACCATGATACAGCCTCAGTATCCACAGGGCTCAGCTTGGAGCACTGCCATTGGCAGGCCACCACGTAACCTCTTAGTTCAAGCTCTCCTGTGCCAGGCTGTTCAGGAAGTATGTCTTTTTTGTTTTTTTAAATAAATCTTTCTGTGCTGCCTGTTTTTTCCCTCCTTTCATTTTATATTCAGTTGTCAGACCACATCAGTTCCGTAACCTACCCAACAGCTGGGGTTTTTCCTCTTTGCCTTATTCTGACACTGCCCCTATCTGCAGCAGAGTTCAAATCACATTAGTCAGAACAAGGTTCTTACATCTATTGCAAGATTCTACCATGTTGTCTTTGGCTCGTGCAGACACATCCCAGTTGTGTTATTATCGGGGTTACACTGTGGTTCTCAACCAGGAGCCCGGGGCCCCCCGGGGGCCATGAGCCGGTTTCAGGGGGTCTACCAAGCAGGACCAGTGTTAGACTCACTGAGGCCCAGGAAAGAAAGCCTAAGCCCTGGCTTTTGTATGCAGAAAACCAGTTGTTGTGGCACAGCTGGGCCGTGGAGTTTTCACAGCATGCTGGGAGGGAGTCAGACAGAAAAAGGGTGAGAACGCCTGGTTTACACAACCGTACTACATGAAATAATGTCTCCCTACCCAGGGAAAAATTCTGCTGTTACACTCGTCTCTCCCTTGATTTCACTGAAGTTACTCTGGCTTTAGAACTATATCGGGCTGATGCTGGCATTACAGGCTCCAGTTGAGCAAGTTCTTACGTACGTGTTTTAACTTTCAACATGAGAGTAGTGCCACTGAAGTTAATGCAGATGTGCTTAAGTGCTCTGCTGAATAAGCGGTCTGATTCATGGACTTAAAGATAGCTGTGTGTAGGGTTGTCTAGTGCCGGCTCCGCAGCTCCCATTGGCCAGGAACCGCAACCAATGGGAGCTGCGGGTGTGGGTGCGAGGGCAACACGTGGAACCTCCCTGGTTGCTTATGCGCCTAGGGGATGTAGGGACCTGGCAACTGCTTCCTGGGAGCCGCAGTAAGAGCTGCCGGGACTCAGCACCCCGAACCCCCTGTCCCAGCCCAGAATCCCCTCCTGCACCGAAATTCCCTCCTGAAGCCCGTACCTGTACCCCCCCAACACCATGCCCCAGCCCTGAGCCCCCTCCTGCACCCCAAACCCCTCATCCCCGGCCCTACCCCAGAGCCCACAGCTCCAGCTGCAGCCTGCACCCCCTCCTGCATCCCAAACCCCTCATCCTCAGCTCCACCCCAAAGCCTGCACACCTAGCCAGTCTTCACCCACTCCCGCACCCCAACCCCCTGCTTCAGCCCAGAGCCCCCTCCTGCACCCCAAACCCCTCATCCTCAGCCCCACCCCAAAGCCTGCACCCCCACCCAGAGCCCTCATCCCCCCCCCCACCCCAACCCCATGCCGCAGCCTGGTGAAAGTGAGTGAGGGTGGGGGAGAGCGAGCGATGGAGGGAGGGGGATGGAGTGAGCAGGGGGTGGGTCAGGGGGCGGGACAGGGGTGTTCGGTTTTGTGCGATTAGAAAGTTGGCAACCCTAGCTGTGTGTTTAAATACTGAGAGTACAGTTCTGCCCTGGTATCTTTTTAATAGCTATGTTTGGGAGGGTGTTGTGATCTGAGTAAGGAATTAGGAGCCAGGAATTTGAGCTCTGATCCTGGCAGTGCAATGACTTGCTCTGTATCCTTGGGCAAGCTGCTTATCCTATCTTTACACTGGGGTTTATAGTCTTTATATCCCTATCTCCCACAGGGGCGGTGAGGAATAACTCGATGATGAGTGCAAAGCGCTGCGTAAACACTGAGTATTATTTAGTTTGCTCCAGTGTGAAAGTCCTCCTTTAAGATTCCAATTATTACTAAAATCTCTGTGTAGATTTAAAAATTACAAACAAATATTTGAAAATTGGCCTGTCACTTACCTGCTGAATCTGTGGGTTGCAAAACCCAGAACCCAGCATTTCCTCCTGGCAACTAAGAGGAAGGGGGCAGCTTTTCAAATGGTGCATCTGGAATTTTTATGTCTACCTATTTATTCTGTCAAAGAACTGGCTGGCGCCCTCTCACTTGTAACTTCATTCGTACACCCTTCACATCCTGGTGAAAAACAGCTTATGTTCAGCGGATCTCAAAGACTTTGTTTGGAAGCAGGAATAAATACTAGTGTTTCACGAGGTACAGTCCAGCCAAGTAAAGCTCGTATCACAGCGTGGCTTGGAGGATCGAGATGGAAAGATCAGTAAGAGCTCAGTGCAATTATATTAGTCTGTATAATTTTTAATATTTTATTCCTAAAGTTTTGGCATTTTAAAGTCAAGAAACCAGCCCTCCATCAGCAGGAACTGGCTGACTGACAGGCAGGCCTGTGCGGTTCAGTGTTACAGCCTGAGGGCTGTGAGGATCCTGGTTCAAACCCCAAGGGACAATGGGTATCCCAGAAGGTGGAATTCTTTCCTCTTCTTGAGGCATTAAAGAAACGAGCTTTCAATAGTGCTCGGTCAGGCAGAGCTGCTCTTTTCTTTGTCTCCCTTCTCTGGTCTCTCAATACCCCTGGAAGTGTGTATGATTCTCCTTCCCTTTACAGAAGGCAAAGTGAATTGATCACCATGAAGCGCGAGAACAGGATATAGGTGTGGCGGAACCAGAGAAGCTGGCTGTGATGGCACCGCATGGCTCTCTAGAAAGATAAAAATATGCGAGAAAACATTAGACCTTCCAAACCCATTCGGAAGACAGCTTTCAAGGCTTTCTGTAAAGTTCACTACTAGATTTACAGTGAAATCTGTCTTCGGTGACCCACCAAAGGACCAGCACAAACACAGCTTAGCAGCGGTGGGATTCTGACTAAACTCAAACAATGCTATACTGGAATCCCGGGGGCTATTTTCAAGTGGTTGCATATGGCCAGAAGTTGCTAGTTGAGGCCCATTTCATGTATTTATGACATGCCACTTGGAAAGTAAGTGTCAGTAGGAAGGTCAGACTCAAGGTTCTAGCCACTGTGGCTTGAAATATCAGAGGAATTTTTGTACTTGGAACTTTCTGTTACTACCCTCACAAATACGACAGTGCTGTGGGTGTCACTTGTAGATTAGGAGCACTGTTTGCTCTGTAATGTTTACTTTAATATACTGTGGAGGGAGCTCTAATCATATGGTGATAAGAGGTTTCTTGACTAGAATGTATAGAGATTTTACACAGCAGAATAACCCAAAGTTTGCCCAAAAGACAGGGCAACTTGCTAAGAGCCTGCTGCCACAAGTAGTCATACAAGACAGAGAGCAGATCAAGATAGAATACTGCATGCTGGGAACTGTAGTGTCCACAATCCACATCACTGTATCAAATATAAGAGTGCACTGTGGCCACCCAGGGTCTAAGAGCTGCAAAGCTGCCCAATCCCACCATCTGAACGGCGTACAAAGCAACTTGTCCTGACAAGTAAATATTCCTAAAAGCAAATCCAATGATGCTTCATAAATCAAAGATTGATTATAAATAAATCAGAAATCAAATAACTAGTTAAATTCATGGAGGACAGGTCCATCAATGGCTATTAGCCAGGATGGGCAGGGATGGTGTCCCTAGCCTCTGTTTGCCAGAAGCTGGGAATGAGCGACGGGGAATGGATCACTTGATGATTACCTGTTCTGTTCATTCCCTCTGGGGCACCTGGCACTGGCCATTGTCAGAAGACAGGATACTGGGCTAGATGGGCCTTTGGTCTGACCCAGTATGGCCGTTCTTATGTTCTTCTGACTGTCTGAAATGTGCCAATTACACTCCATGTGCAGTATATATATTTTTAAGTTCCACATGCATGAGGCACTTTTGGCTGAAGCCCTCACACTGATTCTGAAATGCTCAAACAGGCTGAGCAGGAACAATGCATCTCACCTTGGCTTGTTCAGATTCCTCCTTTGTTAGTATAAAGAGAACATCCTGGGACTGGAGGTAGCTAATGGGCACATCCAGGATGGAGATGTACTTCCGGAGGAGGTTTACTGATTTGAGGGTAAGGACCCGGCACCCTGAGCAGAGCAACAGGAGAAAGAATACAAGACAACAAGATGATTACGAGCTCACAGCATCACGAGGGTAGGCAAAGCCCCCAGCCTCCTGTGTGACAGCCCACCAGGAGTCCAAATTCTGTCAGAACCTACTTTTGTGCCGTGTGAATTTCTATTCAATTCTGTTTGCTTCTTAGCTATTCTGCTGAGAGCAAACTTGGATTCCCAAGAAGGAAACCTGGGTTTAAAGGGTGGATGCCTTTTTATGACAATCTAAATTATTTCTGAACTTGTTTGGGCCCAGTCCTGTTCCCATGGGAAGGCCCTTTGAATGCCAACACTGTATCATTTAAAGGTAGTTAAACAAGCAGCCCTCGGTTCATTTGACTGTCCTTCTAATCCAATTTTCAACATGCTTTGCTACAGAAATGAGTGTTTTCAGGGTCCAGGAATGACTGCATGAGATATTAACACAGGCAGGTGATTACATGTTAATAGGAGCTCAAAACCCATCACTTGGATGTTTGTCATGCAGGAGGTGAAAGGAGCATGCAGAACAGATTCAGCTATGGTTCATTTGTTTCCCCTGATTCTAAGAAACCTTTGAACTCGAAAGTTAATTGCTAAATTTCTTTCATGGCTAAATTGTATTTATTGATGAGCTCAGCTGATGGTCCCATTAAGGAAATGTAGCTCTTTGGGAAAGTGCCTTGAGATTTCATGACACTTCAGAAGCTGAAGTTATTATGCGCCTTACTTTAGACATTACTTTGAGTTTGACAGATGAGAACAGTCACATTGTATAGACATAGTAGGATCTGCAATCAGATGCATTGCAGCATGCCCCTGCAATCTGAATGAAACTCTGAAGGGAGGGCGCAAAGGGAGGCCTGAACTGTCTCAACATCTGTATCATTTTAACTCCAGGAGAACCCAAGATCACACATCTAATACAGCTTCAGTTGGGGCCTGAGGTCCTTCTGCGTTGTCATTATGTTCTCACAGGGCACAAGGATCACAAAGTGAACATGAAGCAATTTGATGGTTCTCAGACAAATGGGACATGATGCTGAAATCCAGGAGTGGCTCACTGTTCTCTGAGTGAAGAAGTTAGCTGAGGTTTGACTGGCTCCAAGTCAAGGAGAGAAGAGAGACCCTCCTCCTAAAAGTCTCTAGGGAACGTGCATTCGTCATTCTGTGCCCACCAAAGTAGCTGGGAATTTGGGGTGCTGCCTTTGTGCTGTGAGTTCTCTAGACTTAGACAGACATATATTACTTACTAAGGGCCTGGGGCTGGGGGGTGGGGGGGTGGGCAGAACACTCTGACTCCCACTGATTTCACAGGATCAAGCACAAGTTAGTTTCACTAAAACCCATCATTCTAATGCAAAAGTGGCTCAGGTCCAGGATGGGAAAGCAAGAGCTCTTGTTCATACACTGAGCGAGTTATCTGTGGAATTCCTGGAGAGGGGCAGGGGGAGAAGCCACACAGAGGTCTCCGAGGTGTAGAATGAGGGGAGCAGCATGCGGATAAGACATTTAGAAGGAAGCTGTGGAATATTCTGGGCCGAGGAACAAAGAATGGAGACGGGGCAAGACCTCCAACTTTCTCCAGCCTCACAAATGAGTTGGTGCATATGCTTGCCCCTGACCTATTCCTAGGAGGGGCACCAACCCACTTTGCTTTTATTTCATCAGAGGCCATCAGTGAAAGAACATTGTACGTTTTCTGGAAACCACTCCTTCCAGCACCGCCTCCAAGCCCCTCGATTCCTCTTCCTCCCTCCAAAAGAAAGGTGAAGGGATTTTCCCCACCTTTCCACTCTATAATCATAAGTGTTCCTGCTTTTGCATTAGTCACTGGTTATTAGATGATTTTTGCCTAGATTATGATCAAAGCTTGGCCAACACAATCTAACTAGATCAGCACTAACCTCTCCCAGTCTTCTTTCTGGAAGGGTTTGCAGCTGGATTGCTCCTGAGGGGTTAGTCACTGGCAGGCTTGACAGAGCGGAGATGGCTTTTAGCCTTACCTTCTGCAGCTGCAAGGGGACAGGGCTGGCGGGTCAGAGGGCAACAGCAGGTTTCCATCCTGACCCAACGGTGCTAGAATAGAGAGTGACACAAGGTATGTGATCTGGAGCTTTCACAGAAGTGTCACATCAGTTCACCTTGCTGCAGGCTCTGACCTGACGGAGGAAGTCGGATGTTACCAGATAAGCCAGAGTAAATACTGTCTAGAAGGTGATCGATAGTTAATATTGACATTAGAAAAATAGCCAGGTCATAAAGAGACATTTCCAGCAGATGGCGCTCTCCAATGATAATTGTAGATGGAAGAAAGCACCCATCAGATACAAACTAGTGCTCCGATTTACCAGATGGCAGCAAGTTCAGAAGCCTGCCTTCCAGCACATTCATCCTGTCAAAGCTGTACCATGTACCTGGTCCATTCCTGTTGAAGTGGCAGCAATTCAGTGGAACGCCGGCCTGTTAAAGGTCACTGCGCCTTCTCTGCAGCAGGTGGCTGGGGAAGGGGTGCAGGGGCCTGTTGTCCTACGAGGCAGCTTACAACTAGGCCACGTGGAAGTATTGGACACCAGAAGCCCTGAAACCTGTGTGCCAGGGATCCTTTGTACCACTCCCCTGCCCTTGCACCAAAGACCCTCTGCGGTGCAGGAGAAACACTGGGTGAGAATGTGGGGCAGGGACTCAGACTTTTCCCTTGGACCTGACAATAAGGCCCAAAACTCATTTCAGACCCGAGTTTAACGTCTGGCTCATCTCACTGGTCATTCCCATCAGCATGGAAGGCGTGTAATGCTTTTCAGGCTGCTGAGCGTATTCAGCTCAATGCTGCGAAGGTGGCTCCCAGCGAGAGGGGACGGTGATACAGACTGAAGAGACTTGGGGGTGCGGAAAGTGGCTTCTGTTCATTTACCTCCGAGAAAGCCAATTTCTTGTTTCCAAGAAGTGAATTGTTTTGCTGTTCTTTAACTCCAGGACTTGTTGAGCCTCCTTAAGTGCCCCTGAAAATCTGCAGGCATATCCATGTGTGCGCAAACCAGCAGTGCCCACCCATTCTGCAATCACTGTTAAGGAGACCCGTGAAAGCCTGGCTTGTCAGATCCATTTTGTGTTCAGTCAGTAGGGGATGTGGATGGAGAACTTGCTGGTTGTACCCAGGAGACCCTCTGGGCTGCTCAAGTGTAGAAATCTGTTTACTGGGTAACTCTGGCTGGAGAGGTCTGGATCATGTCTTGCTGTGTGGCAGGGCAGAGGAGAGCCACTGAAATGGATTCCCTTGCCCTGGCATTCCACATTTCCACCAGCCACCTGTTTGCATCTCAGCCCTTTCCAATGGGGGGTACAAAAAGCAAACATAGTGCAATGGGCCTTTTCCTTTCCTGGATCACTGTTTACAAGCCTTGGCAGAGCCTCTGGGGCGCCTAGGTGCAAAGTCAGGAAGAGAGGGATGGCCTCAGATTAAACACTGACGGACTGTGACGTCTGGGCTGCTCCCCCATTCCCTAATCGTCTTTAACTAAGAAATACTAATTCATCTGCAAGCACATTGCCCTTTGCTTCCCAATTCCTAGCAGCTGGGAGGGCTCACTACCTGCTACTGGAAAACAAAATCATTGCAAGTGAATTTAGTACAGGTGAAAGGTGCCAGTTTGCTACCCTACAGGCTGAAGTCCTCTATGCACAGAGCGGGAACAGCTTAGGCTGCTGCAATTTAAGCTTTAAGTAAAGGAGCTGTTTGCGTTAGCAATCCGACCAGGGTCATGAGGCACCACCAGCAGAGATCACTTTGAATTTGAAGAAGAGATGAAACGAAGCTGGTAGGGAATGTACAGTCCAGCTACAGATGGGAAGGGCTCAGAGACTCAAAGCCCTTCCTGCCAGTCAGGGTAGGAGAAAGGGAATGTCCAAGTAGAGCTATTGATGGGCCTGCTTATTTGACACCCTCAGGCGAAGACCTGTGGAGGAGACGGTTGTGACTGTGACCCCAGGGTAGATTTAAGATTATTAGTCAGCTGCTTTACCAATTGGCTGGGTTAACGTGACCTCTCTAGCTAGCGGATCAGCTGCTGGAGGTCTGAAGCCCAGTCACCTTGGCTTTCTGTTTCAACAAATGTATGCAACAAGTGTGCCTGGAATGAAGTAGGCTCTTAGCAGAGCTATCTCTGACAGGGGGCTTGCATTGCTTCTGCTAGATGTTAGTACACTGGCTCTTCTGGCTGGGAGCTGGTTATAGCCAGGAGGTGGCTGTACCATGGATATGTGCATACCAGCTGTCCCCAGCTCCTGAATCAGGCCTACTTGCTCAGAGCTGGCCGGGAGGACACAGCTTCAGTTTAAAAGCTACCTGCTATGGCCACACTCGATATGGGAATTAGGAAGCAAAGTGGGATGCTTGGGGTACTCATTTGCATACCACTACCCAAAATGCCTTTCTAGCTCAGAGGATACAGTGAAAGACTATTTGCAGAATGATTGTCTGTGGACTCTTTGATCCCATGCGCTTACACAGGTTCAACGGCACACAGGTCCCAGTTCCTGGCAAGGGAGCAGGCCATTTCCTTGGGCTGAGTGTGCTTTTCAGCCATGCTCCAGACAGCCTAGGCAGGCCCCGACGTCACTCTCATTTCATTAAGTCCTTCTGATGCATGGCCCTACATGCCTGCCAGATCAAATTATAAATACCGGGAATTTCAATGAGACTGGAACTATATTTGGAAAGGCTTAATGTAAGCAGCAACATGGGAGCTCCCTACTCCTTTGGCATTTGTAGGTCATGTAAGATGTGATGTAATCAGAGCAGCTAGCCTCATGCATATCTTCAGAAGCCCACTGGTGCTGCCAGAGAAACTGAGGCGCGATCTATGCTGGTTTTACACTGGTTATCTGAACCAGTTTTAGACACAGTCTGTCTGGCCTGAGAGGGCAGGGCCAAACCATGCTTAAACCAAGCCTAGTCAAACTCATTAGCCTGCTGAAGTGGGTTCATCATAGATGGGGTCTGACATCTTTGCCTCCTTGCAGCATGGCAGTAGGCACTTGCTTTTCATTGTTCCCAGCACTTTGCAGCTACCCCCGCTGCTCAGGCTGTGCCCAATCTCTGGATAATACTCAGCACACACACTGCTCTTTGCCCATTTAAAATGCGGCATGGATATAGCCCTCCAGGTCTCCCATGGGGAGTGGGCAGTGTGAACATTCCCATTCGCAGATGGGACACGCAAGGCACAGCCAGAGGACGTGACCTGACTGTGGCCACAGAGTTGCAGAGTCAGGATAAAAGAGTAGGAAATTCTGGCTTCTGGGCCCACGCTCGCTCCACTACATGGGTGACCTCAACCTTTAACCACTAGGGAAGCAAAAGCAACTCTCTGTGACGCACCCACAAAGGGTTTGAGATTAGGGTAACGGCAGCAAAGTGTGGATGGTTTTTGGATGCTGGGTAGGGATGACCGGACTGGCTGGAGATCTGCATGCCCTGGGGCAGAGCTGACTCCTCCAGGAGTTCCTTCCCAGAGCAGATCACTGGGAGGAGCGGGGGAGAGATACGGGCTGAGGATCTGCTCTGGGATTGGGTGCATGGAGTAAAAGCAGGAGGGTGGTTAGGATGCATGTTGCTCTTCCTCTCCTCTGCTTTGGCTACTGCTGTCCCACAGTGCGGACAGGGGCCTTTGCTGAGACCCCTGCTAGCCAAACAGTATTACGGACCATTCCTCCAGTTAGCATCCATAGCATCGTTTTAATATATGCTTCTCAGACTGCCCACGTTGGTGAGTGAACCTGACCTAGGATAATGTAGCTGGGACTGCGTTTAAACTTGGCTATAAAACCATTCTCAGCAACGATGTCACTGAGTTAGAGTTCTCCATCTGTTTGCATGGCTAAAGCCCTTTTCACCTTCATGTCTAGGCCCAATATTGTATCTAAAACCAGACAAATCAAAAGAACTGGAGAGTGAGGCAGGGGCCTGGAAACAGCAGCCATGTGCACACAGCAAGAGGCCAAGAAGCGGAGCTGGTGTCACACAATCCAGACAGGACAAACACACAGGGTGAGAAGAGGGTGCCTTTGAGCCTAACCCAACTCCCAGCCTGAGTCACACTAATGCCCAGGCCCAGAAGAAGGGACTGCACAGGAGCGTGAGCTCAGGAAAAAGCATGGAAGAGAAATCTGCAGCTGAACTCCCTGGTTGCATTTGCATTGCAAAGAAGAGGTGGATTATTCCAATGGGGACTTGGACAGAACATGCAAGTCAATAGACAGATCATGTCTGCAGTGTCACTGATGCTTTTGTTTAAACGTGTGTGACGTACCTTCAGGTAACTTCCCCTCTGACTGCAGGTACCTGTGAATTGAAACAGAAACCATGGTGAACATATAGTGAGGCCACTCGAAGCCTTCTTTAAATATGTATAAGCACTAAGGGCTAAATCACACACAGCTGAAAACTCACAATGGCAGCCCCTAAAATAAGCTTTCTGGAGCAGACACTGGATGTCCCAGCTCCCACTGACCCTGCAAGATAGCAGGTTTGGTTCCCCACAAATGATTTTGCTCCTAATCCATCACCACTTTCCTCGTCCTCACTGCTGGACGGCTGGTGGGGCAGGGCATAAGCACTCCCCACCTATAATATAGGAAACTGCAACAAACTCCCAAATACCACTTGTTCTTTAGGGTCCTGTCTCTAACGGCCTAGGACACTGCTCAGCAGTAGCACCCCTCTAGCACGCCGTGCTGTACAGAAGACTTGCTAGGGAAGTGCTAGCCAGGTTTCCCCAGCCCATGTCGACAGGACTCTGCATATTTAACCTAATGATGTCACTCTGTCCACAAGCGCAAGTGTTAGAACCCACTTCTGTTTCCATTGTTCGAAGCAGCTTGTGAATAGACACTGGTGCTGGCCTTGCCCAGAGTAGCTGCTCTCTTTTTCACTCAGTGACAGAGTCTGCGGGTTTAGTGACTTCGTTCTGGGGAGAGGTGCCCTATAGAGAGCCCTGCAGACAGTTATCCTCTAGTTATCCAAAGAGCAGAGACAGCATGGGCAACCGCAGGACAAGCTTCCCCCATGCTGTCCCCATAGTGGGCCTCAATCCCAACCCAGAAGGACTTCTCCAAAGAAAAAAAAGTCTTTAGAAAACAGAGCAGAGGGGGCCCAGTTCAGTGGAGATCTAAACAGTGGTGTTATTTACATCAATAAGTCCGAGTGGGTGTCACATGCTGAAGGAGTGGGAGGGTGGTTAGCCTCATTCCCCTTTAATGTTCCTGTTTTTCCTGCTACAACTCTGCCCTTCCCCCTCTGTGTGTAACTCACAACAGCTTACACTCATAACACCATTTACATCTCCACTGATTTTGGCCCAGCCTGCTGGTTGCTGGACCTGTAGATTTCCAGTAGATGGCAGCAGGAGTTACATAGCTAGGCTTGTTCTTGTTGAAGGAAAAACAAAATAGAAAATGGACCATTTGGGTGAAAAAAAGGTTATTTAACCCTGTGTAATATTTAAAGAGATTGTTATCGTCTCTTACTGGTGCATTTCATGTGTAAATCAACCTGGGCAAAACGTACATTGTATGTAAACTACATTGGGCCTCTAGTCATTTTCAAACTATGATTATCTCTAGTTACTGGTTAGTTTCGAGGAAAGGGATTAGCCATACAGGCACAGACAAAATAGGAAGCGCTGAGAGATGAATACACAAAGCAATTCAAAGCAAAAGTCAAGCCAGAAATGCAGGACATGGCAGTATTCAAAAGCAGTGATCAGGAGACCATTGCCCTAAACAGATTCTTCCACGAATGTTCTTTCCTTTTCCACAGCTAAGATCCATCGCACAACAGCCTTTGCTACTTCCAGTCTAGCAAACCCCCTCCTCTCCACCGTTAAAGTCCCACTATTCAGACTCTTCTCATGGACTTTCTGCTCTGCCACTGGGGTGACAGTCAGGATATTTACTGTCTGTAAATAAAAGGCATCAAAAGGGATGCTTAAGGTGACAAACAGAACAGCTGCCCCAGGAGTGGACTAGTAATAATCATCATCACTGGCCACAAACTATAGCAGCAAGGAGCCTGCCTGGAGAAGCCCCAGTTAAGAGCAGCAGGCACAATCATCAGGGAAGGAAGGTTCAAGACAGTAGCAGAATAGGGGATTTGTGCACACAACGGTTCAGGAGGAAAAAGCACCACTGGAAATTCAAGTTCTGTTTTGATTAGCATGGAAGGTCCTCAGTGCTGGTACTGCAACCCCTCTCTGCTCTCATCTGGAAGAGTTGCTCTACTGATGACCTCCATCCTGAGCCAACACTATAGCACTGGCTGGGCAAGGTACAGTGCAATGTTACTGTAAGGTACACATGGTTGTAATGCTGCAGAGAAATCAACAGGCTCATCCATTCATGCCTCTTAGGACTATAGATGGGAATGAACTGTGCTTGCAGAGAAAGCGAGAGAGAGAGTGAGGCAAAGCTCTATCTCCCACTCAAGCCCCTATATACTAACAAACATTCCTCCCGCAAATCAATCTTCTAGCTCCCTCCCACGCCCCTCCTGCAGCTCTCTCCAGGGAACACTTCCAAGTAGGGGAGAGGTTGCAGCTCTTCGCTGTTGCCACTTGGGGAATGTTGTTTTACAGACTGGACGTGCTGTGGTTTGGGTGAAATGTAAGAGTCTGGCATGAGGTCATGACAAGGAAAGATACAAATGGGCTCCTTCGGGAGCTTTTTCCATGGGTTGTTTCCTGAGAGACTTTTATTATTATTATTATTATTTGGAAGTGATGCTGCAGTGAAAGCAACCACAGACGGAAGCAGCTGAAACTCATCCACTGAACACCAAAACGCCCCAACCCGATTTATAGCCATTTACAAGCGACAGGGGGTCCCTGGCTGTGCTTCTTTGTTATGCTCCCGGCAAGTTCCAACACAGGCACCTTCCATAGCTCCTTCTGGGGGAGGGAGGAGGAAAAGCCGGATCCTTGCAGCAAAGGATTCAAAGTGTCTCTGAAGTCCTGCAGGGAACCCAAGAAATCTCTCTGCATTAAAAGATTCCTGCAGCCTCAGCTCCCCTTAAAGTCAATGGGAATTGAGGGCCCTTAGCACATCATAGGTGCTCAGCTTGCAAGATTAGGACCTCATTGTTTAAGCAAAGTTTCCATGGGGCCAAATCCTGAGGTCCTTATTTTTATTCCATCAATACTCCTGCCAGTGAAGTGTATGAGCCAGCTCCTGCGCAGCCCTGAGCACAAGCAACTTCCACTACAATCAACAAGGAGTGAGTAAAAAGCGAGTGAGGATCTCAGGGTTTGGCTCACAGGGAACTTGGAGAGCAGGAAACGCCACTGAAAGGGAAGCACAGTCAAAGTTCCAGTGGGTAGAATGCTGTGTTGGTGACACACTGCTCAGAGAGAAATTGTTCCATGAAATCCATGACTTCACTCTAAGAAGGTCCCACTGTGGGGAACATAAAACTCTACACTCTATTCACTGGGCTATCTGCTAAGGCCTACTGAGGTAATACAGCTTGCAGGAGCATAGCAGGGAATGCAAGGCACAGCTGGGGCTCCATTTAGGTTCCTGTCCCCTAATCTCCCAATTAATCTGATGAAATAGATGTGGAGCAGGAAGAGCAGCCAATCTCCTAGGAGTCCCAGCGATGTTACATACAGCGAGAGATTTGCCAGATGTTGAATGTTTACAATCTGAAATACCACCCCCACCCTAACTGGACTGGCCAGCTGCATTTCCCCTGCACCCTGAACCGCACTGTGTAGGCAAAACACAGTTTAAAGCATTCAGACAATCTACACTCATTCATATTTCAGCAACAAAGGACGGGGCCTCGCCAATTCAAAGTAATCTGGAGAAGGGGTGACCCAGGGATCTTCCAGTTCACAAATGACGGAGCTGCTTCATTGCTCACACTGCATTCGCCTCCGCACTGTGTGGGAGTGGAGTGTGGAAAGGTTACAGCTTCAATCAGCTACATGAACAAACTGCTAAAATCTTAATGATCTGGGGGAGGCCATTCCCAGCGGGATCTATTATTTTTGTTTAAGCATGGTCACTGTTACCAAGGAAACAGCTTTGCTGAGTACTAACAAATTTGGTGGCTTCTGCCCAGTTTATTTTTGTGGCTCTCAGCTCATGGGGGAGGCATCAGAACAACCTCGGCACAATAAAGAATGAGGAAGGGGCTGGAAGCAGAAGGAAAGAGGCGGGATTCAGAAAGGGAATTTATAAGCTGGCAATCAGGATGATGTATTATAGCTGTGGGCTGACTCTCCAAGGAAAGTGGTGGAAGCCCAATCATTTGAGACCCCAAACACCAGGCTGGACAGAGCACTAGAAAAACATATAGTGGGAGACCATTTTACCCGGGCTCCATGGAGATGGGCTGCATGGACCTTAGATGGCACTTCTGTCTCTAACCTCCTTGATTCTCCCCATCCTTTGGAATTAGTAAAGTTAGGCTAGAAAAAACACTGGAACATATACAATACAGAACAACCTTGACTCTGCAAGGAGGGACTGCAACATGAGGTCCCGGCACCAGAAGGAAAACATTCAGGCCTCAGCCATTCCTCCTTCAGACTCTCGAAGCTAGAACACAGACAGATACTAAATCACTCAAAATGAATCATCTCAGGAAATCCTTCTCCAGGATGGAGTGAAGAGGCGTCCAGGAAAGGGGAGGAGGGTGACATGGGAAAACACAGGGCTACATTATGTTTTCACTTACATGGGGTAAATCAGGAGTAATGCCATTGAAATTAATGGGGCACAGTTGTGTAAAACTGGTGTAAGATCAGAATCAGGCCCAAGCTCTCCATCAGTGTGGGAAGATGTCCAAGACAAAGGGAGCAGTGGGTGCCACATACCATCATCCACCTAATCATCTGAAGAGGAACCTGCTATTTGCACATTGTGTCTCTAAGCATGAGCTGGAATTCCTATGTCATAAGGAAATTCTGCAGTCTTCAGCCTCAAAGGGAGTTTTGTCAGAGTGAAGTCTGCAGGATTTGGCTGGATACTGGCCATTTTCTTTACCTATTTGCAATTGGCATTTAATTAAACCCCATACCTGAATATGTCCCAGTACAATGTTCATGGGACAGAAATGTCCTTTTCTTTTGTACATGTCCCAAATACAAATCAACTCTCTGATGGCAGCCATACACAGCACATGAAAGATCCACACCAGGGCACTTAACCACAACAAAGCATCAATGACACTCAAACAGCATCATTATCAGCTCATAAATGATAAAACACTAAGCTCCCAAATACCATCTCCACATGGCTTCATTTAGAACCCACGGCTGAGTTTACAGCCATTTGGATGCAAACTGGAGGATCAGATCGTTTTTCCAAATGGAATTGATAAGAATTGCTCAACTAATGATACCTTGATGTAGCTTTCTAGGTGGCATCATTGATATAAGTTTTATGGATGCAGTTGCTATAACAACATAATGCACAGTGGTTAAATATAGCAGCTCCTATTTTCCACTCAGTTTGCTCTGGCCTAAGCAGCGAAGGGATTGTTCTTTCATATTCTAAATGGGAAGAGATGGATTTCACTGGAGGAAGTGGGTGTGCAAACCCCAGTACAGAATGTTCCATTTTATCTTAAGCCAACAAAACACACATTCGCTAGGCAGAAGGGTCTGTTTAAAATGGAAATGCCCTGTGACTCATGCAAACCAAAATCACCTCGATGCCATCCACGACATCAGTGTAAAACCCCATCTTTATAAAACAGAAGTGCTTCTAATCATCGACTTCTAAAACACAGGTTCTCAAACTTGTCCATCACATGCATCGCATCAGTAATCATGTTTATCCTCGTAGTGCGTAGGGACCAACCGAGAACCCATTGTGCTAGGCACCGTACAACAGAGTAGTAGACAGTCCATGCCATGAACTGCTTACAAGCTAAATAACTTCATGTTAAAAGAGGCTTGTCTGTAGGGTGACCAGACAGCAAGTGTGAAAAATCGGGACGGGGGTGGGGGGTATAGAAGTCTATGTAAGAAAAAGCCCCAAATATCGGGACTGTCCCTATAAAATCGGGACATCTGGTCACCCTACTTGTCTCATGGTCACCTCCCCTCTTGTTCATGATGGGTTAGAGCCACCTCCCATTTCCGATCCCAAAGCATCCTTGTGACGACTGCAGCAGTAGCTTATGAGGAGGAGGTGGTGTATGAGGACAGCATAGATGTATTGTTAGCTGGCTTCAGTGTAATAAAATAGTCACATTATCTCCTTTTGTTCATTTTGTGTCTCCTTTCCACTGCTCCATCTCTCTCAGGAGTAACCATTGTTACGTGACTAGCCAGCTCTTCATGGACCACCAGCAAGTGCTCTGTGGCCACCAGTTAGCCACAGAATACAGTCT
Organism: Trachemys scripta elegans; assembly: GCF_013100865.1. Classification (NCBI taxonomy): domain Eukaryota; kingdom Metazoa; phylum Chordata; order Testudines; family Emydidae; genus Trachemys; species Trachemys scripta. The sequence goes on along the minus strand of NC_048315.1, from coordinate 3,306,271 downwards.
GAGAAATCGTGCTATAAAACAAAGCCAATCAGTGCCATTTGATGGGTGTAAAATGAGTTTGGTGAGTCTCAGTTCAGCCACAGATGTCACCCCTGCCCCTACAACAGGCTGTGTTCTTGGCAGTCTCCCCAGACTGAATGAAGCTTCAACCTCACATCCTTTAGAGGCTGGGGCAGGGGGGAGGATGGGATAACTTGCACTGCTGCTGTCCATACCGTGCCTGTTCTGTGGAAGGATTTCAGCCTCCAGCACTGTCAAACTAACACTTTTCAGTAGCAGACTCTTGCATACTTACATATTTAAAAGGTAAAAACTGGGATAAGGCAGGTGGCTTAATTACTGGGCCATTAGGGCATGTAGCTTTGCAAACAACGGAGGAACCATGGTATGTTTCTGGAGCCACCTCTTCTGACAGAGACTTGGTGAAACATCCAGCCCTTCTTGGCCAGAGAGCGGGTTCCTGGGACATGGGAGCTTTGAGCATGCTGGGGAGAAGAGAGGACTCTCCCAGGATTTCCTTCCAAAGAATCCCAAAGCACTGGCACTGGAAGATGATGGGGTGGGGCCCATTACAGGGACTGTGTCCATCACTTCATTCTTATGTGAAAAGAATTTTGTAAAAAAAAGTTTCTTTTCTGTTGGTTTGGGGCTGCATTCAAAATCCCCACAAGAAGATTTCAAGCAAAATGCTAATGTATGCTTTTTATTTCCTGCAGAAAAACAAACCCTCCCCACAAGCCCTGAAATTGTATAGCTATCCACAAATCTGGGGCTTGGACACATATGAAATAGCAGCAACTGGACCAGCCACAAAAGCAGTATGTTGGGAGACTGGTATATGAGAGAATCCTGGGGTTGGTCATGCAGCCCACTCCACCCCTGCCTTTGGAGGGCATGAGGCAGAAGTGACAGGGTCAAACGGGGTGCAAAATCATTTAATTAATTGGAATAGCACCCCAATTTACCTTTTCCATCTACAAGAGTGTCGGGGGGACCCTGCAAGACACAGTTTGAAAGACTAACTGTGTTAGTCCAATGAAAGTACCATACCTGGTACTAGCTGACATGGAGACAGGGAGGGAAGAGGGTTAATTTGATCTCTTTGCTGCTTTTTTTCCCATACAATTATATGGAATGGGGGGCAGCGGCAGGCAGGAACATCAGTGCGTGTGAAAGGTCACCGCACATGCTCTGCAGCTCTGTCTGAAAGCGGTATGTGTGAGAACTCATCAGGGCACAGAAACCATGAGTGATGTGGTCATGCTCTAGTTCCTCCGTGAGACAGGCTGCCCCCCCCACAAAAATTAAAGAAGCAGCAGCCACTAAAAATAAAACTTAACCCCTCAGTAGCTGTGGAGCTGCCGGATTAAATGAATGAGAGCAGAGAGTGACTCTGTCTTTGGGGAGAAGACACATATTAAAGAGAACAAAAACATTGAGGACTCCGGTGGCACCTTAAAGACTAACAGATTTATTTGGGCATAAGCTTTCAAGGGTAAAAAAACCTCTTCTTTTTACCCACGAAAGCTTATGCCCAAATAAATCTGTCAGTCTTTAAGGTGCCACCGGACTCCTCAATGTTTTTGTGGATACAGACTAACATGGCTACCCCTCTGATGTTAAAGAGATGCAGGCCTGCTAGACGGCAGGGGATGGAGTTCAGGGGCCACAGTCTCTTCCATTCAAACGTTTTTCTAAATCCATCAGTGCACAAGGGACGTGAGTTGTGCATCACATTTTGGTGAAAGTACATTCGTAACACAAAGCTAGGAGTCAGAAAGTGTAGATACAAAGGGGCCCAGAAAGGATCAGCAGAGTGGGGACTTGCAAGCCCACAATGAGGGGCATGAGTGGAGAAACACAGGGCGAGCACAGGAGTAGAACAGATGGGGTGCACAGGTCACAAGTGCATTGGCAGAGTTTTGGGCAGTTCCCACGACTGGAATAGCAGAGGGTGCTGCAGGTCGGGACTGAAGTGAATCGGTGGAGTCCATGCAGTCGTTGGCTCTAGTATGAATCTTTTACTTGCACAGGCATCACATGCACTCGGTTTCAAATAGCATTTTGGCAAGGCACGCAATGGACTGTACGGGACATCGTACCTTAGAGCAGTGTAAAGGGCGATGTGGTTAGCGTGGCCACTCACTCCTCCCACATCAAAGGTTATCACCTGCAAAAAAACCCACAGAACACAGTTATTTAGCAGAGGAGCAAAGCGTGCAGTAAAAGGTTGCAACTAAATTCTAGGGGGTTGGGCATTTGTGTAACTCAGCATTGTCCTGGCCAGAAGTCTTCAGTGAGTCCTGGGTTTGTAAAGCAACGAGCACAATGGAATCCTGGTCCATGACTAGGGCTCTGAGGTGCTACAGTAATACAAATAATACATACAATAAAATCATCATAATAATTCAGACACCCTGGTGCTGAGAGAAGGAGAAAAGCCTAGACAGAAAGATGAGAAGTGTCACTTCCTGAGTATCAAGATACACATGTTACTAATAATAATCAGATCTCACAGTTACTCTGAAGAAGTTCTCTCTTATAAACTCCTGGTTACTGGATCCAGGAGAATCTACTATACAAGCCACTTTCTCCTGGAATTGACAGATTACTGGGGTGCATGTGAACTACAGGGCAAGACTGTGCTTTGCTAGGCCCTAGATCATGACACTACCACGCAGGCAGGAACAGCAGGCTCCATAAATCACTTTTTTGCCTGTAATGGGAATGCACTTCAGGATCACACTGTGAAAAAACAGCCTGTTACTGGACTACATTATTTTAACCAACCAGCAAACAGTGTCCTGGGTTTGGCTAAGGCCTTGGCTACACTTGGGAATTCACAGCGCTGCGAAGCGCGAGTGTAGTCGCGCTGCCAGCGCTGCGAGAGAGCTCTCACAGGGCTGCATGTACTCCACCTCTCCGAGGGGAGTAGCTTGCAGCGCTGCAGGCGCTGATTACACTGGCGCTTTACAGCGCTGCACTCGCTGCGCGGGGGGGGGGGGGGGGGGCGTTTTCACACCCCTGAGCGCAGCAAGTTGCAGTGCTGTACAGTGCCAGTGTAGCCAAGGCCTAAGGCAGGCTCTTGGTCAGTCTGGAACAATAGATTATTATTTGTCTGGACCGGGAAAGGTTTTATTTCATTAATCAAAGGTAGTGTGGGCTGTGGGCTGCGAAGAAATCAACACCTCCCCAGTGTCTCCTTTCTTGCCCAGCCTGTTCTGTCCCTTCAGTCCTGGGAGGAAATGCCACTGCCTTGCTTACTCACAACTGTTCCTTTCTCCGAAGCAGTTTCACAGGCAACGCCCAAAGCACTGGGTAAAAGGTTGAGGGAAGATCAAACAGTCTCCCCACCTGCTTTGCAACCCGCTCCACCCACCCAACAGGAAGAGCAGCCAAGGCATCCCTTTCAAACACAGAAGGTGCTTTGTGAACAACAGTCTAAGACAGACTACACTTTCTCACTCAGAGATGTGAAAAAACACCCCCCTGAGCAGTGCAAGTTTCAGCACTGTAAAGTGGCGGTATAGACAGTGCACCAGCGCTGGTAGCTACTCCCCTCGTGAGCTACTCTCCCAGCGCTGGTGCCGCAGCTACACAGCCACATTAAAGCTTTGCCGCGGCAGCATTTTAATGTTGGTAGTGAAGACGTACCCTAAGAAAGATCCAGAAAACACAGGCACTGGACAAGCCTTTTGTAAATGCTCTCCACCCTAGGAGAGGCCCCAGTTACACTTTTCATTTTGCTCAGCAGCTGTAATTTGGTGCAATGAGTTTGGCTACCCAGCAGAAGAATTAACTGGATCATTATTGGACTCTTAAAAATATGTTTGGTGGGAGCCCCACTGGTTTTTGCCAGACATTAAGAGTTGTTTCCTTGATATCTCTTTCACACCGAGTAAATTTGCATAACGCAGTGCTGCCCCTTTTTCTGTACTTTGGCATCTTTTTGAGAGGTTATTCCCACTAAAGGCATGGTTCTGTGAGGTACTGAGCTTGTCTGATCCTCACAGATTTCAGATCCTACAGTATGTCACATGATCAGGCCCTAAGGCAGGGAGTTGGTAGAGTTACTATAAAACATCAGACAGTGCAATGAATTCACATGAGCTCTATACACCAGAGATAAGACACTGTCCTTGCCCCAAAGAACTAACAGGCTCAATTCACCTTTACACTGAGTCGTACATTTCTTATGTCACAATTAGTCCCAATGATTTTAATAGGAGTAGCAAGGTGCTACTCCACATAAGTAAAAGTGGGAGAATCTGGCCCTAAGACAGGACATATTTACAGACACAGAGCAGCTTGTACTTTAAAAAATCCTACCAAAACAAAACATACTTCACTGCATGCACACATCGTCCTCTGTGGAGAGGATGAGTGAATAAGCCACCCATGACAACCGTTAGTCACCTCACTTAGGCTATTGAATGACAAAACTTAGGCTACTGAATGGCAATTGAATGACAAAACTTTTGTCTTTCAGAAGTGTTAATCCCCTCCCCTGAAAGACAAAAGTTTTGCCGTGACAAGTGCTGGCGTGAACAGTGCGTTGTCGGTCTTCTGGCGACAACATGAACGCCGTTCGTTGGGGGTAGAAGTTTTTTGTGGCAGGAGAGCCGGCAAACAGCGGCAACACTGCACGACTTTTGGCGGCACGGCTGTGGTAACACAGCCAGGTCGTTAAAAGCTGTGCAGTGTAGACATAGCCAAAATGTGCTACTGGAAGGTGCTCAGATACTGGGGGGATGGGGGCGAGATAAGAATCTCTATCATACATAATTAAAATAACAAATAGCTTAAATTGGGATAGTATCTGAATGGGCTAGACAGACTGTACTGGATTGATTTTCAAATGATGTTGCTTAACTCATGCCCAAGATATTTGCATGTGAATCTACTGTGCCTACAAGCATGCAGACGTGTGTGCAATTATCTATTGTACTCATCCAGTGATTTGTCTTGTAGGAGAAACACATATGGGTGTACATTTTACCTGCATAATTTAGGTGATTACCTTTGAAATGTTGGCCCTGTATTCACAGGTATCACTTCATTCACTGCTGACACGTAGCTTATGATGGGCAGTGACATCTCATCTGTCCAGTATGTAGTGTTTTGGGTCTATCACACAGGCCACTGATTTCATATAGCCTGGTTGCTGTATTCATTACTGCTAGTATTCTGAAAACATGCAGCAATCATATTTAAATACATTCTCCTGGCCCCTGGGAATTTATTTTATAATCTGACTTTCCAGTTTGTCTCTCACATGCTGAAGATAACTTTCACGGAGGAACTTTTGCTCCTTCCACACAGTGCACCAGTTACGTGTTTGGTTTAAAAACATAACCCAAACCTGCTGATGATAAAGCAAGAAGCAATCAGGATAGGATAGGACAACCTGCACATCTTGATTCTGCCTGGGCTGGAACACAGGCTTGACTATTTCTGTGATCAAGAGGCTGGGATAGGAAATATTCTTGACATGGAAGTAATTTGTTCGGTGGAATCTTTGGGGGTTTCCTTCTCCACATCTGCTCTGAAAAGGGAGTCGTTGCTGTTGGTGCTGATGTGTTTTCTTTTTCTGGATGACCTTGGTATCTAGGAGATGGAACTTTCACTGGTGGAAGCCAGCAATGCAGCCAACATAAACAAGGAACCAGAAATCCCTTCCGGAGGGGGCGGGGAGCACAGAGGAAATCTGTTCATTTACCAGCAGAAGAGCTAAGAGCTCTAGAGTCTGAGCTTCCTCTGCAGAAGAAAAACATTAAAAGTTGTGGGTCTCCTGACTCTTGCTGGCACTGTCTAATATTTTAAAATGCAGCTCACCTCTGCTCAAGGAGACCGACGGGATAGATATTTTCCTTTCTGTGGAGCAGATTCTCTGTTCTTTCCTAGGAAGTGGGCCATCCAAGAAAACACTGTAGAAGCAACCTGCTTTTATAGCCCCATTTCCTCCACATATAATTTTTACAGGCCTGGAAAGGTCATTAGAAATTACACCCTATGCTGTCATCTCTTTGGCCCTTTGTGGGGCAGGTTTTTGGAAGACATCCAGCTGGATTTGGAGAGCACTTTGGTCCCCTCCCACATCCTGTTAAACAAGAGAAGCTATAATTTAATATAATGGGCTATTGGGCAAAAATCAAACCGCAGTCTGCATCGCAGTGCTGGCTGGACTGGAGCTGCAGATGTCTGAGTGAGTGCCAGCTTTTTAGGAAAGCCCACAGGACCTTTCATTCTCTCGCCTGCCTCAAACACACCTGATAAAACTACAGCACAAAGAAAGGTGAGAGAAAGCAGGGATGGCAGAGATTCTTGCAAGAGGTGCATTCTTGTACAACAAACTGTGCATGCTGCATTATGTTCTCAGTGTCCTGCAAAGCCATATAAAGTCCTTTCTACACTAGAATATCAAATTTGAGTCTCTTGAATTTCAGGAGCTGGGGGATTCTGATTCAAAACCCTAGATCTGAACCCAACGTCCAGAGTTTGTATTCCAGGTTAAATTCCAAAACTAGAAGGGGCCTGGCTGGTTTGGATGTGGACTGAGATGATGGGAATCTTTCTAGAGCAGTTGAAGTTGAGAGATTTCCACCAGTCCCAAGTGGAGAGCAACTCATAAGATTCTAGTACCTTTGAACCCCAGCTCTAGCTCTGCCCCAACACAATCTGAATGCTAGCTCCTCGTCCCATTTCTGCTTTCACCAAGCCTCCGATAACATTATTCCCTGAGATCCTGACTAGCAGGCATTGCATCATCTAGAGGTTGTCTGAGGCCCAAGCAATACCATGTAACATGCGGTACATTCACTAGGTACTTTCTAATCCAGATCGAGACAGACTGGCTTTGGCTGATTCTCCTGCAGTACTGGCTTTTGCTTAGAAATCCAGCAGGCAGGAAATCATTTCCAAAGTTTATAAATTAGTTTTGGCTTTGAGTTCACCAACCTTTAATTTCTGTGTCTCCACTATTTAACGTTGAGCTAGGATGACACATGTCCCTGCAGCTCTCAAAGAGATTGAGTTACTCACTGACTTCCAGGGCAATTGGGGAAATGAGTAACTATGTAATAGCACAGAAATACACAGAACATGGTGTGACTCCCTCCTTTCAGACATGCTGGAACTCTAGCATGTCTCCCCATGGCCAAATGACACAGGAATTCTGTAAATACGAGATATTGTTCTCTATGCAATGATTATGGAGAAGAGCTGGGGTAAGGTCTTATGCCTGTTTTAATGGGCAAAAAGTGTGTGTGTTTTTTAGTCACGTTAAGTCAACTGAGTTAGCTTAACATTGTGAAGCTATGTTAGCCTGTAACTCAACCAGGCTTTTCAGTCATGCTAAGGTAAGTCAGCCAAGACAATGTGACTGAAACACCCAACGCTTTTTGCCCATCAAGGCCAGGACCCTAGTCTCTGGACAGCAAGGCCCCCCCAAAGTGTGGACAAGAACTACCTGTAGCCCACACCATGGAGTTTTACAAAGTAGAAGACACCCAAGTTGTAGGTGCTCAACTAAACGAATCAACTGCTCATTTTCATTGTTGGCAAACTCTACTCCTACTCCTGATTTAGGGAAGTTACAAGAACCAGTGACTATCTGGGCCATGGGCATTTATTCTGGAGGCTTAAAATTATGTAAATCTATATGCAAATCTGATGCCACTGGCTCCTGGCGAGTTTCCAAGGTGGCCCTCTGTGGCAGTGACAAAGATTCATTTGTCTGGGAAACACATCTCCATTTACACAGACCAAGCTCAGAGCAGTTCAGTGAACTGTTTGAACATCTCCAGATAGAGGGATGCAGTGGGTCCCAAAAGCCATGGATCTAGACAGTCAGGGTCCATTGCTCTCATCATTAATAAGGCTACATGCCATGCTAGCAGCACAGCATGAAGGGCACTTGTGATGTTCATGTTTCATGCTTTGAAAACAATGCACGTGATTTTTCAACTCATGCTATATAATTGCAAGGCTTAAGCCTCCTATGCCCTCTGCACCACACAAAGCTTGCGTTTAATTTCCTCTGAGACAGAGCTCCAACCCTTCCTCGTTATTCAGGAGAAGTTTTAGTGGATTCAGGATTTCTACTGGGACTTCAAAGGGTTTGCCCTGCTGCCCAAGAGAGTCAAGAACATGCAATGCAAGTCCTCTTGTGTTAAGAACTTTCAGATCATATTAAAACTCCTGACTATTCACAGAGCCGAAATACACTGAATGACTATAGGAAAGCTGCACCTGACTTCCCTGTGCACACCAATGAATTTCATGGATAATTAGCCTCAGAATCAATACAGAATTGGAAGCATGAGCTGTCTCTTGTTAAAGAGCTTTCAGTTCCTGTGTTACAAGACTCAGAGTGACTCTGATTCACAGTCTCTGCTTTCCTTTGTTGTCTTGCGAATTGCTGTGGGATTTGTTTTTAATATTTTGTGAGTTTGGTGCTAAAGAAACATGAGAGACTGTAACAGTGCCGACCCACTGCCGCGGCGCTTCTTGCTGGTCGTGCTGGGAATTAGCTCTCTCGGACCATCAGGGTGCCTTTTACTAGCGGTGTCTTACTCGCGGTTGCTTCTACTTCCTCCACCGTCTCCACCATCTGGACTCATGTTGCTCCCGGACCGCTGTGTCCTCTTTGGGACCTGGCCTTCCGGCTGTGCCCCAGCCTGCTGTCTCCCCCCTTTCAGGGGACAGGTGGTCCTCAGCTTCTTCCACTTCCCTCAGCAGCCAACTGGGCTGCACTAGCAAGCCTTCTCCTTCTCTCCTCTCTCAATAAACCCTTTCCTGATTGGCTGGATGCTGCACAGCCTCTCCAAGGCTACCTTAACCCTGCTCCTGCCTGTGTGGGGCAGCCCCCCACCACAGGGACTATCATGCCAGACTACAGCCAGGCTTAGTAGAGAGGGGTTTTGTGCATGTTTCCTCACTACATAGTGCTTTAATCCTGTTCCGTAGAAACCCTACTGTTTCAGTCCTGGATTCCCACACAGACCATCCAATGCACTTGAGTCCTGACCAGCAATCCCCCTGGGATTCCAGTCCTGGGTCCCAACACACATAACTCTGCCAACATATCTCAAACCCTGACCCTCAGACAATCCTGGGTTTTTCATAGATGAAGACTACCAGCTGTGACAAACTGTGGTTTTAAGATGTAAACAAACATCCACTAGTGACTAGGGCAGAGGTGGACAAACTACAGCCCGCGGGCCAGACCGTCCTGCCCAGCCTTTGAGCTCCTGGATGGGGAGTCTAGTCCCCGGCTCCTCCTCTGCTGTCGCCCCTACCCCGGGGCCACGCCGCTGCGCAGGCAGTGCTCTGGGCGGCAGCATTGCGCACTCCAGCCGGGCAGTGCGGCAGCATGTCTGGCTCTGGCCGGGTGGCGCGGCTAACAGACATGCTGCTCTGAGCGGCATGGTAAGGGGGCCAGAATCCCGGGGGCAGTCAGGGGACAGGGAGCAGGGGGCGATTGGATGGGGCAGAGGTTCTGGAGGGCAGTCAGGAGATGGAAGGGTTGGATAAGCGTGGTTGGGGTGTGGATAGGGGTCAGGGGATGGGGAACAGGGGGGATCGGATAGGCGTGGGGTTCCAGGAGGCCTGTCAAGGGGCGGGGGTGTGGATAGAAGTCGGAGCAGTCAGGGGACTGGGAGCAGGGGGGATTGGATAGGGAGTGGGGTCCTGGGAGGGGGCGGTTAGGGGACAAGGAGCAAGGGGGTTTGGATGGGTCAGGGGCTCTGAGGGGGACAGTCAGGGGGCAGGAAGTGGAAGGGGGCGGATATGGGGCAGGGGCCAGGCTGTTTAGGGAGGCACAGCCTTCCCTACCCGGCCCTCCATACCATTTTGAAACCCCAATGTGGCCCTCAGCCCAAAAAGTTTGCCCACCCCTGGACTAGGGTAAGACCTCTCCATGCTCATTTCACTTGTGTAACAGTCAGGAACTGACCCCAGGTCTCCGGAGGTGAAAGATCCATCCGTTAATCTACAGTGTCATCCTTTCCCATTTTATTTAATAAGGCTGTTTTATTTTTTTTTTGCGACCAGGGGCTGCTAACAGGGAGTTTCGCAAGGGAGATCTCCAGGTGAAGGAGGAGCAATACAGCACCCTTTTGGGGTAAGTGACTGTCTGTAGTGTGTGTTTGTTTGTGTTTGAGGGTTACTTGCTGTGAGCTGAGCTTGTGTTTGTCAGTCTGTTTGTTTGTTTTGGTTGTTTGAAGGACCGTGTGCTGTGGCTGGCAGTTGGAAGGTTTGAAAGCTAGAAGTCTCTGGTAAGTGGCTGAGCCTTTATCAGTGGGCGGGGCATTCATACAGGCCAGGGCTTTATAAAGCAGCGCACAAGCGACCAGGGAGCTTTGCGACCAGGCGCTGCTAACAGGGAGTTTCGCAAGGGAGTTTGGAAGGGGAGCAGGAAGGGGGCGAGGGTCCCTTGCCGGTTCCATCTGTTTTCTCTTGATTCCCCTTAATACCTATAAAGCAACTACATTCATAACTTTTCGCTTAAACAACCCTTTCAGCTGACAGGGGGCTGCAGACGGGAGTTTGACAGAGGGAGGCTTACGATGGTTAGGAAGACCCGCAACACCTGTGCCAGCACTGCTACTGTCTCCTCCACCTGTGCCTGTAGCCAGACAGAGTGCCTAAGCATGGATGCCTCTACCCAGATCCTGGTGTGGTTTTGCAGAGACTGTAACTTGCAATTTCCACTTACTGATATCCAGGCTGGGGGGACCATCCAATGTGAGAGGTGCCTGCTGGTGGAATCTCTCAGGCAGCAGGTGGGAGAGCTACAGGAGGAGGTGGCTAGGTTGAGGAGCATCCGTATCCATGAGCAATTCCTCGACAGTGTCCATGTGGAGACAGCTGAGGTAGCTGTCCCAGTACACAGGACTGCTGATACACCACTGGTGGAGGAGGAGATGGCTCAGGGTGGACACTGGCAGCTGGTTACTTCTGGCAGCAGGCAGTGCTCCACCCTTGCTCCGAACCCTCCTGCCGTGGTTATAGGTAACCGTTATGCTCTTCTTGACACAGGAAAGAAGGAATCACTCCCTACAGTAAAGGAGGAGAAGCCTCGTACCCCTAAGGCTGGAAAGTCTGCTGCCACCACTGCAAATAGGAAACGTAGGGTAGTGGTGGTTGGAGACTCTCTGCTGAGGGGGACGGAGGCGCCCATCTGTCGCCCTGACATCTCATCTCCAACTGCCAGGTGTGTTGTGAGCAAGACACGAGAAGTCATTCTTCCGCTCTACTCTGCTCTGGTTAGGCCTCAGCTGGAGTATTGTGTCCAGTTCTGCGCGCCGCATTTTAAAAAAGATGTCGAGAAATTGGAAAGGGTCCAAAGAAGAGCAACAAGAATGATTAAAGGTCTTGAGAACATGACCTATGAAGGAAGGCTGAAAGAACTGGGTTTGTTTAGTTTGGAAAAGAGAAGACTGAGAGGGGACATGATAGCAGTTTTCAGGTATCTAAAAGGGTGTCATAAGGAGGAGGGAGAGAACTTGTTCACCTTAGCCTCTAAGGATAGAACCAGAAACAATGGGTTTAAACTGCAGCAAGGGAGGTCTAGGTTGGACATTAGGAAAAAGTTCCTAACTGTCAGGGTGGTTAAACACTGGAATAAATTGCCTAGGGAGGTTGTGGAATCTCCATCTCTGGAGATATTTAAGAGTAGGTTAGATAAATGTCTATCAGGGATGGTCTAGACAGTATTTGGTCCTGCCATGCGGGCAGGGGACTGGACTCGATGACCTCTCGAGGTCCCTTCCAGTCCTATAATCTATGAATGTATGAATTTGTTCTGCTCTTTTTGTAGGTGTTAAAGTATTTGGAAGAGGGTTAGTCTGATTTTGTTTTACCTATAAAAGAGTCTCGGGAGAGTTTCTGGAATCTGCAGAGGAGTAGACACAAAAGCTGAGCAAATGCTCACACATAAACTTGAAATCACAAGAAGCAAACCTAATTTTGGGCTGCATTGCAGGCTCCCTACAATTAATGAACTTGGTGCTCATTTATGGTGAAACTTACCAGTTTCAGAGGAGCTTTGCCCTGAGTTTTTGAGTTTGTTTGACAATGAATTTCAGTGAAGGCTGGTGACATCTTAGAGAAAATTAGTAAAATTACCACATAAAGGTGCCTTGTAGGGCTGAATTACAACAATGGGTAAAGATCGTAATGTACCTGATTCAAAACAGGGTAGACACCATCTTCCTCCCCCACCCCACCTGCCCAAGGAGCCTCCAATAGTAAAATTCTAGCCAAAAATAAACCTTTTAAAAAGGGAGCAAAGAATCTGGACTAGTGATAGCATAGAATGTTTTGGGCAAAATCTCTTTGCTGTAGAAAGTTGCACATTACCAGGTTGATATGGTTGGTTTCTATGTGCTTTAGCACAAAGGTAGAGAGGAGATGTGTGTCCCATTCAACAGCTGGATCGTCTGGAAGGTCCCTGGAAATGAAAAACACAATCAGTCACTTCACGGCTCCCCACTGTATCCATAATATGCTGAAGGACAGATCTCATCATCTCTGAGATTGGAAGCAAGATAATTTTATCAACCACAGAAAACCATCCAAACTAAGCACTGCAAGTTCTCCAAGGTCTAACAAGTAACATGTATATTGGTAGGGCTGGAAGGGAAGCACAGCAGTTCAGTCAATGTTTTCCCCACTTTGTTAAGATTTTAACTTGTTATTGTTTTTAAATTAGATTTCCCACCACCACCACCTATTTTCTTTGATCAACATCTATTTGTTTAATGATTCCTGCTTTCTGCTCCATTCCATCAGAGTTCCTACCCTCTGCACAGAAAGGAAACATCCATCCTCTTTATTCAAATACTTCCTTAAAACACAATTTACCCAGAAAGCCTTTCCAATAAAATCTACTGATGAATTACATATTAAAAATAATGGATCAAATTCTGCTCTGACCCCATTATCTTAGTGTTCTTTGCATCTGCACTGTGTCTAACTATTCCATCTGTGTATTTTAGGTTGTGAGCAACTTGGGGCAGAGATCATGGGCCAAACACTGGTCTCAATAACACTGCAGTAAATCCAGAAGTCACTCCACTAAAGTCAACAGAATTATTCCATATTTACAGTGATGTAACTGAGCAGAATATGATCCCCAGTCATTATGCACTGCCAGGTGTCAAGCACACTGTTGGTGTTCACTACTTTAATAATACATATAATAATTTATCCTTAGCAATAATATACCCTAAGGCTGCTGAAGACCCACGAGAAACCGTTAAACCCTTCTTTTGCTCTTCCTGTCCGGTAATAGTTTGATTATTGCCTTGAGGCAGCTTAGCAGCCAAGTGAATGCATAACCTTTTCACACTGACACAATGGTTTGGATTCAGAATGGTCCCAGCTGTTTGCTGCTGAGCGTAGAAGTCCCATTTCCCAGTACACTTGTCTCTTTGCTGGTTCCCAGGACGACGGGGATGATAACATCTGCATCAGAGCAACGGAAAAGTGTCTCCTCAGCACATAGCTCAGCGCATTTCCAAGGTCAAGCTCTTAGACTGTGTCTACACTAGGGGATTTTTGGCAAAATTTTCCCACCACTGTTAACACTGGTAGTAGCAAGAAGGGGAGCCCTACAGACTGGCTGCCAGCATTTTCATCACTGTGCTGCCTATCCCTGTTCAGAACTGATTTAAATAATATGGTGTTAAAAGTACCAGCAGCATTGCTAACCTTTTCTATACGAGCGTTCTCATTCTTGATACCCTTATTGGAGCTGCACTGGTGATAGCAACAGTGGAAAATTTTTGCCAATTCCCCCTAGTACATGAGGTACTCAAGTTTCATCACAGGGGTGAAGCCTAGACTTAATGGGTTGTGGGGGTTGCCAGAAGCCGAAGGCTTCCATCTAATCTGCATAAAATCAGACACTTTCGAGTCTCGTCTTTAATGTAGAAGTGGGCTCACTGATTTAGAATTTTTATTAAAGCTAAATGATATAATACACAGGTTCAGAAAAGAGTGTCTGTACATCTGGGTATAGTGCGTAGAGTATCCAAAAATACAAAGTTTGTTTTAAAAGTCATAAGATACATAGAGTACATAATCAGCAAGAACCCAAATTTAGGTAAATAAATTTAACAATACAGTTTTGATATTAGCATCCAAATATTCGGGTACATCACTCATGAAAAGTTATACAGAGTTGGTTGTGGAAAGGAAATATATCAGTCCCTCAGTAATTGAGAATTTAGGGTAGGTTATCCATTAGAAAATACAATCCATCAGGGAAGTATTTCAGTTACTTTCCCGACTGCGCTTCTCATCGGCACTCCAGCTCATCCCTCCTGGTATTGCCGATGTCCGGTGATGTGTTCTAGTTAGATGTCCTACTACAGGCCCCACCAAGTCACAAGACATTGCTTGGATCAAAATACAGCATGGCTTAAAAGGTTAACTAGTTTATCCCAAGCAGCATATGCACTGAACAAGATCTAAGACTAAGTCTTGTATTGTTTCAGTAGCTTGAATGGTGCATTTGAGGATGCACCATGCTTAGTATACTAATATTCAAGTTGTGCATTAGGCTCAGTGGGATTTTTTGCTGCCCACAGCAGTTTGTTCCTTCTTCATTCATCTGACTTTGTAATGGCAGTTCTCTAAAAACTGACCTAGGAAAGTGGAGACAGAAAAAAGTGTCCTGTGAAAACACCAGATGAGCTCCAACCCGTGAGAGGTCAGGAAGGAAACATGGCAACTGGAAACGACAATGTTTAAAAGGATGTTAGTATCCCAGCAGCAGCGCTTGGTTTTACTGAGCTTTCTCTGAAGAGGCTCTGGGCAATGGAGCAGGTTTTAACTAGTTTGGACAGAAAAAGGTCACCCTAGTTCAATGAAAATCAACAGCTGGAAGCAACGGTTCAGAATCTCTGACAACAAAACAATCTGAAGGCATGGGGAAATTAACCTTGTGCATGCTGAACTGATTAAAGTGAGCACATTTTACAAGCAGCTACGCTTCTCTCCATTTATCAAGGCCCCATGAAGCAGGTCATTCATGCCCTGCAACTAAGAGGAATTTTTTCCTGCATCGTATCACCTGCCAGCAGCAAAGAGAGCAAAGCTGATACACACACTCATGCACATGCAGTTTGCAACTAATTAATCCTCACAACACCGCAAACTAGTATTAGTCTCATTTTGCAGACAGAGAAACTGACACAGACAATAAGGTGGTCCAAGTTTTCTATTGGCGAGAGAGACAAGCTTTGGAACCAGACAGAGCTCTTCTTCAGGTCTGGGAAAGGTACTCCCAGCCAAGAAATTGTTTAGCATAAGTAGTTAGCACATATTGTAAGGGACCATTCAAGGCAGAGTTGCCCATTAACACCTCTGCAGTCACAGGACAAAAAGAGGGGGTTGGTGGGCAACAGACTGTGTAATAAGCCAGTGGTTCTCAACCAGGGGTACATGTACTCCTGGGGGTACGCAGAGGTCTTCCAGGGAGTACATCAACTCAGCTACATATTTGCCTAGTTTTACGACAGCCTACATAGAAAGCACTAGCAAAGTCAGTACAAACTAAAATGTCCTACAATGATTTGTTTACACTGCTTTAAACACTGAAATGTAAGTACAATATTTATATTCCAATCAGTTTCTTTTATAATTATATGGTAAAAATTAGAAAGGAAACAAATTTTCAGTAACACTGTTCTGTGACACTTTTTGTATTTTTATGTCTGATTTTGTAAGCAAATAGTTTTTAAAGGAGGGAGTTGTTAAAACTTGGGGTACGCAAGACAAATCAGACTCCTGAAAAGGGGACAGTAATCTGGAAAGGTTCAGAATCACTGTAATACATTACAAATCCAGTGTCTCTGTTCAATCCAGGATTTTTAATGTCTGGCAGAGTGATGAACTTAAGCTCCCAGGCTCATCTTTTGACAGCGTTGTGCAGGTTTCCTTTGAGGATGAGGACTGAGAGGTCAGATACAGAGTGATCACTGTGTGACACAGACATTAAGTAACACATCCAACCCCACAAAGAAAAGCCAGTAGCAGAGCTGGGACCAGAACCCAGGATCATCACCTGGGTATCCAGTCGCCCAGCGCCAGGAACTGTCTTTTGCTAAGTGTTTGAACAGCACCTAGCATATGTCAATTCTTGGCACTGCCACAATACAAATAAATACAAATAACCATGGACTCTGCTTAAACCACTCGACCAGATTACCATTCTATTTAATATACATGTAAACATATTCTTATTAATACCTTAAAAAATCAACCCTCGCCAAATCTGAAGCACAGTGAGCTGGTTATATCTGATTGTTTAACTTCAGGGCTGATGATCAGAGCCATTTGGCGTTTAAATGGTTAACTCTAGCGTTCTGACTGTAGCCCATAATGTCTCTCAGCTCAAGGTCGCAAGGCTGAGATAAAGGGCTGTAATGGAGTGAAAATTAGCACAGTCCCTGGAGCTGACTGGAGCCTGTCCCAGGAGACACCCCCTTCCCCACACCTCTTCTGTCCTGTGCCCCAGAGAGCTCCTTGTTGGTGCTGCCAACCTCGGGGATGGATCAAGATATAAATCACTGTTGGAAAGGGTTCCTGGATCAAATCACTGTAGGGGTGGGGGTGTAGGAAGGGTTCAGTCAAGCAGCCTGATTTCAACCCAAGGCTTCTGGCCAAGAAGTGACATTTACAGGCATTCCAAATCACAGACACTGAATGCAAAGGACTGTTCATAGCTAGGGAGCCTCAGTGACTGAGGACATGAACAGCCGGCCACGATGGGGCAAGGCTTTGGTCGTGCAATAGGGAGGTTTTGCCCCAGAATTAAGCTTGTTGCAGTTTTTATAACATTTTCAGTGAATCAGGGTTTTGCTGCTGCTCTCTCAAGTGTATTTAGTGCTGGGCTGAGAGCACTGGAGAGTGAGGGTAGGTCTACACTGAAAAAAAAACCATCCATGGCAGAGAATCTCAGAGCCTGGGTCAACTGACTTGGGCTCATGCTAGGGGCTAAAACAGTGTAGATGTTACTGCTCGGGATGGACCCCGGGTTCTGACACCTGGCGAGGGGGTTTGGTCTCAGAGCCTGTGCTTCCGCCTGAGCGGGAATGTCTACACTCCTATATGTGTGAGCCCGAGTCAGCTGACTTGGGCTCTGAGACTCGCTGCCGTAGGTGTTGTTTTGCAGCATAGATGTACCCAGAGGGTGGGATGTTCAAATGCACCCAATGTTGGCCTAACTCTGCTTACTGACCTTAGCAGGAGCATACAGGCCAACTCGGAGGGCTTCTGAAAACCTACCTATAAGTCCTCCATTTATCTATCGTGGGCTTTGCCACTGACTCGGGAGGAGGATAAGACCCTTTGTTGGTTTCTAATTACATCCTTGAAGCTAGCTAATACCCCTGTTCTTCCCCCGCACTGCAATGGTGCAGAGCAATGGAGTGGTGGACCACAGAGTATTTAGTCTTGGCTGCAGCATCCAGGGGATTTGAGAACCACCAGTTGGCCACAGCAAACCACATAAGGAAATTAAATCAAAAGGCAATGTCTTTGTTTTGGTTAGACTTTGCCCAGTGAGCTCGACCTGTACACCTGTACACAGCTGCATCTGCATAACAAAAGAAATTAAACAAATCTCTATGGAAAAAATGAGAATGGAAGCATTGTATGCTACACCCTGTTTGTGTGTCTCCCTTCTCCTGCTTGCTTTTGTCTGCTGGATGTTGTCCCTTGTTTACTGTTGCCTCAGGGCTTGGACCATCTGACCTCTAGATCAGTGCGTCACTAACCTTGAGCATGAAGCCAGCAGTACTGGCTCTGCCAGAGGGGTTAGTTTTTGTAAGATAACTTTTATATTTGAACAAACTTCACACTGAAGGCAGATTTGAGAAGAGCAGCCATGTTGGAGAGACTCCTTTGTGTCCCTGATGGAAACTTTAAAAGCTTCGCCTACTATACATGGCCCAGCTCTACCTTTCTTCTATGACATCCTGTTCGCTTCCTGACCAGTTTTCTTATGTTCAGCTTCTAACAGAGCTGCACCCAATGCACTGTATGTGCATCTTTTTTCAGAGTCTTCTATTGAATTTGCTCTAATCACGAGCCAGTGTCCTATGATAACTTCAAAGGTTAAGTTGAACTAAACAGCCAGTTTGTGTGAAGTCCATGTGGCTTAATAAAGAGCAAGTGGCTGTCCCATATGGGACACTTGTGTTTACGATACCCTTGGGTCTGTCACTCCCTAAGATTGCTGAGAATAGGCAACGCCCAGGCCTCTGGGACACTGTGTTCTAGTGCCTCCTACTGGATGACAGGTTGCCTGGAGAGCAGTATGGATGGGGGTCTGTTAGGAAGCCTTCTCAGCCTTGTGGGGCCTTTACAGATAGTGACTGGAAAGTGGGGTGGGGTGGAAATGGGGTTCCTGGAATAACTACTCTCCCCCCCCCCCAACATATCAAACACCAGAGCAAAACCTTCCAGCAACTCCGGGTAATCTGATTTTTCATTCCACTGAACTCCAAAAGGATAAAAATGAAAGGATTTGCCCATTCAGTCTAACTTCCTTACTGGCTCTTTGTCATCCAGCATGACCCTAATCAATGCAAGGCTAGTGACCAGGAAACAACTTTTGCATGGATTTCTTTTCTCCTCAAAGAATGATGTTACATTAGATCAGCACAGAGGTTGGTAGATTAATGGAGACTACATAGGAAACAGGTGAACTGCTGTTCGGTAGTTCCCAGCTGAGAACAATGACTGCAGTGTGTTTGTTTGACTAAAGGATGCCCTTTGTATAAAGTTAAGATAAAGGAATTTCTGAACATCTGGGTGATTGAATCTGGACCAGAAAGCAAAGGATCCCACAAAATAAAATGACGCTAGCACACAATTAGTGAAGAGGCTGTGTGATGACCAGAGGCAAACAGCGAGCGACCTTTAGTCAACTTATTGGAAAGTCTGAGTTAACAGGATTAATCATGTCAGCCTCTGAAGAGTGAAACATGAAATTATTTTCTAGATTATACTGAGATGAATGGAGATAGGCTAGCCTTAGAGTCTCAGACAGAGCTTGCACGCACCTATGTTAATAGGTACTTATGAATATCACATCCCTCTACTGACAATTACAGACAGGAAGCAAATACCATAGCTAGGGTGCATGCACATCTCTGACTCAAGTAAAAAGAAGGAAGGCCACCCAGGAACTGCAAATCCAACATATCCAATGTCATATTACACTGAAGAACAGGTGCTGCATGGCTGTTGGAAAGGCTGACACCTATCGCTTAGCACCTGGCTGGGATGAATATGAAAAAACACAAATGTCTGAGAAGGCCTTGGAAATTACTCACAGATTAAAGCCAAAAACCGTGGCACACTGACCATAAGGAATAAAACAGGGTTGGCAATGACTATCCAGTGACAAGCAACCTGAGAGGCCAATCCTGAAATCTTTATTCCAAGCAACTTCCAGTTGGATATTTCTAAGAATTGAGTAAGGGCTTCAGGATTTGGCCCAGCTGTGGAATAAGCTCCCAAGGGGAGGGGTGGAAACCCCAATGCTTGAACCATTTTGAAATAAAACAGGGCAGACCACTAAAAATACTGGAGAGGACAATCCCACAAAGGAAGGAAGCTAGACCAGATCGACCATAATAGTTCTCTTCCATCTCTAGCTTCTATGATCTATACCTAAAGGGTCTACGTTCCATGGTGAATTTTTCAAGCCTTGGTGCATACTACATAGGTCAATACCGACCTGATTAATGTGAATATGTTAGGTAATGTTCATGTGTGAAGGGAGAGGCTAAGTGTATCTAGACGTTATTCACTGATACCAGTTCTTACAATTTCATCTAAAGTCCATATAAGCTCTGTGTTCTTGTTCACTGGTCTACGTAAAATCCCACTGCAGCTGTGTCAGTCAGTATTCCATGTACCTACCATACATTTACTAAAAGCCGATGGTGATCTAGATCTTTAAGTAATAAACTTTTGTCTTGGGCATGATCATAAGTTTCTGTTTGAGAAATAAGAGTGGGCTGTAGTTTAAATTTAACAAGGTTGCTAGAAAACACAGGATCATTTGTCACATAGGAAGTTCTTCAAGCGTCCCTGTACTTGTCTAATTTTTAAAAATGAATTATTGATGATTTCTCAGCAGAGTTTAATGCCTATTCACGGAGATGAGACAATTGCTTATCATAATTTGAAATCTGGTATTTATTTGACGTCTGTGCCTCAGAGCCCTGTTGATAAATTACAGCACAAAGCTCTGTAGGAACAAGTTCATATTCATTGCCTTTAAACAGAAAAAAAAAGGGTGTTGGCTGGCAAGAGTAGAAATGTACAGAGGTCAAGGTTGTAAAAGCTCTCTTGGAAAAGTAATATAATAAAAATTAGGCCTTGTCTACACTAGAAAATTAGGTCATCATAACTATGTCACTCAGGTGTGAAAAATCCATAACCCCAAGTGATGCAGTTAAGCTAACCGAAGTCCCCACATAGACAGTGCTAGGTCAATGGAAGAATTCTTCTGTTTACCTAGCTACTGCCTCTCAGGGAGGTGGAATACCTACCCCAATCCCTCCCATCGGCATAGGTAGTGTCTACACTGCAGCACTACAGTGGTGCAGCTGTGCCACAGTAGCATTTTAAGTGTAGACAAGCCTGTAGATGGAGAGGAGGCAGGTTGGTCTAGCAGTTAGAGCAGGGGACAGTGTCAGAAGAACTGGATTCTATTCCTGTCTCAGTCACTGGTTTTAGGCACAATGCTTCATGCCCCCACTTTCCACATCTGTAAAATGGGAATAATAAGATGTATGCACCTATATAATGCACTTGGAAAGGCCTTATGGAAGTAGTATTATAACTAGATCTAAAAAGCACATCTCCTCAGTCACATGGCTATAATGAGCACACCAGATCTGTCCTGCGCTCCCTACACTGGCATCCCATAGAATATCAAATCAAGGTCAAGGTCTCAGTCCTTCTCTTCAAGGTGCTCCATGGCCTGTGCCCAGCATATCCATAAGACTGCCTAAAGCGCTAGAACGAAGACTGTGGTCGACAACTGTGCTCCTCTGGCACAATGGAACTCTCTACCATAAGGGTAAAGCTTGTCTGTGCAGGAGACACAGCTTTCTCAGGGGTCGACCCAAGACTGGAATGAACTCCTACAGGAATTTAAGACCATCCCAAACTTCATCACCTTGCACTTCAAGTGCCAGGTGCATTTCTTTGAGCAGGTGTCTCTAATATAAACATATAGCAACGTGTTTGTGTGTTTGCACGCGGGTTTGTTATATTATTTAAAAAAAATGCAAAATAAGAACAATCCATTGCACATGCTCCTCTCCCCGGGACAATAATGAGAGCCCAAACAAGTGACAGATGTTAGTCATGTTGCTTAATACACGAGTGGGAGGTGCTTATATACTGTGGTGTTGAGCAGTCTAAAACCCTGGATAGAACAGCATAGTAATCTGGGAGGCATTACTGATTAATTTATTGCATAACTAATGGAGGGCCAAGTACTTCTTTGTCATGCACAGATTTGGAATTCAGCTGCCAGAGAGAGGGAGGGGCTCTGTTTAATTCAGTCTGACCTGCCATTATCAGAGGTAGTAGCTTTAGCCCAGCCAAAATCGACCATGGATTGTTTACGTGAGCAGCACAATGAGACAGGTCACACAAGGAACCAAGGTGGCCACTTCTGCTAGAGACAGCAGTAACAGGACAACCAAGTACAGTTACTGAAAAATAATTTAATAAATTGAAAAATAAAGCAGATTCCCACACTTTATCTTATACTCTCGTCAGTTACTTTCCCCCTCCATTACACTTCCTGCTCCCAAATGTACTAACATTCATTTTGCTCACCCACTGAATGCCAAATCAGGGCCAGTTGTGCTACTTTACCACGTACAGCCATTTTCTGGCCAGCTTACACTACCACATACATCATCACTGAATTTGGCCCAAAGACTCCGATGGCACCTTTGACACCAGGTCTCAATTTAGCCTGTGGTTTCCGATACAACTGCACACACAGGAAGACAGCCCTGCTGCAGGCTGTATACTGAAGGGCTGGAAGCTTCACTTTTGTTTTACAAAAGCTTACAGTTGGCAGAATCTGCTGGGGCCACAGACAACATTCAACCAAGCATTGGCTCGGTTGACTCCCAAAGTTCACTGAAAACACCAACTGGAAACAAGACTTAGTAAAACCAGTTTTTGGCCCCCTGAGGTTTAATGCTGCCATGCTGAATTAGGAAAAGCCTTCCTCCTCCAGCCTGCTGGAATGTGCTTTAGCCAGTAGATGATAACATGGCCTGTAATAAGCTGGAGATTTTCTATGGTTCACCTCTCTGAAAGGTATAAAGCAAAGCACTTCATTATAGCTCCCCCGCCATATAATAAGCACTGCTAATACCAGGAAAATAAAACACTAATGATTGCCAGCCCTATCTTGGTTTGTGTGTTTGTTGGGAAAGTACAGTAGTGGTCACTCTCCAAAATGCCTGATGTCATTGACAAATACCAGATCCATTAGCATCATTCAATGATCTCACCTGCAGACTTCTAATAAGAGAAATGTCTTTAAATACTCAGCTGTTTAGCACCTTAAAGCAACATTGCTGGGCAAAGGAACATACAACACAGCACCCCAGTTCAATACCTTCCTAGGGCCGAAATGACATTTGAGATGTTAAGTGTAATAGGTCTGCCACATTATCTTGCTGCTTCCAAAACATCTATTATAAAACTAAAGGGATTTCAACCATCTGTTCCATCACCTCTCACTCTGCTCTAATTAATAAGACCTTTCCTATTTATTGTAATACCCTTAATCTCCATTAACGCATGTGGCATGAAATGTAGTGTGCATGCAACACCCTATACGATTCCGCCTGTAACACTATATTAGTTATTGATAGAAAGTATTACTCAGATGTGTTCAGCACATTTGAACTATAGTAGGTGAGCATATGTATTCATCTATTTGTTTTATAGAGCAAGTATCTAAAACACACATCTCAGGGCATGTGGACATTATATAATTAAACATACACTACAGGTGAGAGTTGCTTCCAATACAGGAGAATCATACAAGATCCAAAGTGCCACTAAAGTATTTGATACAGAACTCAGGGGTGCATAGAGACCTGTGTGGGTTCCTATCCTAGAGTGTATTTTGCCCTATTTGCCCTAGAAACAAATGAAAAATACATTCCCTCTTGTCCACATGACCCTTGAGTTCAGAGCATGTAGAGTTGATCCTAAACCAAGAAAAGGTGGATCAACCAAATCAACAACTGATTTTAACAAGCTAAGGCTGCCAAATACCGTAGTGGACACTTTGCTGCTTACCCATAACCACTCTCAATTACCCCAAAACAGTGGGGACAGAACTCAGATCATGAGGCTCCAAAAGCAGAGGCCCTATCCTACCATTTGAGCTAAAGGAGAAGTCTCATTATTAGCATTTTTGGGTCTATGAGACACAGCTGAGCGGTTCCGTATCCATTCAAGAACAGTGTACATAATCAGTCATTATTATTATTGCTATTCTTTGTATTATAACACCCAGGAACCCACTGCGCTAGGTGCTGTACAAACAGAGAACAAAAAGGTGGTCCCTGCTCCACAGAGCTCACAAGCTAAGCACTGTTATATATCAAAAGCAAAATAATAAGATAGGGCACAGCTGGGTGGGGAACCCAAAACCTAGACCCAGCTGAGCAGACATCAGGTATATACACTGCTCTTACCTTCCTCAACCTGGTCCAGTAAAAGCCTTAAAAAATGAAAACAAAATGGTTTTGGCGGCAGAGGGGCCGAGTGAGTTAACCCACTGTGGAAACAGGATTTGGAATCCTGGCACCACTTCCTCTTGAAACAGACTTTTCTAGTTTCAGCATACCAGGCAGGGTTCAGGCACCACGCAGAGCAGTACCTTGTCAGGTGGAACAGGAACCCAGTGTGTTCTAATTGGCTTTTTACTACAGGTTGGCACACAATGTTCCTGAATAGGATCCTGCCCTGCATCATAATGTGCTCAATATTCCACATGAGAAGGGGGACAAGCTGCAGGGGAAGGAACAGGAAGTCTCTCCTTGCAGCCAGCAAAATCCTGCTGAAGGGAATGTCTGAAATACAGCATCCCACATGTGCCAAGCAAATTCAGCAAGCATTTCATCATGCTCTTAATACTGGTCTTGTCTACTCTCTGAATAATAAATACCGTGTTATACAGGCAGCCATCAGTGGTCTGATTCTGCACCATTCAGGTCAAGGGGAGTTTTGTCAACCACTGAAGGTCAGGATTGGACTCTAACTGAAGAGGTCCTAAAGCACAGCCACTCCTGGCCCAAAGACGGCCCATCGTTAGGGCCCTACCAAACTCATGGCAATGAAAAATGCATCATGGACCATGAAATCTGGTCTCTCCCGTGAAATCTGGTCTTTTATGTATTTTTACCCTATACTATACAGATTTCACGGGGAGACCAGCATTTCTCAAACTGGGGGTCCCAAACCAAAAGAGGGTTGTGGGGGGAATCACAAGGTTACTGTAGGGGCGTTGCAGTATTGCCACCCTTACTTCTGAGCTGCCTTCAGAACTGGGCGGCCGGAGAGCGGCCAGGTGCCCTACTCTGAAAGTTAGGGTTGCAATGCCATACCATGCCACCCTTACTTCTGTGCAGCTTCCGGCAGAGTTGGGTCAGAACCCCTACAGTTACAACACCATGAAATTTCAGATTTAAATATTTGAAATAATGAAATGTACGATTTTTAAAATCCTATGACCGTGAAATTGACCAAAATGGACTGTGAATTTGGTAGGGCCCTTCCCATCCTGTCTTAATAAAAACACAGCCTGAGATTGCTGGACTAAACTGACCAATTGATGACCAAATCTAGCCATCAGCAATTTTGATTTATCTATCTAGGGGAAAAAAGCACCAGAAAACATTCTGGTCACGGGCATTTATATTTGAGGTCAACATTTATGTACATTTACATGAAAATCAGATGTAGCCCTTGCAGGGCACTGGCAAGTTACCAAACATAGCCCTCAAGTTCACAATATTTTAGCATCTCTGCACTATATTGACTCCATCCAAGGAGTGCTAGCCCCTAAGCTATGCAGAGCCAGGAATCCATTTGATCTGCTGTCTCAAAGGGGAATGTTATTTGTTAAAATCATAATATACATGAAGAGCTAAAAACAAGGTGCTGAGATCTCTCTAGCCGGTCACACATTTTACCAGTGCTCCAGAGTCACTTGCATATACAAAGAGATGAAATCCCTATCCCACTAATGGATTGATCCTGCAACTGACACGAGAAGTCCTTACTCATATAAGCAACCCCATCACAGGCACGATCCTGCAAGCCTGACTCATGTGGGTAGCCCTGTTGTACAGTCACATGAGTAAGGGTTGGGTTGGTCCTGCCATTGACTGGGAGGACTCCTACCATTGGCTGGGAGCTGGGCCATTGACTTCCACAGGAACCTGATCGGATCCAATGTTCGTAACTTTATTTCGTAACAGCTAAGAGGGACTCAGCAATAATGAATTAAACGAGTAACATGGAATGGCCTTTATTATTAAGCCACCTCACTCTCTGCATCTGATTTAATGGGAACATTATGTAATGGCTTTGCTATAGCAACAGCTCCAATGATCTATAGTAACCCCCGTTGCTGCTTGCCGCTCCAGAATATAAACATCTCATTGCCGCAGGGACTATGATGTAGCTATTGAACTTTGGCCCACTATAAAGCCTCCCACTTTGATTGGCAAGGCTTTTTAAAGGCTGTTTACTCTAGTCATGTGATGGGGGGAGAGGGAGATTTCTGGCAGTCTATCAGGAGCCAGCAGTATGTCTGGGACCAGCCAGAATTGCCAAAGGGTTCAAATGGATTAACTCATTCAGGCTGGGGTTTTACGCTACCCTCAGCTCGCGAAGGGTCCAGGAAGAGGAAATCCTGCACGGTGTCAAAGAGATTTCACTTGAGGCAAAGCTCCCCCTTGGCAGCACTGCAGGGACCTGAGTAGCAGTAGGAAAATATTTTATTTCAGGACTTTATTTTGCAACAGGGAAAAAAATCAATAAGCTTTAAACAAGAAAAGAAAAAAAGCCATTTAAAAAATGGCAGCAAGGAATAACCAGCTAGAGGTGGGAGCAGATTTTCCTATCAGAAGCACCGTCTGCTAGGGATACACACTCCTCATTTATTTGGATACCTGAGAACAGGAGGATAAGATGACATCCAACCAGAGAAGATATTACTATTCACAGTTTGCCCTTCTAGAGCACCTTTAACCCCAGGCTCTAAAAGTACTGTACAAACATCAATTAAACTATACAACATCTCTGAGGCAGGGAAGTTGTATTCTACGAGTGCCCTATTAAAAACGGTTACCGTGTTCCCACTGGAAAAGCCCCAAACAGGGCAGTATCCATAAGCTACAGCCATGAGTCAGTATAGAAGCAGCACTACTGCTGCTGAGCACTTTTATAGCCCTTTATGTTTTCAGTATTCCAGACACTAACCAATCAATCGCAACACCCTGTGAAATTGGTATTGGAAAGTAGGAAAGTAAGATCATCCCCCTTTTATAACAGAGGCACAGGGAGCTCAAAGGAATTGGCCAAGGCTACTCACTGAGTCAGTGGCAGAATCGGGAATAGAATTTATAGGTTCCTGCCTCCCTGTTCAATCCACTGCACCACAATACTCCTCAAACCGTAGAGTTTCATCACCATATTTCACTTAGAAAGGAAATTTTGCTACCTTGAGCAAGTCACATGCAGGAGGCTTTTTGAAAGACCTCTTGTGGGTGCCCTACAGAGGACTGGGGTGACAATTTCAGGGTGTTCAGGTAGCCCGGGGAGTTTTCAAAGCAAAATGTGGGTAGTTTTTGTTTTGTGAAAAATCTACTCTCCTTTCTGGGTGCCTAAACTGTCTGGAGCTCTGGCACAGCTGGGTGCCTGGCCACTGGGATTTTCAATCCTCCCCAGTATATGGCACCTGTACCTGAATTGATTAGGCTATGTCTACACTACAGACCTTTCAGTGGCACAGCTGTACCGCTGCAGCTGCACCGCTGTAAGGTCTCTCGTGTAGCCGCTCTATGAGGCAGTACGGAAATAGCCGAACTTTCTTCATGAATTTTCATTTCTGTCCCTGGCCATTTTTCACTCCACCAATTTTGCTTTTCTCAGCATGTGTGTCCAGGTTTTCACACAGAAAATAACTATATTCCTACAGGATGAAATTCATCCTGGAGCAGAGGCCCTATGGACTGCTTAAATCCTTAATAACATTTAGTAAAATATTAACTATTTCTAAACTACAAAATGATACATGGTCCAGGCCAAGACTTGATAACCCTTTATATACACACACACGTCATAGAGACTTTAAAGCAGGTAATACAGGAGAGCTGCTTATCCTGTGCTGAATGACAATGATGAGAGAATTACTTAACTGTAGGGAAATGAAGTGCCTGATTAAAATGAGAGGGTACTGCACATAGCATGTGTATCGTGTGTTTGCTGTGCCATAGGTAACATATGAGGGGTCAGAAGAAGGGGATGACAGTTGGCATGCAATTCTAGTTAAAGCAGAAGTGTGCAATGTTTTCATATACCCTGCCAGTTGGTAATGAAGGATCAGACATAATAAAAACCA
The DNA here is from genome assembly GCF_013100865.1 of Trachemys scripta elegans. Taxonomy (NCBI): domain Eukaryota; kingdom Metazoa; phylum Chordata; order Testudines; family Emydidae; genus Trachemys; species Trachemys scripta. The sequence continues at coordinate 3,278,562 of NC_048315.1, read as the reverse complement.
TCCAAAATTTCACTCAAGCTATGAAAATTTGATGTTTCAGATTCCCACACTGCCGAGACAAAGCAGGGTTTTCATCACATCTGGCTAATGAAGAAGCCGGAGACAGGAGGGAAGATGCATAGCAATTTCCAGCAAAGCATTCACATCTCCTCCATCCCTGATCTCTATTTAAATGAAATTAGAAGAAAGCTTCTAGAACTAAATGACAACATTCAATATTTGTTGCTTCTAGTGTACTTCAGAACAGATGTGAGGATGTGGCAAATGAGAACACACACCAATAGTTTATTCTATGAAGCTCTATCCTGCAGTGTGAATAGCAGGTCTTGTGACAGCACTGCTTGTACAGATATTTGGGGGAGATGGGGTTCTAAAGTACTCAGCACTGACCTACCTCTAAAGTATCATTTTATCACCCTTTTACTCAATGTAACAAAGGCTCCTATATATTTTATTAACAATTCATTAACATAATTTGCCTCTTGATCAAATATCTCATTGTTTTCCTCTACTATGTGGAGTACAACATTGGTTTGTTATTGTAGGGTTCCTCATAAACCCTGGGCTGCTGGCATTTATAGATGTGGTTGGTTTGTTTAAAGAAAGTGAACATTTTGAGGAGGTGGAAAAGGAACATCTATACTTTGCAGACAGTTTTAAGAAGAAAAAGGATGTTAAATGTATTCCCAACCCAGAGACAATCCCTTTAAGGAATATTTTTAGGCATTTGCCCATATCTTTGTACACAGTCACTTCTAATCTAAACTTTGCACTGGAGTTGAGAAACTTGATTATTCAGTACAGGATAACTGAGCTTTGGCCAAGGGGAATGAAACCCTTTAGTTTTATGTGAAGTCAAAACAACAAAGGTTTATCTGGTCACATAATTAAAGAGGGCAGATCTGCTAAGAGAAAATGAACTACAGAAACTTACATGGTTACAGAGGGAGCTTTTCTGTCCTTTTTATGGCAAGAGAGCTCTCCCTCACTGACCCTTTCCAGCCCTGAAGCATGTGCCATGGAATAGCTCATCAGTCACCAGTGACTGTTACAGGGAGGATGTCTCAATGGGGGTCTTCACTATCTCATTGGCTTCTCCACTATAATCCCAGTTGCTCCTTTTGCCCTCTTGCTTAGCTGCATCTCCAACACCTTCCTGCATGCTGCTGCGAGTAGGAACAAGAATGACACATGGGATACCTAACAATCAGCACTGGGAATAGACAGGCGTCCTGTTATGTGAAGTTCCAAGCTTATAGTCATTTGAAGAGAGCCCCAAAGTCACTCTTGAATTCACTTTGCTTCTCAACTTGAACACAGAGAGGAGCAGATCGTGGAAAACACTGCTGTTATGCCATACTGATATACCCCACATCAGGGCTAATGCTAGAACTTCAGGCCAGCATATTCATGCTGGACCCAAGTTCCTCCTGGTTGCAAAAATCCAGTGGCAAAGACAGTGGGTCCATCATTAGAGGGGATTGTCAATCCCTCCATGCAGGAGAACAAGGTGCCACCTTTTCTTATGGAAACAATTATAGGTCCTTACTCAAGAAACCATTTTATGACATTGCCCAGACACTCGTATCCTTTCTGGAGTTCGTAGATTTCCTTGACCACCATTACTCCAGCTTTGGACCTGTGTTTAGTCCACCTTTTTTTTTCCACTGAGGAGGGTGGTGTTGGACAACCATTCACCTTCACCAAGAGCCCTCTCCTGTGGGGTACTATGGTTCTATTCTGTCGGCCCTCTTGTTTAACATGTACGCAAGGTTGGTGTGAGAGCTTGTGAGGTGGCATGGGCTGCAGCATCTCCGCCATGCTGATTTCACTCTGCTTTACCTCTTCAGCTGACGGACCCAGACAGTGCGGGTGACTAGTTTGCCAAGATCAGGGCTTGGATAAGGGTGAGCTGTTTGAAACTAATCCCAGATCAGATTGACTTTGTAACAGTGAATAGCAACTGGAGGAATTGGTGGAGCTAACTGAGGGCTGGTCCACACTTAGTCCGGACTTCGGACTAAGGTACGCAAATTCAGCTACGTTAATAACGTAGCTGAATTCGAAGTACCTTACTCCGGACTTACCGCGGTCCAGACGCGGCCGGAAGTCTCCCCCCGTCGACGCCGCGTACTCCTCTCGGCGAGCTGGAGTACCGGCGCCGACTGTGAGCACTTCCGGGATCGATCCGGGATCGATTTATCGCGTCTTAACCAGACGCGATAAATCGATCCCAGAACATCGACGGCGTGCCTCCGGACCAGCCGGTAAGTGAAGACTAGGCCTAAGATAGGTTCCTTCACTGTGGGGAGTTTCCCTGTCTTCTGTCACTCAGGTTCACAACATAGTGTCCTGCTGGGTTTCTAGCTGCTTCTGGATGCCCAGGTACCAACAGTGCTTTTCAGCATTTCAGTTTGGCCAGGCTGTGTCCTCTTTTTTGGTCCAGACTTTAACATGGCGATCCACACCACTGTCACCTTGAGGTTGGATAACTGCAATGTATTGTGCCACGGGCAGCACCTTGAAATTGCTCGGGCAGAATGCAGTGTTCTGTTTGTAAAAGAGTGTGCGCATTACATCAGAGCTCTAGGGTCTGTAATGGCTTCTCCTTTGTTTTGGGGTGCAATTTACAGTGTGTGTTTTCACCTAATAAGCCTTATACAGATTGGGTCCTCGTTTCTTTAGAGATTGTCTCTCTCCATGTATGAGACTGCAGCAGCTGAGATAATCTGAAGCATTTAAGCAAACAGTCCCTAGTAAAGTTGTATCATAATAATTTTTTTAATAATAATTATACTGAGCACTAAATGGAGGCATTTTTATTCATTTAAATGAATAGACTCAATGTAGAATTTTGACTCACTGGACTGAAACGTCATGCTGTGTGAAACAAACCCGACAGATGCTATGGATGTTATTTGCCAGGGAGCTGGGTAATTACTAGGTGAGCTGCATTTTAAAGGTATATTCGCAGATTAAAAATCACCGTTTTGTCTGAAAATGTTTGCACTCCTATGCTTCCTACAACAGAAAGAGATTAAGGAAAAATTATACTGTTTTTGTTTACTTAATGACTACCAGCACCTTGCATATAGTCAGTTTCACTGTTTCCCTTAACTTGGACTGTAAGCTTTAAGGGGCTGGGATTCACTTTTTATTATGTGTGTGTACATGCCTAGAATATTTGATCACTAATTGGGGGCTGTAGATGCTATCCCCATGCAAATATTAAATAATAACAATAGATTAATTAGTCAGTTTCCCTTGTTGGATGTGTGCATCTTTCATACAGCAAAGTGGGGGAGAAAACACATTTTAAAAAATAGAAAAATATTGTTGTAAAACCATAAAATTGGATGGGGGCATCAGAGGCAGGTGTAGGATCTGCAACCACTTTTAACTCCAAATTATTGACTTGATTTTAAGTTGACCATGTCCCTTTTATGTTCTCTGTCCTGACATTAGACTATCCCGCTTTGCACACTGCACTATGAACTTTAATACAGTAAGGTGTAGACTCAGACACCCTTATTTGGTGTTGCAGTTTACATGTCCTTTACGGGATCTCACAAACAGACTGCCAAATTTCTAAACTCGGTTACTTCCTTTGCCGTCCAAAACAGACAAAGGTCGTTTCAGTTCATTGCTAAAGCACTGGAGCGTGTTCAGATCTCAGCTGACTACAGAGAGCCTATAATGCCCTGAGGCAAGAGAGACTGTCAACACAGCTGTCCCATTCAGCCATCTCCTGTGTGTTAATACAATCATCATGCTGGGCAATCTCTGAACCAAAATGGGAACCCTGAAATGGAATGGGGCAAAAGACAAGAACTACAAGTAAGACTAGTCAGACAAGAAAAGATGTACAGGGTTTGATTAAAAGCTTAGATCAAGTCTGTTAGATTAAAGAACAGGAGTACTTGTGGCACCTTAGAGACTAACAAATTTATTAGAGCATAAGCTTTCGTGGACTACAGCCCACTTCTTCGGATGCATAAATCTACTCTGAAATCTGTTAGATTAGAAATTAAAAAATTGACCTACAGTACTGTGTGCATTACACATATTACTCCATCATATATCAAGGAGCACAAAAAGAAGAACAGGAGTACTTGTGGCACCTTAGAGACTAACAATGCTTTCTGTATTGCCCATTGTTCTCACTGAATGGAAGAAAAGAAACAAACACTTTAATAATAATAATGCCTGGCACTTCTAGGGCATCTGCCATCTAAGGAGCTCAAAGTGCTTTACAAACATTCTGGATGTCAGCCTCCCTGTCCTCCTTTGAGGTCTGGGAGGCATTATCCCCATTTTTCAGATTGGGAAATTGTGGCATTGAGAAACTAAGGGTGAAATCCTGGTGTTATTGAAGTAAATGGCAAAACTTCCACTGGCTTCAGCAGAGCCAGGATTTCCCCCTATGGACATGTCTACACTGCAGTCCAAGATGTGACTGCAGCACGAGTAGATGGACCCATGCTAGCACAACTAAAAATAGCAGCGCGAGCTTCAGCATGGGCTAGCAATGAGGCTTTGGCTACACTGGCGCTTTACAGCGCTGCAACTTGCTACGCTCAGGGGTGTGAAAAAACACCCCCCCGAGCACAGCGAGTGCAGCGCTGTAAAGCCCCAGTGTAATCAGTGCCTGCAGCGCTGCACGCTCGCTCGCAGCGCTGCAAGCTATTCCCCTCGGAGAGGTGGAGTACATACAGCGCTGTAAGAGCTCTCGCGCTAGCGGCGCGACTATACTTGTGCTTCACAGCACTGTCCCGAGTGTAGCGAAGCCATTAGAGTATGTTCCTGGGATTCCTGCTGTGCTTGTACAGCCCTCATTGAAGCCTGTGCCACCATGTCTACTCTGCTATTTTTAGCTGTGCTAACACAGGTAAAGCTAGTGCAGCTATGTCTGCCAGTGCTGCAATCACACATTGCAGACATACCCACAATGACTTGCTTACAATCACACACAGACACTAGCAGACACAAGAACAGATCCCAGAAGTTCTGAGTTCCAGTCTTGGCATGCAATTACCGACATAAGAACAGCCATACTGGGTCAGACCAACAGTCCATCTAGCCCAGTATCCTGTCTTCCAACATTGGCCAATGCCAGGTGCTTCAGAGGGAATGAACAAAATAAGCAATCATCAAGTGATCCATGTCCCCTGTTGTCCACTCTCACTGCTTCTGGCAATTTACAGTATTGCTAGACAAGATTATCTCCCAAACACAAACGTCTCTGCAACTCATATAGTTAACATTTCCCAGTGGGATCTCTGTGAATGCAGAGCACTTCTAAACCTAAATAATCTAGATTACATTTCTTAAACACTAAATTTCTCTACTCCCTTTTTAATTCATTTTCTGTTCATTTGAGGCTTAAAAAATGATTGGCTCAGTAAATCTCTACTCCTATATCTGGGTTTATTTCAAATACAGTCACAAAAACTGATGAAAGTTCCCCCAAATATGAGCACTATTCAACTTTTCTTGCTTCTTATGTCCATGCTTTGGGGATTTTAATCATGGATAGAGTATCACACTTTTACATCTCAGGATGAAAAGTACATTGATATAAGCCAAAATACCACTGAAATTGAAGACTTGCCCAGACATCTAACATCCTATCACAGAAATCTGAAATTTTATTTTTTCTTTGAGTCACTTATAAATAATTTACTTCACGGAGCACTTAAAAAAACAGCCACAATAAATCAGAATCTGCAGATCCATGGGAAAAAAGTCGCAGGGTGTATTTCACTTCTTATGCCTTATCTCTTTCAATTAGGGTCCTCAAATGCCTGATGATTGTCTGTGACTCTACAGAAGTGACTTCCTTCCAGGCAAATTCAACTAACTGCAGTCTGAATAGTGCTCAACACAGCAGTAATAATCCTCTGTAGTGGAATAACACTTTTCACCTTCAAAGCACTTTACAACCGTTGGGCCCAATCCTGCATTCCTCCAGCACCTCAAATCCCCATTGACAGTGAACATTTTGATTGCACAATGGAGAATAAGGCCTACTAGCTAATTAATTCTCATGGAGGTTGGTAATGATCATCATCCTCCCCATTTTCATAGATTTTAAGGCCAGATGAAACCATCTAGACTGACCACCTGCATAGCATGGCCCAAAGAACCTCACCCCGTAAGCTCTACATCAACCTAATGACTTCTGTTTGAGCTATAGCATATATATCAGAAAGATGTGCAATCTTGATTTAAATCATCCTGTCCCTTGGTAATTTGTTCCAATGGTTAATTCGCCTCACTGTAAAAATGTGTGCCTTATTTCTAGTCTGAATTTGTCTAGTTTCAGCTCCCAACCATTGGATCTCTTTCTGCCCGATTAGAGAGCCATCTATTATCAGACATCTCTTCCTTCTGTAGGTATTTGTAGACCATGATCAAGTCACTATTTAACATGCTCTTGGATAAACTAAATAGGTCGAGCTTCTTATGCCTCCCACTATGAAGCATATTTTCCAGACCTTGAATCATTCTTGTAGCTCTTTTCTGAATCCTTTATAATTTTTCAACATCCTTTTTGAAGCGTTGACACCAGAACAGGACACACTATTCCAGTAATGGTCTTGAGAATGCAATATGCAGAGGTAATACCACCTCCCTACTCCTACTTGTTATTCCCTTGCTTATACATTTGAGGATCACAGTCACACTCTCCACTACAGCACTGCACTAGGAGCTCATGTTCAACTGGTTATCTACAGTTAACCCTCAGTCCTTTTCAGTTTCATTTCAAACTAGGGTACTGTCCTCCATCTTGTTAGTGTGACTTCTTTGTTCCTAGATTTATGACCTTGCATGTGGTGGTAGTAAAATGCATGTTGTGTCAATCAACCCATCTTACCAAGTGACCCAGGGTCAGTCCATATAACTGATCTATCCTTGTCATTATTTAGCACTCCATCCATCTTTGTGTCATCTGCAAATTTTACTAATAATGATTTTATAATTTTCTTCCAGATCATTGATGGTGATATTGAATAGCACTGGACCAAGAACAGACTCCCATCCCCACTAGAAGCACCCCAATTGGATGATGATTCACCAATTACAATTACTTTTTGAGATCTATCACCTAGCCAGTTTTTCATCCATTTAATACGTTCATTTTGTATAGTACTATTTTTTTTAAACGGAGTGTCATGCAGGAGTAAGTGAAATGCCTTGCAGAAGTCTAAGGGTCTAGAGAGACAACAGTTAATGGAGCAGCAAGCCAGGCATTAGCCAACAGGTTGGATCAACAGTGACATGAAAGACATTGCTCACTACCTTTCCACCACTGAATCAAAGCTTGCGAACTAAGCTTGCGAACTAGCTCATCTGGATTCAGCATTTGTCCTTGAGATGGTGTTGCCAGCATTTGCAACTCTGTTCCTAAGCCAATATAAGCCAGTAGTAACCTTATCAGGCCAGGCATGGGGGATATTGGGTGAGGGGTGGGAAGAAACAGAGCCTGGCTGAATGAGGTGAGCTGCTCTTCTAAATGTTAATGGGTTAAGAATAGAAAGGTCAAATGCCTGTGTTATCTGAAGGCCCCAGTGCTAATGGGCACTGCATCACAGCAATCAGGGCAGCAGCTTGGAATAAATGTCAGGAGTTAGTTACTGTAGGTGTAAACAAGGAAAGTCCTAGGGCAGGACTGGGAAGCCAAGCCATTTTTAAGAAATGCCGGCCAGCGAGAAAGTTCATTTGGCAGGTCTGAGTGTTTGTTACCCAGGTAATAAAGCAAACCTTGAAATGGGGGTAGGGGATAGCTTGTGAACTGTGTGAAGGCAGCAGCGAGCTCTATAAGGAATGGCAGTGTGAGTACCAATAGGATTAACAGTTTCAGGAGGAGAGATATCATGTTCTTATGTTGATAGGCCATCGCTCCTGCAGGGACATACTGAATTATCTGAAATGGGGGATGTAGAGTTCATTAGGGGTAAATCCTTCCCTACCACTCTTCAGCTGCAGAGTGCTCAAAGTGCAGTAGAAACTGTGTGATGGCTGTGTGCAGGGAGTCTGAAATCTCTCCTCCACCATTAGACTGCTCCACAGGGCCTCCTTATATGGCAATGCACAGGGGACTAGGGTGAAATTGGAGATGGAGGAGATCAGGCAAGAATCATGGGTCCAAAAATGCAACTGCTTTCCACTAAATACTAATCAAGTATTACCACTGGTGGCTCTGGGGGATGAGCCTTTCACAGTGACTGAAAGCCAATACCATCAGACGGTATGGGGAATGAACTGGTGGGTCTCTGTTCAGTTCCTGGTGCATGCATCCACATTCCAACTGGCCTCCATGTTGGCAGGCAAAGATTGTGACACAATGGACACTGGTCCTTTCCTGGCTACAGGCACTCTATTCAAGGCACAGATGAGGGGGAGAGAAGGGCATGAAGGTTGCCCTATGTACTTGATTTGTGCTCTCAATTTCTAGGGCTTTCAATCTGGCACCTTTCACCAGCAATAAATTCTCATTCCAAATCAGCAGATTCGTTCCACCACGTGAGGTGTTATGTTCAAGGTAAGACTACTGTTGGGGGCAGTGATTGCCACAGGGAGAGATATATCCAGTTTTGGGAAGAAGACAGAGGTCAGCTACCTGATGTACTGGTACCATTTCACCACATAGCAAAACAAAGAACAACACTGTCATCTGCCCTGTATATAGCTGTAAACAAACTGCTGACGGTGCCCCTTACCAGGTAAAATGCTGAGGAGGAATATCATCTACAAATAAAGCAAGACTGAATTTATTTTATCCCACGTGAAGGGAAATCAGGGATCCTAGTCATGCCCGTATTGATCGCATTATCACCATTAAAACAGTTATTTTCCACAGTAAAGACAGTTACAAAACGAAGACAAACCAACCAAACCAAAACTAACAAACATCAAAACGACAACAAAATGCTGCAATATTGGTCCCTGAAAAACAGTTGTAGTTCTGTGCCCTAATGTTTGCTCTTCAAAGTGAATACTCGGCAGTTAGCTAGCCTGGCCTTTAACCCTAGCCATGGGAGAGAACATCATAACCTACTTACACTCGCAGGCTGCATCATTTATGCAGCAGAGCTCCCACATGGGGACAAAAAGCTTATTTTGGTCACTGGCATTATTCGACATCTGTTTACCCAGTAGACTGCTGCAAGCATCTGTTCTTTTGCTGACGTAGATGTTCTGCATTTCAGTCTAGGAACTGAACAGTGTATTCACTTGAAGGAACACAAAAATATGACAGAAGACATTTTTCTGACCTGCATAGCAGTTACTCAGTGTGCTATTAAAACAGTTGCCATGTTCCATCCCAGAGGCTGATGCATTTGCAGTGGTGACTCTAGTCTGTATATAATTTACAAAGTCTTTTGGACTCCTTTGGAAGACAGTCTTCATATAAATGTAAGATTTTATTCTAATTCTTTATAGTACTAGAATTTGACTACATTGCTTTGCTATATGAGAGCCAGCAAGCCTCTGTTAAGAACCCAATCCTCAACTATACAGAGAAAGGAATCCAATACATGCTTGGTTCCCGTGCTACTGTTCCACAGGAGATCTCAGCATCTCTATTAAAGGCCTGGGAATGCTCAACACTTTCCCCTGCTTTTAAAACTTCAGGCTGAGGGTCCCATGTCACAGCCACCCAAGACCTCTGCTAAGGAGGACTGGAAGAGGAGCCAGCCAAGGATCCACTTTAACTGGTGAGTGGGGTCAATAAGCAAGAGGAAGCACTGCCTATAAGGTTCATGGGAGTTATGCAGAGAATATAGCGTGGCTCACCCTCAAAAGCCTAGGAGACAACCTTCCATTGGCTGAGCAAGAGAGGATTCGGAGTGGATCATTTAGGAGACCTTTTCCATCTCTAGTTTCTGCGATTAAAGGTTAGTTAGGAAAGTTAAAGGTTAATAAGACCCTTATTCCAGTTTGGGGAGTAATTAATAAAATTCAGAATTGATCAGCAACATACTAGTCATTTTATGTCACCATTTAGAATTTGCATGAAAGAAAAATGCTTTATCTCTTTCGAGTAACCGAAGGAGATTCTTGTCTAACTCCTCCTGTTTTGACTGAGTTCACAGCACTTTCCAAAATGCTGCCTCAGATTGAGCTGTGTGTGTGTGTGTGTGTGTGTGTGTGTGTGTGTGTGTGTGTACACACTCACGTATGCATCTAAGCCTGTGCCTGACATAGGCTGTTATGTCTTTGGTTCTCAGTTACAGATGTCAGCTGAACATACGAGCACAATGTTTATTAGCAAAGTCCAACTTTCTCCATTCCAGTTTAACATGATCATGTTTGTTTCAGCTGAAACAGTGAAACCATTTAAACATTGAAAGGCATGGATTAACTGAAATTTGCAGCCCAGTAATACATTAAAAGTGTGCTCAGGGGAGAGCGTTTGTGATTCTTTCTGATCCATATTCACTAGCACTGCTGTTTCTAAGCTGTCATCATTAGCAAATAGTTGATATTCTTCTCTCTAGTTTAAATCCAAGAATGGCATTTCCATTATCACCATAATAAACCTTTACACTGGATTCTGCATTTTCATTATTCTGCCTGGGAAAGCACAAGGATTTCCCCTCCCCTAAATGTCCCATCTGTGGGGGATGGTTGTGAAACTCCATTATTTCCAAGAATTGCTGGCAAGCCAATGCTGTCTGTTCGTCTCAGTACTGCCTGTATTTTCCTTGTTCAGCTTTAAAAGCCAAACTTGGTTTGCAAAAATGTCTGGGTTTCTTAGTGCCAGAACTGAATAAAGACTGGTACAGTACAGAATTCGATGTTTTTATTATGCTGAAAATCCATTAAATCATATTCAAGTCTGTAAAACAATGAGAGCATACATTTGGAAATAAATATTCAGCCTTAAATCCTAACACTCAGAATTTCCTAAACATTTAAAATAGCCATTCTAACCTATACTATCTCTACCTGAGGACTGTCTTTCAAACCAAAGAGGTTTTTTTTAAAGTCAGAGACACAGGGGTTCTCAATAACCCTTATTTAGTAGAATTAAGAGAATCCGTGAAGAAAGTGAGCCCAGTTCTCAAATGAGTATAATGTCTGCCAGAATTACTTGAGTAAACAGATCTAAAGAACACAGATGTGTATTTACAGGGAGTTACAAAGAGAATACACTCCAAAGTCTGCAGTTAACTAGGGTTTGATGCCCAAGAAAGCTGTAAGCAAATGGCGATGTCTAGAAGAAGCTGAAAGACATCAGGCAATTCAAGTCTTTGTATAGCATTGCTGATAGAAAAATATGGCAGAATGGGCCCCAGCCAAATGCAGTTCATAGTGCCAGATGCTGATCTCCATAATGCTGATGTAATTCCAGTGACAGCAATGGAGTTACGAGAAAATTACACTGGTGTGACAGAGATCAGAATCTGATCCTGTCCAAACAAATGCAATAAATCACATGGGCTATAAGAAGCATCATTAGTAGATGTGTCGGGGTAAATATGAAAATCAAGGAGGTCCCTCTTCAAACACTTTTTGTGACCAACAAGATTCAAATCTTACTGTGTTCCCCTCCTCCAAATACAGTAGAGCCTTCTGAGCTCCTGGATAACTTGTGATAGACAGCTCTAAAAATGGTTTTACAAACTCACTAGTGCTTGAGCTCCTATGGGTAAATACTTCCTTACGTTCGATATGTGAAAGCCATAATGTACAGAGTGATGTTTGAGGATTGGTTTCTGGGAAGAGGAAATTGACCATACACAATGTCAGCTGAGTTCATTCCTAAATGAAAACCATATTGGTCTGTCAAGCACGATAATAAAAACCTGCTGACCTAGTTTCCTGCAGAATCAAATTCTTCGCCTTCCCTGCTCCCATTTCAAACCTAAATCAGATTTCACTCTTTACAGAAAGAAATTAACCCTTTGAGTCTAAAGAAAAAAACCTAGTGACAATATTTAAGCAGCAATTTCATACCGTCGAGATAATATAAAAACAGTAATAAGTTAATCTTCACAACACCCCAAAAGGTAGGAATTATCAGATGTGAAAACTGAAGCACAGGGGGGGGGCTGTCCAAGGTCACACAGCTTGGCAGAGCTGGGAAGAGAATCCAAGCTTTCTGGTTTTCGGCCCTGTGCTCTAACCATTTAGCAATGTTGCCTTTCCATATACTCTTTCTCTGCAAACGTAAATTCTTCATTGATTCTAGTGGAAAAAACAACTGAGCTTCATTTTTCCAACATAGTTTAGTCAAACAGCTACAGAAAGGACCATTGTTCTTCCCAAGTTTTGTAATCCCAACTATCTGGCATGGGCTCACAAGATGAGAGCTGACTGTATTTGCTCCAACTGTTTAATTAAAGCGTTCACTTTTAATGGATTAAATTCCTTGGTGATACAACATTTCATAGGCAGGGATGCCTGGGGGAGTTCTGAGATGGTCATAGAATGCACAAACAACGGATGTGTCGTGTCAAAACCCAGCCAAGAGAATACAGATGGGAAGTCTCGCTGAACAGGGCACTTCAGAGTCAGGCCTTGGATCGTGCTGCAGCCTGGAACAAGGTGAACACGCACTCCAGTAAAAGACTGAGGCACTTTGGGAACAGAGATTTTGAAGCATGTTTTGATTCTGAAAGAGGCTAGGAACACCCTCCATTAGTGCATCTAATTATACAAGCAGCCAGACAGGCTTTCAATCACCTGCTGAGACAGGTTTTCATTAAGGAAAAGAAAGAAGGAAACAACTCCTATGGTTAACCCTTATGTAGCTCTACAAAAAAAAAAAAAAATCCTGTGCAGTGGAGTGACCCAAGTGCAACCTGCAGATCAAATTTGAGTCCTGGGGTTCCCAACTGCAGCCTTCAGCTATCATCTTCAAAACAAGCAGGTGACCCTGTACAGACTATAGTTTTCAGCATGTGATGCTCCACCTTTAAGTGAGGTGGCTCTTCCCAGATCAAGACAACACATAATATTCTGGGACCTGTAGTCTCTGCCAGCTACCACTCCATATCCAAGATAAGGATGATAGCAATCTACTCTATTTCATGAAAATCAGGTGGTACCCTTGGGCTCCTGGCAAACTGCCAATAGAAACCTTTTCTAAGCAAAGTTTGGGTACCTCTGCTTTATGAAACAAGAATATACACCAGATTGATAGCCTGCTATTTGGAGACAAACAAAATTGGATCTCAAATCCTACTGAGGAAAATAGAAAGGAGCATAAACTCTGGCAAGTAAAGTGTAAAAGTATAATTTGGCAGACCAAACAAGAATTTGAAGAGCAACTAGCAAAAAACACAAAGACCAACAGCAAAAATGTGTTTAAGTACATCAGAACCAGAAAGCCTGCCAAACAATCAGTGGGGCCACTGGACGACTGAGGTGCTAAAGGAGCTCAAGGAAGACAAGGCCACTGCAGAATAGCTAAATTAATTATTTGCATTGGTCTTCACCGCAAAAGATGTGAGGGAGATTCCCACTTCTGAGCCATTCATTTTACATGACAGATCTGAAGAACTGTCCCAGACTGAGGTATAAATTGAGGAAGTTATGTAACAAATTGATAATTTAAACAGTAATGAGTCACTAGCACCAGTTGGTATTCGCTCAAGAGTTCCGAAGGAACTCAAATATGAATTGCAGAACTACTAACTGTGGTATGTAACCTATCACTAAAATTAGCCTCTGTACCAGATGCCTGGAGGATAATTAATGTAATGTAGATTTTTTAAAAAGACTTCAGAGACAATCATAGGACAGTGAGCCTAACTTCAGCACCAGGCAAACTGGTTGAAAGTATAACAAAGAACAGAATTATCAGACATACAGATGAACACGATATGTTAGTAGTCATTGGATGTTAAACATAGTGAATGCCAGTGAAAATGAGGTAGGATCACAGGCTAAAATAGGGAAAGAATAAGTTAAAAATTACTTAGACAAGTTAGATGTCTTCAAGTCACCAGGACCTGATGAAATACATCCTAGAATACTCAAGGAATTGACTGAGGAGATATCTGAGCCATTAGTGATGATCTTCAAAAAGTCATGGAAAACGGGAGAGATTCCAGAGGACTGGAAAAGGGCAAATATAGTGTCCATCTATAAACAGGGAAATAAGGACAACCTGGGAATTACAGAGCAGTTAGCTTAACTTCAGTACTCGGAAACATAATGGAGCAAATAATTAAGCAAACAATTTGGGAACACCTAGAAGATAATAAGGTGATAAGTAAGAATCAGTATGAATTTGTCAAAAACAAATCATGTCAAATCAACCTAATAACTTTCTTTGACAGGGTAACAAGCCTTGTGGATGGGGGGAAGCAGTAGATGTGGTATATCTTGACTTTAATAAAGCTTTTGATACTGTCTCGCATGATCTTCTCATAAACAAACTAGGGAAATACAATCTAGATGGAGCTACTACAAAGTGGGTGCATAACTGGTTGGAAAACCGTTCCCAGAAAGTAGTTATCAGTGGTTCACAGTCGAACTGGGAGGGCATAATGAGTGGAGTCCCATGGGGATCAGTGTTGGGTCTGGTTCTGTTCAATATTTTCATCGATGATTTAGATAATGGCATAGAGAGTACACTTATAAAGTTTGCAGATGATACCAAGCTGGGAGGGATTACAAGTGCTTTGAAGGATAGGATTAAAATTCAAAATGATCTGGACAAACTGGAGAAATTCTGAAGTAAATAGGATGAAATTCAATAAGGACAAATGCAAAGTACTCCATATAGAAAGGAACAATCGGTTTCACACATACAAAATGGGAAATAACTGCCTAGGAAGGAGTACTGCAGAAAGGGATCTGGTGGTCATAGTGTATAATAAGCTAGATATGAGTCAACAGTGTAACACTGTTGCAAAAAAAAGCAAACATCATTCTGGGATGTATTAGCAGGGTGTTGTAAACAGGACACGAGAAGTAATTCTTCCATTCTACTCTCTGCTGATTAGGCCTCATTGGGAGTACAGTGTCCAGTTCTGGGTGCCACATTTCAGGAAAGATGTGGACAAACTGAAGAAAGTCCAGAGAAGAGCAACAAAAATTATGAAAGGTCTAGAAAACATGACCTGTGAGGCAAGATTGAAAAAATTCAGGTTGTTTAGTCTGGAGAAGAGAAGACTGAGAGGGGACATGAAAACAGTTGTCAAGTACATAAAAGGTTGTTACAAGAAGGAGGGAGAAAAATTGTTCTCCTTAATGTCTGAGGATCGAGCAAGAAGGAATGGGCTTAAATTGCAGCCTGGGCAGTTTAGATTGGACATTAGGAAAAACTTCCTAACTGTCAGGGTGGTTAAGCACTGGAATAAATTGCCTAGGGAGGTTGTGGAATCTCCATCATTGGAGATTTTTAAGAGCAGGTCAGACAATCACCTGTCAAGGATGGTCTAGACAATACTTAGTCCTGCCATGAGTGCAGCGGAGTGGACTAGATGACCTCTCGAGGTCTCTTACAGTCCTACGATTCTATGTTGGGGAAGAGTCAACATGGCTTTTTTAAAGGAAATCATGCTTCACCAATCCACTAGAATTCTTTGAGGGTGCCAACAACCATGTGGACAAGGGTGGTCCAGTTGATCTGGTGCACTTGGACTTTCAGAAAACCTTTTACAAGATCACACACCAAAGGCTTTAAGCAAAGTAAGCAGTCATGGGATAAGAGAGATCAGTAACTGGTTAAAAGATAGAAACACAAAGGGTAGGAATAAAAGGTCAGTTTTCACAATCGAGAGTGGTAAATAACAGAGCCCCCAAGGATCTGTAATGGGACCCGTGCTGTTCAATATATTCATAAAACATCTGGAAAAGCAGGTGAACAGTGAGGTGGCAACATTTGCAGATGCTACAAAATTACTCCAGATAGTTATATCCAAAGCTAACTGCAAAGAGTTACAAAGGTATCTCATAAAACTGGGTGACTGGGCAAGAAAATGGCAGATGAAAGTCAAAGTTGATAAGTGCAAAGTAATGCACACTGGAAAGCATAATCCTGGTGTCCTTAAACCTCTGACTGCCAGAAGCTGGGACTGGACAACGGGGGATGGATCAGTCGAGAATTGTTCTGTTCATTCCCTCTGATGCATCTGGCACTAGCCACTGTCAGAGGACAGGATCCTGGGCTAGATGGACCACTGGCCTGACCTAGTAAGGCCTTTCTTGTGTTCTTATGATACCCCTCAGTCCTCACTTTTTGAGTTGACATGAGGAAAGATGTTAAGAGAGTACTGGCTCAGAAGAGACCAGTTAAAACCCAGCAACTCACACTAATTCTTTCTGTTAACTTGAAAGTGATGAATGGGAAATCTAGAGACTATGCACCTGTTTCAATGACAGACATAGTTCAGTCTATTCCAGGGTTGCAGCATTTTACATAGGTAAACCCCATAAAGGCTCCTGAAGAAACAAGAGCCTAAGTTCTCCAAAGCCTCATTATTAACATTGGCTAGAATCTGAAAAGTGACTACAGAAAAAGGACATCTTCTTACTCAACCCTTCTGCTCCCTGTGGGGCTTTGAGTTGTATCTTCTCATTTTATTGACACAAAAATGTTTTATTCCTATTGTCTTTCCGAGGAAGAATGGGCTGTATTCAATTCTGCCTCACACATCATCAACAATGTTAGCAAATCCCAACCGCAGAACCTTTATTTCTGGTAAGGATATCGGGTGCAGAAGGACACAGCTGGATTTTCAGATCCCAGACTGAGTCTGCAGTGCTGGCAGTTAGACAAACCAGTGTTTGATTTGTATGTAAACAGAGACAATTTGAACAGGAAGGTCATTATGAGAAAATACATTTTATGCAATGTCCATTGTACAGTCACTTTTCCAACTCTATCTACATTAACATTTCTAAAGCAAGACTTTGTCTCCTCTAGTTGATTGCTAGACTCCCAAATCTTTGTCCCATTGAAGTCAATGGCAAAACTCCCACTGACTTCAACTGGACCAGGAAGTGCCCCTAAGGAAAGAAATGTAGGTCTGAGACAAGCTTTGTGCAAGATTCTCCAGATCAAAGAGGGCTACTTAAAAGAAGCAGGGCCAATGTAGGCCAAGAGGTAGGTTTTATAAAAATAAAGTTTTATAAAACTCAAGATCAATAGACAATTGCTATTAAAATCCCAAAGAAAAGTGTCTCTGCAGTGGCTCCAGTCCAAACACTGAATTTGTATTGGTGCATGAGACCCTGAAAATGTACATGCCTAGTCTAATTTTATTATCCCAGATGAGTGAAATATACACAGTCAACCATTTAAAAAATATGATTTTTAACTCGACATTGTCTCTTTAAATAAAAGAGCTGGAAAGGTCTCTGGTTAAATGCTTTGCAACTTTTTTTAGGATAATGGGAAGCTCTAAGGTATTTCCTCCATTCCCCACCCTTTACTCCCCCTCAGAGGAGACCCACCTTCTGGAGCTCATCATCTCTGCTCCTTTACTCAGCTGGAGAAGGGTTTACTTGAGAATAATGCATTGTGCGTCCACCCGCCCCTCAGGGGCACTATGGCCAGCTCAGGAGATGCTTTGTGTTTTTAATGGGAATTTTGAAAATAAACTGAAGAAAGTCAGGATGACATTGCTGGCACTTGGCCACACAGTGGGTCGTGGGGTTTAAAGCAGCTCTACTGTCTTTGAAATCATGCCTTGTACTTGAAAACAGATCATCTTTAGCCGTTAACTGGCCTAGTAAGAGCTTCACTCCCAAGGCTCTTCTCCGAAAGTTATTCTATAAACAGTAAAATCTCTAATGACTCTCTTGTATCTACCAAAGTTAGACAAAGATAAATAGGCACTATAACAAGAGATTTGTTTCAATGTCATGAAGAATATAGCATTAATAATAAAGGCCTCTGGGCAGAGCTATATACTTCTAGACTCCCAGAGTCTATGTGGCAGCACAGAGGTAATCTCTACAATTTTCCCAACAAACAAATGAACAAATACATTAACTAGAAGGATGGGCCAAATCCTCTAAGAATTCCAGCCCTTGAGCACCATAGGAATTGAGGCAGTTCAGCACCTCACTGGACTGAACAGGGGGTGTGAATAACTGCACATTGCATAAAGTCAGCCCTGTTTGCACCATGGTAGCTGTTCAACACAGTGAACATGCAGTTCAGTCATGCAGTGTAGATGCAACTGGACTGTGTCCCCAACCTGTGCTATAACCTTGGACCATGCAATTACTCATTTCATAATGTAATTGGGACCTTATTGAAACACAGCTGAGAAGATGCAAGGGAACTACATGGTTCCTGGTGAACAAGGAATTAACTCAAACTTTTTGCACAAGCACTGGGGTAGGACAATAAGAGTGGCTTCTGAAGAGAAAGATAGGTATCTATGTCTTTTTTTCCTCACTGGGTAAGTTTTCCAACCAAGGGGCTTATAGGGCTGGGTTGAATCCCAGGCTAGGGAATTTTCTGTTTACTCTTTCTGCTCATGATAATATATTGTGATTGCTTGTTATAAATGTTATTCCCTTAAGAAAAGACCTTGCTGACTGTGACCATTTTACTTTCTCTGCTGAATCATCCCAACACCAAGGTAGGTGTGCTGTAACTTCAGGGAGATGCTAACATGAGTCTCTAGCAGAGATGTTTGCAAAACATTGCAGCATATACTGTATATGTAGCAATCTTCCAAGTGTGGAAGGGAAGCACTTTTCATTCTGCAGCTGTCACTCCTTGTGTTCATAGTTGGGGACTGTTGGCAAAACATGCTTTGTTGTTTCACAACATAACTGGGAAAATAAACAGGTTGTTACAATTAGTCAAGTTTAAAAGGAGACTCTTGGGTATAATTGTTGAAAACAAAACAACTTTAATCTGATGACTGTCCGTCTCAAGTAATTTGGTGCTTCCCAATTAGCTCTTTTAATTGGGCTAATTGTAGAAGTTCTACAGGACTGGATGGAGATAAATAATTTCAGTAATATTTTGAATATGCTGGATGAAATAGAAAGGAGTGGATTCTCAAGAGCTGATGATAATTTTAGATACAGGACAGATGGTGCACTAGGAACACAGGGGCGGCAGTGTGTTCAGCTTAACGTGAGGAATACCTTGCATTGCCCTTCAGTGAACCATGTGCTGACAAATAGGACCACAATCTACCCCCACCAGACAGAGGTAGCATTGCCACAACACAGTGCATTGGAGAGAGCAGTGGTGGAGGAAGCAAAGAGGCAGAGGAGAGTGAGGGATCCCAGAGAACATCCTGAACCCTACTCAGAAGTGGGGTACTTCTATGATGAGAGATAAAACAGGAGTCCTGACCATTAAACATTCCAGGGCAGGTTCTGCAACAGTTGGGATGTTAAACATTTTTGTCCTGACCAAATTCCCACAAGGGCATCTCTACTCTGCTTCCCTAAATTCCCCCTGCGGCTTCAGTTGGATACAGTCTTCTTCCTCATTTCCTGTCCAAAACAGAGGAAGAAATGGGGCATAATACCTGGATCTTACGGACCAAGTGGACAGAGAAAACAATACAGAGACTGTGAATGTCCATAGAAAGATCTACATACAGATGAGAGTCTTTAAAGGAATCTGGCTCCTTGGAGTAATGGGGCTATATAAATGTAAATATTTTACTGTTATTTATTTTAATTATTGCTGGATTTCTAATCATACTGCTGGACTTTTTAAACATGCTATGGAGCCATTCCACAGGCAGGGTTATATTCAGCCCCACCTTTTTTTTGCAAAGTAGCAACAGCGTATTGCAATGGTAACTGGAAAAGCAAGAGCCAGTTTAGGAGACAGATGCGGGGTTGCAAACCCAATGGGGTTCGATATATGACAGAGGTGACTGTGTAAATCTCAGAGGGAAAGGGAGCCAGTTATCCCATGTAACACTATGCTGCTAGAAAACAGTGGTATCAGGCAGCCCTAATGGGGAGAGGCAGATTTGATAAAAGCAACTACCTTCCTAGAAAAAGTAGAGCACCAATAGCTTTGAGAAACCACAAGCATTTTCAGCTCTGGGCTATAATTGCATTTTAATCAACATCAAGGAGAGTATAGAGGAGCACATGAACCTTTGGCCTTAATAATTCTGTATGAAGTCATCCAACTCAACAGGAATTATTACCACCACCAACAGCTAAGAAAACATGTAAGGTTTGCTTCCCAAAGCAGTTCTGGTTTTGTAAGCGAATGTGGTCATAAAATGCAGTGGTATATATGGCCTTTAAGAGTTACACCAGTTCTATGCCACAGGAAACCTTTCCCTGTGATTTACTACTTTCCATTTATTAACATATATGCTTTATACTCAGATTATCTCCATGACATAGGCCAGGCCACCTCCTTTTGCATCTCAGCCTGTCTGTGGCTACCTTTGGAGGAATAATAATGTATTTCAAAGTACTTAACAAACATTAATTTAGCCACATACACAACACCCCCCACTCCTCCTGCGTGGCAGATAAGTAAACATGAGTTCCATTTCACAGATAAAAATACTGAGGGATAGAAAGGACAAGTGACTTGCCCAAGGTCACCCAGCAAATCAGTGGCACAGCTTGGACTAGAGCATGGGAATCATCACTCTTGGCCCTGCTTCTCTGAGCACTAGACCATGCTGCAAGTTCGGACTGGAATACTTGGTGTCACTGATGTGTTACTGTACCAAGCAGGGGCTATTTACACTGTGACATTCATGTGGAATTTAAATTTAGCACATCATTTTTCATAGCATTTCTGTCATTTTGCTGCCTTCACAGTGTCCATGTGGGCAACTTACTGGCACCATCAAAAATGTCTTCCGTGGCTATTTTCAGTGGAGGAGGACAACAGTTGAAACCCTGAGTAGTCTATTGGAAATCAGCAAAACCAAAAAGACACTCCTCTCCTCAGGGGCACAGCTGATTAAGTTAACAAAACAGAGGATCCTGTTAGGTGCTGGGAAGTTCATTTGTTTGCATCATAGAAAGATGAAAACAGAGAATGACTGGCAGAGCTCGGACCTGTTTTCTACATGTCTTTGAAGCACACAGAATACTTGTGGGGGAGATCAAAAACAACAACAATTGCAAAATCTCAAGGCTTTAACTGTTACCACAATAAATAATGAGGGGGTCTGTGTGTGATTTCTATTGCTATCTTAAAACCAGGAGATGAGTGGATTTCCCTGCCCCTTGCCCTCTGCCCTGAAGGCAAAGGCCAACTTTATCAGATTTCTAAAGCACATTTGTTAGGTTTTCTTAATATTGCTTTACCAGAGCTGACTACCTTGATTCAACCCAATTAATATTAACCCTACACAGGCCGGGGGAGAGGCAGGGGCTATGGACTAGAATGTCTAACAGATTTTTCCATCACAACTTTCTATATTGATGATCTAATATTTTGTTTCATGTTTAGCAGTTTTTACTTTGCTAAAATAATCTTGGGCACTAGCAAGCTGAAGTCACGCAAGTAAAAAATGTGATTCTTTGCATTTGTTCTGATTGGGCTTCTACAAACTCCCTTGGTCTTTTATTAACTCTCCTCCACTTCCCCCCTGCTTTTAGTCAGATCTTTTGGCCTCTTTGGCTAGCTTACTCACTCTATAGCAAACCCTGCTGTGACTCTACAGAAATAGGGTCTGACAAGGTCTGTGTTTACATCTGAAGTGGGGTTCTCACATGTTTTGAAAAGCCCCAACTGATAAATGAGAGCTCATCGCTCTCAGGGGGTGATCCGGGGGACGTGTCCCTTTAACACTGAAAGGGTGGCTATCCCTTTTGCCACAGCCCCTTCTCTTTTGTGAAAAATTCAAGGAAATTAATGATGCTGGAAAGCTGAGAAAGGAGATGGGCTCACAGGAGTCTCAGTGAGGTCAAAGGGGCTGGTTTCTATTATGGGAAAAACATCAAACTTATGACAAAACGGTTAAACAAAACTTACTACAACAAAGCCATTGCACTGGAAAGTAATTTTCCTGGAGGGCAAAGGACAGCTTCCTAACCTCAAAAAGAGCTTAAAAAACCAACTATCAATAGGACCAAAATTTTCAAAACTAGGAGACTGAAGTTAGGCGCCTAAATAAATGGCCTGATTTTCAAAACTGCTGCCAGTGATTTCAGTAGGTGCTGTATGCCCAGCACTTTTGAAAACCAGGCCATTTATTTAGAAGCCTAAATAAGGATTTAGGAGCCTAACTTTAGGCATCTATTTTTGAAACTCTTGCCATAGATCCTTTAATGATATTGACAAATCAGGTTTTTTTTAAACCACACATTATCACAATGCCTCCCCAAAACAAAACTGAACACAAAATTCAAGAGTCCTACCACATTTAAGTGAAACCTGTCTGAAGCGATCACATAAGGTCTCAACAAATCACTTGCTTACCAAAGGCTGTTTTCTAATCAAGGTGGAACAGAACTGTACTCAACTGAATGAGATTATGATGAAATGGTCTCAAACCAGGAGGTTGCTTACTTTATAATACACTGAATTTCTACAACACTTTTCACCTGAGGATCTCTAATCCTTACTACAAACATCCTTCTTAATTAAAGAAAATCTTTATCAATATTAAATAAGCTTCTCAGCACTATTGTGAGGTAAATAAGGGATCTATCAATCACTTAATTCCTCCCAGAAATATGCAGCCATTGGAACTGATGCAATTCTTCTACCACTTAGTAGCAAAAATCCCATTGACTTTAATAGTGCGGAGTCGGGCTGACAACACTGAAGGTGGAAGATAGCACAAACTAAACTGAGCTCTTGGAGAGTACACCATTGCAGGGACTCTCAAACTTGATTGCACCGCGACCTGCTTCTGACAACAAAAATTACTACATGACCCTAGGAGTGGGGACAGAAGCCTGAGCCCGTCCAAGCCCCATGGTCCAAGATGGGGGGGCCAAAGCCTAAGCTCCACCGCCCCATGCAGGGGGCCCAAAACCAGAGCCCAAGGGGTTCAGCCCCAGGAAGGGAGCCTGTAACCTGACCCCCCACCACCCAAGGCTCAAGCCATCAGGCTTCGACCCCAAGTGGTGTGGCTTCAGCTTCGGCCCTTGGCCACAGCAAATCTAAGCCAGACCTGGCGACCCCACTAAAAACGGGTTGTGACCCACTTTGGGGTCCCAACCCATAGTTTGAGAAATGCTGGGTTAGAGGGAGTGGTTTCACAGTCTATCAAACCAGTATTCAGGGATGATCCTGCCAGGTACAGAGCACTGTCAATTCCTACTGCTCTTAATGTGTTGAATGTGATGCAAACTAGAGTGAAAGGAAAGAGGGTCTCATGTTGCTCTCTAGTGACTCCTTTTGGCCAGTTGAAGGTACCAAGTTGGTAAACTGAAGAGAGAGCAATGTCCGGTCTTCCTGGCCAGATGGCAGGGGAAATTGAGGAGACCCTTCCCCTCTTCCCCAAAAAATTACAAACACACCCAGTGAGAAAGCCTTAGGTTTGAGAAGGAGCAAGGAAAGAGCTGGCTGAAATTCTGGCTCACTGAAGTCAAATGGGAGTTTTGATGTGGGACTTCAATGGGGTCAGGATTTCACCCGTTCTTTTTCACTGGCATGCTTTATTGTTCATCTCTTTGGCAGATCCTGTTAATTCACAGTAATTAATCAGATTTATATTGTGTGTGTCTCCAGCACTGGTTCATTAGACACATTAGAGCAATTCAAATCAATAAGGCCATCTACAACTCAGATAAACACAATAAAACTAAATTGGTAGAGTCTGACTCATTATTTAAATGCATTACTTTTGGACAAAAATTTTCAAATCCTAACCCAAAGGTTCACATTCCCAGTTACATAAGCTCATCCTCTGAGCACTTTTTAGATTTTTCTGATCATCACAAATCTGACACACACACTGTTTATTTAAGGATATATTTTTCCCATGACCCTTCAGAGTCACTTCCTTCCACCAAATCTCCACGCAAGAGGAGCTCATTAGAAATGAAACAGGAGGAAGTGCAGTAAAGTGTGTTTACCTTGCTAGGGGGGAAAAAACAGATCCAACAACAATGAACCATTATATGAAAAATGAGTTTGAGTCTCTCAGCAGCCTGATATCAAACCTGGAGACCTTGTGATCTGCCTGGGCAAATGTGCTGCATTGTCTAATCAGAACCCTTTTTGGACTGGAGAGGAATAGTAAAAAATGAGTAAGAAATGGAATTTCCATGGAAACTTGGAAGCAGATCGAGTGTTATTTGCAGTACAAGCCTTTGTCTTCTAGTTGACACAAATCCCAGCTATTATTTTCTTTGCAGCGCAAGTTTGGGCCAAACACTGTCACATTAAAGCTGTGCCAGTCGATTTTATCTTCTGCCCAGCACGACTGTCCACATAAAGTTAGAGACGCTGCTACAAAGAGTGGCCTGGTATTTATTTTGCCAGAAGCCAACAAAACTTCCCTTAGCAAAGGGAGAAGATTTGGAGTTCTTTTTTGCTAATCCTCAAAAGAAGGTGAAAGCAACCTAGAAAAAGTCTCTTGTTTACATCTGACACCACAGCCTGGCAGTCAGCCAGAGCCTTGGCAGATGTGCCCTGCATTAATGGGAACTTAACTAGTTATTCATATTTGGTCAATTACATGCTAATACTTTCCATATACCTTGGGGTGAGACACACATTGTTGCAATCTCAGGACCTATATTTACAGGTAAATTAGTTGAGGGAATGTATCAAAACTGTTATATTTCATGAGCTTTAAAAGATGCCCTTTGTCATCCTAGCTATAAAATTATGCCTGACAGGTTAGAGATTTAGCTTTCTTTATTGCTAGCCATAGTCTTGTGGTCAGTGAACTGCACATTTATCACACAATTGAGATTTGTGCTGCCGGTGTTTTTATGATTCTTTGGGGAAATCTTTAGCTTTGTTGAAATAACAGCTATTGCACCAAAGTCAGACATTGATCTTTACTTAAGGCTTCGAAATATCCCATTCTAGTTCACTGTTTTTACTGTACCAAGGGCAGATATAGAACCTGGGATCCTGGATCTACTCCACCGTCAGCAGGATTTGAGTAATATATAAGAGGTACACATATAAAAAAATTAAATCAGGGGAACAGCATTAACTTTAGTGGTGTTTTGGTTTTCTAAATTAGAATTCTCCTCCCAAGAAAGAAATCACCCAGGAAATACTTTGCAATCACCTTAGGAAATCATAATTAATAAATGTGACTGGGCTACCTGATAAATATATTCCTGGTTTCTATTACATCACCTCAGACAGTTTTACCTGTCAGCCTGACCTTAGACAGAAAGGCCTTGAATTCAGAGAGAAGGACTGATCTACAATTCGGTTAGCTGGTGCTGTTGCAGTCTGCTACATGGGTAGGAGGCGTGGGGTAGGAGGCGGACGTGCCTGTGATTAGCACCAGTTTCTAAGGAATGATCGAGATTTACTTGTGAACAAGCCGATTACAAGGCCATCCCAGTTCACATCACCACATTAACATCTCTGTTCAGTACCTGAAAGCAGGGACGGTGCAGTCTTACAATATCTGGGAAAACTAAATTGCATTGAAGCGCTCACATCTAAAAGCTTTTCTCAGTATAGCAGAGACTCTAATGAGTAACTGTGCACATACCATTCTGCACTCCCTGCTGTGTTTGTGATGGGATAGAAAAGAGAAGCACAAGGAAAAAATCAGGTTGGTTCATAGTAGAATAATTCATATTCCAACTTCCAGGCTCAGAGAAATTCAATTTACAAGAATCAGAATAGCTCCACATTCTGAGAATACTATGTTATATAGCTGCCCCTTAATACTGTAAACTAAGGGCATGATGTTGCAAGCTGCTGAGCATCTCTTGAATAGTAGTGAGCACTTGAAACCTGCACTGAGACTTCAATGGGATTGGAGGGTGCTCAGCACCTGACAGGATTGGATCCTAAGGAAGTGCTCATAGGAGGCTTCTTAATGCACCAAAATAACCTGTCGTTTTCTCTCCCATCCTTTTGTCTGTTCTGGCTCCCCCAGCCAGGAATAATCTCCTTATCTGATACGCTCACACTTCCAAGGCCTTGGTAATGACTCGTGACCCAATCAGTGGTTTTGGAAACAAGAATATCTCCATCTGTGGATGACAGACACTACATACAGACAGGCTGAGTCAGTGATAAAGCCAAGAGGATTGCACAAGGCATCTTTTGCATAAAAGGTTCCCCTTTTCACATTTTTACTGAAGTCATTTTATTCTACACATTCCAAAATCAGGGTAGACAACAGAAGCATTGCCCTGTCTCCTGAAAATTCAAAGCTATTTTTTTATTTTCAAGAACCTCTCCACATCTCAGGCTGATCCTTGTCAAGGCCAAGCAACCCATTTTGTGTGTGTGTGTGTGTGTGCGTGTAAATGAAGTACTGGTGAAAAGTGAAGCCCTGGAGACTTAAGTCCTCTATTTATCCCTAAAAAGGCAACGGCAGAGCAAGTTTTCCTACATCTCTCTGCCAGTGTGACTGAACCTGCCTTTGACAGGGTCACCCATGATGGGAGGAGCCAAGTTCTTCTTGGCCCATTCAGTTTTTACTGTCTCTGCTTAAGCATTCAGCAAGAGGTGGTGGGTTTTGTGATGTGGACATCTTTCTACTGAGAACTAGTCTGACACATTCATTCATAGAGACCACTGAACAGTCACTGCCAAACTCAAGGGTTAAAAAATGATGAGTCATGCTCTCAGAATCATGAGATTGGCTTTAAAATCATAAATGTTGAGTTCTTTATAGTTGCCTTTTGATTTTTTAACTCTTTGGTTCACATTTTCAAGCTTTTTTCAGGATAGAGGGATAAGGGCTAGAAGCTTGCTTTTTTTTTTTATGAAAGTTTAGATTCTCACATAATCACATGACTCTAGGAGCTGTCTCTTCAAGAAAAAACACCAACTTATTAAAAATCTCCTACAGTCACCCCCAACTTTATTCACTTTACTTCCCTAGAGGTTTTGTATGGTGATCACCCTCCTTCTGACAAAATGAGACTGGATGGAATTTATTTCAGAATTCCTCAATGATGCTGTTTCTTTAGCTACAGCACTCACTGTTGGATACACAAGATCTTCCCCCTGCACAGGGGTTGAAATTGTCTTTGCAGCACTCTTACCTCGGTGTAGTGAAAAACCTGGGTCTTTTAACTAGGCTTCTGGGACAGCCAGTGTTGCCAACCCTCATGATATTGTCATGAGTCTCATGATAATTATTGTTTTCCTTAAAGCCCCAGCTCCTGGAGTCAAGTGGATATGTGATTATTTCAGCCTTCATTCTTAAAGTAAAAGTAAGTTTCTAGCCCTCGTGCCTATGGAGAAAGCTTCAAAATGTGACACTCATGCACTCTAAAGGCTCAAAAAAACAGAAGCCCAATAAAAAGAATGCCAAATCTATTATTTTTACACACCTCATCCTTCTCAGATTTTGGAAGGCACTTCAGATTCTTAAACCTTGGGTTGAGTGCTGTAGCTAGCTTTAGAAATCTCACATTGGTACCCTCTTTGCATTTTGTCAGATCTGCAGCAAAAGTGTTCTTAAAATGAACAACATGTGCTGAGTAATCATCTGAGACTACTATAACATGAAATATATGGCAGAATGTGGGAAAAACAGAGCCGGAGACTTACAATTCTCCCCCAAGGAGTGCAATCACAAATTTAATTAACACATGATTTTTTTTAATGAGCGTCATCAGCATGGAGGCATGTCCTCTGGAGTGGTAGCCAAAGCATGAAGGGTCATACGAATGTTTAGCATATCTGGCACATAAATACCTTGCAATGCCGTCTACAAAAATCCCATATGAACGCCTGTTCTCACTTTCTGGCGATATTGTAAATAAGAAGTGGGCAGCATTATCTCTCGTAAATGTAAACAAACTTGTTTGTCTTAGCGATTGGCTGAACAAGAAGTAGGACTGAGTGGACTTGTAGACTCTAAAGTTCTGCATTGTTTTCTTTTTGAGTGCAGTTATTTAAAAAAAAATCTACATTTGTAAGTTGCATTTTCATGATATAGAGATAGCTCTACAGTACTTTTATGAGGTGAATTGAAAAATACAATTTATTTTATCATTTTTACAGTGCAAATATTTTAATCAAAATAATAATATGAAGTGAGCAGTGTACACTTTATATTCTGTGTTTTAATTGAAATCAATATATTTGAAAATGTAGACAAATATCCAAAAATATTTAATACATTTCAATTGGTATTCTATTGTTAAACAGTGTGATTAAAACTACGATTAATCGTGATGAATTTTTTTAATCGCGATTAATTTTGGACTTAACTGCGGGAGTTAACTGCGATTAATCGACAGCCCTACATATTATTAATAAAATGATTTATAATTTACACATTTTTCTTCCACTCTCCAACTGTCTTTTTCCTCGGTTGTGGGAACTGACTTGGAAATCCTGGAGTCTGAGCCCTGCGCAACTCAGGGGGTGAAGCCTGGTTGGGGTGCGGGGCAAAGTTAGCTTTAAGCCATCGTTATGCCCTCTCAGGCAGATCCTCAGCTGCTGTAAATTGTTGGCGTTAGGACAATTCACACCAGCTGAGGAGCTGCGCCTCCGAATTCTCTACCTGGCCCGTAGTGCCTAGCAAAACTAATTAACAGCCCCAACAACTGCTCTAAGTTATGAGTATCTTGAACGGGCGGTCTGTTGGCCATTCCCTCTCCTGGGCATGCTGCTACTTCAGGACCATTCCCCAGCGAGGAGACCCTTTATGTTGGAATGTGGCCCACAATTAGGGCCACTAGTTGTATACTGGATTTAGGCTGTTTTTAACTGAGGAAGCATGTACAGTAATTGCCTTAAGTGCCCACCCAAAAATCATTAGAAAGCAGTTGCTTAGTATAGATGTTTTTAAAATGCTGAACAAACACTGTCCTGGAAATCCTGGGGCTAGTTTAAAGGATTCCTTAAGATCAGAGGGTTGCCTAATGAGAGGTTGGTGTAAGTTCCACTCTAGGCTGATGGAGTGATGCTTAGGTTTTGTGTGAGTATGTAAAAAGAAAGTGTCATGTATGGCTTTATATGCAACCCTAGCCATGGAGAACACTGAGCATGTCATTCAACTTTACACTTCAAATATGCTTCCCTTTTGTATATTGAAAATTCTACTAACTCAATTTTAGATTATGCAAAGAAAGAGGAAGTAGCATGACTCAGCTCTATGCTACAATGGCTGGAGCAGATCCAGACCTAGCAATCCTTTGGGTTTTCCTTTTCCTTACCAAAATACAAGTTTGCAGCTTGGATAATGTAAAGCATGCAGTGTTTGGGTAAGGAACGCAAAATGGGCACTGTGCCTGCCCTGGTCCTTGTGTCAAGCAGGAGCTCTTTACATTTATGGGAAATTCTCCGCTGCAGAATTAGGAAGAAAGCACAAAATACAGAAGGGCTCAGAATTTACCCACTGCCAAAGAGGAGCAACCTTCTGAAAATGTCACCTCCTTTGTAGCTATAGAATTTCAAGGACTGTTAATGGCAATAGTGATGGTAATAATAATAAATAACGCTTTGTACTGCTATAGTGACTTCCATCTGAGGCTATCAAAGAACTGAATAGACGTGAATTCATTAAGCCTCACCTCACACCAAACTGGTAAATACTTTTACTATAATCCCCATTTTACACAAGTGGAACTGAGGCATAAAGAGGTAAATAATTTGCCCAAAGTCACACAGCGAATCACTGGTGGAGCTGGAATAAGACTCAGGAATCCTTATTCCCATTGCCTCGTTCTAACAGCAAGACAAAACAGCTTCTCTATAAATCTTAACTGTCTAAAAAACATTCCTGCTCCTCTAACCATTTTGTTTCACAGAAATGAGGGAATATACACCTTGGAAGTAAACTCGTCACTCTAGGGATGTGCTTGTGTATCAACAGTATTCAAAACAGCATCCTCAAGTCTTTAACTCAGTCCTCACTCAGCTTCTAACAATGTCAATGTGAGTTACAGGTGCTCTGCAGCACTCAGGATTTGGTCATAAAAAGGGATCTGATGTCTGAGTAAGAATTGAGTAAAACTTCAGGAGTTGGCCCTTTAACTTGTTGGCAAAAAGTGAGCCTATTTGCTAGTATCTGATGATGAAGTAAGGTCTTTACAGATAAGGTCCTAATTTTTTATCTCACATTCAAGTTAATACCTATCTCTGTGCCTTTCAGACACTTGCCTCCATTGTGAAGATCACACATCACTCATTTTTTACATAAATGGTAATCAGGAGAGGTTATCCAGGCTCTTCTTTTTAAACTACCTGCACTTTATCTATTAAGGAAACCAAGGTATTGCTTGCATAAAACAATGCTCTGGGTTGTATATATAGGTGAGAATGCGTGACCAGTGTCAGGAAGCTTGCATCATATACTAACCAATTGCACATTGCACTGGAGAGGTCACCAGCCAGCTGGACCACCACTTCTATTTTTTTGAGTATCCTTTTTGTAAATTTTAAGAGAGACTTGCTTCAATTACAGGATATTTTCTGTTCCTTTACACTTTGCCAATTTCAGTGACTTGTCTTTTCCCGCCACAGTACTGACTGTTGCAATATGGCAACACTGTAAAACAGAGTTACCCAAAAGCAGCTCAAGAGAAGGGAAGGGGAGCAGCTCTCCATTCACTTAAAAGGGGGAATAAACACTTATCTTATCTGACCCAAAAAACTCTGTTGAACTAAAATGGAAAGTCAGACCTAAACCCTCAAAAGCCAGGGAATTCAGGCCTGTTAACTCAAGAGAAAACAAAGAACCATAGGAATATCGGACTGGAAAGGATCTTGAGAGGTCATCTAGTCCAGCCCTATGTGCGGCAGCAGGACCAAGTAAACCTAGACCATACCTGACAGGTACATGTCCAATCTCTTCTTAAAAACCTCCAGTGATGGGAATTCCACAACCTCCTTGGAAGTTGGTTCCAGAGTTTAACTACCCTTATTATTGTTAGAATGTTTTTCCTAATATCTAACCTAAATCTCCCTTTGGGAAGACTGAGTCCATTACTACTTATCCTATCTTCAGTGAACATGGAGAACACTTGATCTCCTTCCTCTTTTTAACAGCTCTTAACATATTTGAAGACTGTTATTAGGCTGACTCCCCCTCCCCCCCCAATCTTCTTTTCTCAAGACTAAACATGCCCAGTTTTTTAAAGCTTTCCTCACAGATCAAGTTTTCTAAACCTTTTATCATTTTGTTGTTTTCCTCTGGACTCTCTACAATTTGCCCATATCTTTCTTACAGTGTGGGGCCCAGAACTGGACACAGTACTCCAGCTGAGGCCTCATCAGTGTCGAGCAGAGCAAGACAATTACCTCCCATGTCTTGCATACAACACTCCTGTTAATACACCCCAGAATGATATTATCCTTTTTTGCAACTGCAACATATTGTGGACTCATATTCAATTTGTGATCCACTAGAATCCCCAGATCCTCTTCAGCAGTACTACCACTGAGCCAGTTATTCTCCATTTTGTAGTTGTGCATTAAGTGAAGTACTTTGCACTTATCTTTATTGAATTTCATCTTGTTGAATTCAGACCAATTCTCCAATTTATCAATGTTATTTTGAATTCTAATCCTGTCTTCCAAGGTGCTTGCAATCCCTCCCGTCTTGGTGTCATCTGCAAATTTTATAAGCAATACTCTCTACATAATTATCCAAGTTATGAATTAAAATATTGAGTAGTACCAGACCCAGGACTGACTCCTGTGGGACTCCACTAGATTCGCCCTCCCAGTTTGACTGTGAATTTCCTTTGAGCATGGTCTTTCAAACAGTTGTGCACCCACCTTATAAGTTCATCTAGACTGCATTTCCCTAGTTTGATTATGAGAATATCATGTGGGACTGTGTCAAAAGCCTTTCTAAAATCAAGATATTTCATATCTACTGTTTTCCCCCAATCCAGTAGGCCAATAACCCTGTCAAAGAAGGAAATTAGGTTGGTGTAGCATGACTTGTGCTTGACAAATCCATCCTGGCTATTCCTTATATAGTTTAATAATTTGTTGCATGTTAAGAACAAAGGTCAGCTTGCGTCCTGGATATTTAGTCTGGTTTTTCTAGCTTTTGTGGGTTTAAATCATGCCTTTACAGTTAATTGTTTGTTTGTTTTTTAATAAAAATGTTTTTTATTGTTTTTATTATGGTTCTTTAAAACTAAAACAACCACCAGTTCATTGTTTTCCTGTACATTTCTCCTCCATTTCTAGTATCAGCCATCAGTCTGTACTTGCATGGAGGTGTAATGAGTGACATAATGAGTCTCTACAATCACTGGGTTCTATGATTCACTAATTCAGCATGATAAACTGCCTCTCCAGAAGAAAGTTTCTAAAGTAATCATAAACACAGGAAGGCTGTCTTCATCATCTACCCTCATGTCCACACAGCATTGAAAAGAATAAGGCCATGTCTACACTAGCACTGAAAAGAATAAGGCCATGTCTACACTAGCATTTATGTTGGCAAAACTCAGGGATGTGAAAAATACACCCCCCGGGCGACATAAATTTTGCTGGCATAAGCGCTCATGTGCACAGGGCTATGTCGGCGAGAGACGCTCTCCCACCAACGTAGCTACTGCTACTCGTTGAGCTGGTTTTATTATGTTGACAGGTGTGCTCTCTCCAATCGGCATAACGTGGCTACAGGAGCGCACAGCACAGCTGTGCCGCTGTAAGCTAGTAAGTATAGACATAGCCTAAGGATCTTGTGCAGACATCTAGTCCATAGCATCAGGGAATTATGTTATCACCTGGTGATGTCTTGACTCTAATACCACAGTTCATTCTTGCATGTGTAGGTGGGACTATGCTATGTTATAAATATGTTATGGGATATTGCTACAGCCCAGCCTCTACAGGGCTATAACTTGGTCACAGATATGCAGACCAGATCAAACCACATTAGAACATGATTCCACAATCTGGGGCCAGGTGCAATTGACTGGTGTAAATCAGCATAAGTGTAACTAAAATCAATGAAGCTACAGCAGTTTACACCAGCTGAGGATCTGGCCAATGTTACTGTCAGCACAGACATGCCTCTAATGCCCTGCCCACACTATGGCTAAAATTGTGCTAACAACAATTCTGTTTAATCTCAGTTGTTGCTACCATGGTTCCCTTGACCAGCGTGGACAGGAGGAATTATTTTAAAGAATTGTAGACACCATAAATATCCAGAGGCCCAGTTCCAACAAAACTCCAATTCATAGACAGGATCTTAACTGACATGCCCAAATCTTTAGCTTGATTACAGAGAATAGTTAAGGGCCCATCTACACTATTAGCTGTAACTACCTTGTAACCAAATCAGGGAACAGCTGTATTTTAATGCTGTAACCAGTCCCCTGATATAGTGATATCTGTAGCACAGACTTGCTCATAGATGACATGGTCTGAGGGGTCATCTTGAACAGTTTGGCTAGCACAGTACTTGGGGGGAAATAATATAACTATGCTGCCCAGACCCACTGAGCTAGAACTCAGCTAGCATGGGAACTTGTCATGTTTTCAGTTGCTTTGTGGACAGGCCTTAATTGAAATGATCTGAGCACCAAGATATATTGGAATTCACGTCCAAATGATCTGGATTTCCTTACACAGTACTAAAGAGTTAGCCAATAAATGTTACACTACACTTCCATTTGACTGATAATGAAGTTCACAGCAAGGGACACTAGGTTAAACTTTTACTAAATGTCCAAGTCCAGGGTGCATTAGTTGATATTTCCTATTTACAGACAACAATGGTATTCTGCTATAATTAAAAAATGGTTACCTGTGGTCAATAACTGTTACATTGGAAGGAGGGATCCCCAAAATAGCACAACTCTGTACAAGTTCATTCTTACGAATCTCCCCTTGATTGTAGTAATTTCCTGAAAATAACAAATGCAGTAACACTATAGTTTACTTCAATTTAGCATGGAACAAACATCTCCATCCTCAAATCCTCAAAGCATCAAGTATATGTAGTACCACATGTAAGATCTGAAAGTAGTTAGTACTAGGGTTCCCCACCTGAGGAAGAGGTACATTATGGGGAGCAAGTCCTATAGCTTATACTCAGGAAACACTCCCTTTGGCCCAGTGTAAAGTTTTAGGACCCAGTACTTGACTTCAAATGGAGTTGCACATTCATCTCTTAGAGCAGAGTTTGACTCTTTATAATTAACGAGTTCTCTTGGTTGGAACACAGGAATTTGACACACCAAATCAGATGAATGGTCCATCTAGTCCAGTATCCTGTCTCTGACAGTGGCCAGTATCAGATCCTTCAACAGAAGATGCAAGAACGCCCATAATGGATAATTATGGAATAACCTACTCTTAGGGAATTTTTTTCCTCCCTCCTCCCTCAATCTATTCATGTCTGGCTTATGTCCTGAAGCATGAGGGTTTATAGCTCTCTTACGTTTTTATCCTTTTTAGTGTTACAGCGAACAATCTTATTATCCATATAAAGGACTTTTACTAAAAATACCCGTGACTAAAACGTAGCCTTATATGTAAGAAATGCTCTAGACTGAGCTGGCTTGGTGGCATTGTGCTAACGTCTCTGCACAGTGGTGAGAAACCCAAGTGGGGTCCAGTTCTGGTCTCTCATGATCCAAACCAGCAAGCAACACACTGGAGGCTGCATATTCAGCTCTGGATGGGTGACAGACTTTGACTGATAACAGAGTAATAACAATGGGCTCCAAATATTCCATCCCGTTCTTCTCACCTAGAGAGGTTTTAATAACTTGAAACCTTGAGAATTGGGAACAGAAGAGTTGAGGGTAAGCTACCTAGAGTCTTGAGACCTACAGAGGACCTCTTCTTCCCATCAAAACATGACTCAGATGTGTATTTGACACTACATAGTTTCTAATAAGGAAATTCATGACAAAAAGATTCTTGATCCTTAACTCACATTATAAGCTCCTTGGAGCAGGAACCCTATCTTTTATGTCTGTGCAGTCCCATGCACACTATAATGTTTTATAAACAATCATATGTTTGAGATTCTACACAACTAAATGTCTTTCTTTGCGCTATTATCTAAGTAATTTTAAAGTGTTTTGGGAGGTACAATTGGCATGGAACTCACTACCTCAGATATCTTTTTATTATACTTTTTACCAGTGGTTCCTAACCACTGATATCTATCACAGTACTAGTACTTCAGGATTTGGGGAATGGTCCTCTGGATGTATCCCTCCCACACACCTTAATCATTAGCCTCTCTACTGGTCTCCATGAGTTACCACGGCCTACTTTGCATTAAATGATATATGTTCTAGCCTGCTATCAAGTGGGGATTGCATTAAACTATAGTCCCCCAAGAGTAGTCTGAAGGGTCAGTGAGACTGCAGATGTTTCTGGAGCACTATGAACTGAATAGCATGGTGATGTTTTAATGCATCACCATCATATTGCGTCAGGCACAACGATGCAATATTGTGTTTTGTCACAGTGTACTGATATTTTGTAAGCGATGCTACAGTGTATCATGATGGGACAATTACTTCACAATGGAGTGCACATCTACTACAAGGTCACACATAACATTGTGAAGTTGTAACATACAGTGTGATGTTGTGGTGTACTGAAGTCATAATGTGGTAAAATAGGGTTACCTCC
This sequence comes from Trachemys scripta elegans, assembly GCF_013100865.1. NCBI lineage: Eukaryota > Metazoa > Chordata > Testudines > Emydidae > Trachemys > Trachemys scripta. The sequence goes on along the minus strand of NC_048315.1, from coordinate 3,242,942 downwards.
AGGATTGTCCTGCAGTCTCCAGGAACTGAAGATTAATCTTTAATTAAAGATTATATCATGTGATGAAAACTCCAGGAATACGACCAAGCAAAATTGGCAGCCTTGGGTATGACACAACTCAGTTACATTATATCATTGTGAAGCAGGGTGATATCATGAGGATGTCGGCTACATCACAAAAACCTGATTGGGTGATGTCAGCATGGGATGCAACACAGGTAATGACATCATGGCATGATGATGTCACAGCATGAGGTGTCACTGGGTGCAGTGTGTTGGCATTTCCCTCATCTGGTCAATGTTGGCCAGACCCAGACCCACTCCCCCATTCCTCTTTCTCACCCTCCCTCACCTGAAGAGCAGCACAGCAGCCAGAGTTGAGCCCGAAACCTGCCCAGGCTGAGGATTGTGGGAGCAAAGAACATTGCTTCGTCATCAGGGTGCGCCGTCACGACCAGGGCACGTACGTCATCGGCCCGCGCTGGTGCCGCCGCGCACAGGGTTCGGTGTCCCCAACCCGCGCCGCGTCGCCGCAGCCAGCGCGAGCCCAGCCACACCAGCGCAAGCAGCGCCGCCAGGAACGAACCCAGCAGCGCCAGCGCCATAGCGACAGAACCCGGAAGGGACCACGTCGTTCCGGGCGGGAACAAGGACAGGCGGTAGAAAGGTTCCGCGCCTGGAAGGGCTTTTCCCTGAGCAAGGCTCTCTTCTTTGAGTGAACCCAGGAGGGAGTGACAGGGATAACACGCAGGGCTCACTCCCTTCCAGAACTGGCCCACCACATGTCCCCCTTTGGGGAGGGGAAAATGAGCCCCTTGCGGGAACTCCACCCAGAAAGGATTCATACACAGAGAAAAGAGTTCCAGTCTCCCCACTCTGCAGGCTCCCACTGGGACAACAGAAAAGGCCACACCAAGGCCACAATGGGCCCCACATGCGTGTGGTTGTCACACACACCTTTAAAATCACCTCTACCAATGCGTGTATTTTGCTTTGTCCACAATAAATGAATTAACAATGCTTATAATCACTTGTATCGCTATAGTCCCAAGAATGTGCTAGATGACATACCAGCCTCATAGGAAGTACAGTCCCACTCCAAAGAGTTTACATACCAAGTTCTTCCCTCCTGGTTTGAAGGCTCAGATGAGATCCTGCAGTCAGGTCCAAGTGGATGGACCCTTGAATTCTACTGAAATCTGGGATCTACTCATGCAGATCCAGTTGCAGGATTATGACTTTACGTTGTAAACTTTTTGATGCAAGGACTGTCTTTATTATTTGTGTCTTGGACAGCATCAAATACATGAAGTTGACAAATAATAATAAATATAAATATAATAAATGTAGGACTTGAGGTCATATAATTAGTTTATCCCGTTGCTGACTTCTAATGTAGATTACAGAAGCCATGTGAGTTGGTTGTAATCTTCTAAATCACATAGAACTGAAGGAGCAGTAGGGTAAAAGGAGCATGCCATCAGAGATTCCAGACACGTTCAGACCTCTGTGATGCACAACTATTATAACTGTGACAACATGAAATAGAAGGCACTTGGGTGCAGATCAGAGGTTGAAGTTACCATGAGAGGGAGATGGAGGGAATAGAGAAACAGGAAAAAATATATACATTAAAATTAGAAAAGTAACACAATATATTAAGAATGTTTTTCCTGGGGGTGTGCAAGGTAGAAGAGTAGTCAGCAAGGGTAACATCTGAACCACTTGGACAAAAGGTTGTAGAGCTGGATAAGGACTACGGTCTGGGGAAAATCAACATTAAAAAAGCTAAAAACTAAAAATATGTGTACATTTGACATCTTACCTGCAGCTTATCTTGTTTTTACTGTTTATCTTGTCTATTTAGGACCTGAAGCTGTAGAGATTTGTGCACATGCTTAACTTTACACATTGTGAGTAAACCTATTGAAATCAATAGAACCACTCACAGTCCAGAAAATTAACCATGTAAGTGTTTGCAGGTTTGATATTATAGATTGTAAACACTTTAGGGCAGGGAGTGTCAGATCTCAAACTTGTACAGCACTTTAACTTTAACACAATGGGGTCCTATTACTGCAATATAAATACATTTTAATATAATAATAAAAATAATAAAGTACACCCAGCTGCTAGAGTGTCAACCACCAAATAAATATCTGCAGTAATTATATGGACCATCACACCCCCACAGACATTGAAACAGGGCCCTTCACACTCAATGGGGTCTACGTGAGCATGGAAACAAGAGACTCTCACTCCCTAAAATATTAAAAACTACATCCACTAAAAGTCCCTTTTTTCCTGTGAAGAATGCCTGAGAATTGGGACCTCTCTGTGGTGTTATCACATTTAAAATTGCATGTTTAAAAAAATATTATATAATTTATTTGCCGTGGGCAACCTGAAAAAGGGATATTTAAAAAGAAAAACTGACATTTTGATTGCCTCACTAAGACATAAAAAAAAAAAAATCCTTCCTCACTAGAGGGAGATGCTTGAGAAAAATAGCACAAAATTAATTACAAAATGTGAGTCTCCCTGAAATTGAAACTTGGCAAAACTATGTCTCTGTTTTTTTCTCTCTCCCATTGCCCCTCAACCTATACATCATGTATGAAACATTCACAGTGTAAAATATATTGCAGACTTGCCAAGTCTCATTCCGTTTCAGAGGGTGACTCCCTTAATGTAGGATTAATTTTTAAGGTAGTTCTAAAAATGATCTTTCACTTGTGTTGAAGGGTTTTACTGTGCTCCTCTAATTGGAATAATTAATTTCTCACTCATTCACATTTTCACATCTTAACAGCTTTGCGGATGGATTTTTAAAAACATCTTGTGTGCATTGATAATATGTAAAGCTTTTCTCCTTTTGCTGTATTCACTCTTATTTTAATCACACTGACATTGTGCCTGTATGGGATTTGGACTTGCCTTCTCTGTTTATATGGCCCCAACCTATACAGCATTGCCAAACATTTCACCTATTATAAAATATATTGATTTGACCTTATTTGGAGTGTGTATGGAAAGACAGTTTTTCTGGGTATAATCCCATTAGTTTAATAAAATATCGCCAGAAAAATAAAGGATCATCTGTCTATTGTAGGCTCTGTTCCTGCATGCGGGGTCTTGGCAAACGGAACCACTGCAAGCAGAACTATCGCTCACCCGCTGATATTTAATGCACAGGTCGCATCATCAGGCGTTGGAATTGCTAATTTTGAGATGACAACACTCGGTCTGCTCGTGTTAGTGCAACATATTGTCCTGTAAAAGACTACAAATGATTACAACCTCCCCCCGCAAGTGTCACGCTGTAACCCTCTCCTCCACTGCTTAGTGTCCCCACCCACTATCAATGGCTGGCACCTGCCCCACGTCCTTTCTCTCCTTCCCACGGTGAGTTCCCCGTCATGTTCTTGTCCCCCCCCCCCCCCCCCGCCTTTGCCTAGACCCCACCCTATGGCCATGTCTCTGCTTCCCCATAGTCAGTGCCCCCCTTGCCCGCTCCCCACTAAATAGCGAAGGCTGCCCCCTCCCCTACGTGAGTCTCCCCTATGGCCATGCCGCGGGCACCCCGCTTCTTCCCCCCCATGGGGGGGGGAGCCCTTTACCGCCGCACAGACCGACGGGTCCTGGCAGCAGTATAGTGACACCCCTCCTTCCGCTGCCCAGAAACGGATCGGCCCGGTGCCACTGGGACTCCCAGGGAGAATAGGAAAAGACCGAGTGTTTCTGATCCGCCCCTGACAGTGGGCAGAAAATGAGAAACGGGCCTCTGACTGTGCGGGTTTGTTATGTAGCTGTTAGGACCCGGCCAAAGGGGGAGGAGCCGCCCAAGCCGGGGGGAGGGGAGACAAGATGGCGGCGACGGAGGAGCTGAGGCTGAGGTGAGAGACTCCGCGAGTCCCGACCCTAGCTAGAGTCGGCTGTCTGCTCCGTTCCAGCGCCGCGCTGCCGGTAAGAGGGGGAGGGTTTCATCGGGCAACTGGGGGGGAGGCGCTGCCGTCGTTTCGGGCCTCGGGGCCTAGCGCGGCAGCTGTAAGGAGGCGGGGGCTCCTGGCCGTTCCCTTCCTCCCCGGGGACCCAGGAGAGGGAATGTTGGGCTGCCACCCCCCGGGGCGGTGGGGCGGGGAGCGTGGGGAGAGCGGGTGGGGCCGGCATGGGAGGGGCAGGGTGGGGGAGGGGTGGGGCGCAGAGGAAGGGGGGGGCTGGAGGGGATTTCGGGGCGGGGGGGCTAGAGAGACTTGCCCCTAGGGAGGTGGTGGGGGTGAGCTGTGAATGGCTCGTGGGGGAGTGGGGGCAGCGGGGGCGAGCACGAAGCGGGGGTGGGGTAGGTGTTTGGGGATGAGGGGATTAGGCCTGGGGTGTAGCAGGGCTGGCTGCTGCCAGCAGGTTTCTGGAGGAATTCCAGAGCATCGCTCTTCTCCTGGATGTCGGTCCCTCCTTGGGAGGGGAGGGGAGAGGAGCAGGAGGCGTGCCGAAAACTCAACCAGCCGGGGACGTGGAGAGGAGTGGGCGATTGTTCGATGTGCTGTAGTCAGTTTCTGAAGAGGTCCTGTTTACAGAAGCTGCGGGTTGGAAAACGTAGTTGCTGCCCTAGAGCTGCCTGCCCTAGTCCTACACTGGGGTGGGGGCGGTGTTGCTGCTGAGGCCGATGCTGAAACTGAATTGTTGATTTAGGATCTGTAAACATCTCCCGTCTCTGTCATCTCTGTGATGTTGCAGGAGACAATGGAAGTGGCTTATTCTAACTGTCCAAACTTCATGGTAGAGCACTCTTGTGCTACTCTTCAAAACTGGTTATTGCTATTGTGTATAAGTATATTGTGTTAATTGTAATTGGTCATCAGTCCGGTTTAACATTACCCACTCTTAATATTAAACAAGCATAAATACACATGCAGTTCTGAATAAACTGTTATTGGTGTCTGAAGTTCTTGTTTTTCATGCTTAGAAAAAGGTGGCCTTTAACAATTCTATTTACTTCATCATTGCAAAGAACTATGTAACCTAAGTGAAAAAACAATAGTGGGTCCAGGCTGTAGATATTTCCCCTTATCACTAGTGAGTTAATTTGGAATGGTAGGCTTTGTGTAAATATATTTACATTGTATGCTATTTTAAACCTATGGAGTTAATGGGTAATGAGTATTAGACCTATACTGGATTCATGTATTTTATTATTTTTTTTTTTTGTTATAGACTTTATTATTTGAGGAGAAGTTGTGCTATATTCTCTTTTTAACATAGTGATAATTTGGTGATGAGGACCTGAATAAAAAAGATACGACAGTAGTATATTTGTTCACATAAGGACTGTGTCCAGATCTTATTTTTTGTTGGCCGTAGTCTGCATAGTAAAATGCCAGTATTTTGCCATTTCTTTTTGCCTAAACAACTATGAAGTTTGAAAAAGTATATAATATTTGAAGTGGATTTCTAGTCTGCTGAAGTCTAGTATGCGTGTGATGGGGGGAAGGTACAAACTTATCCTAAAGCTAGGAAAGTTCAGATAAGTGGATTTTTTGTAGCTATTTTCAATTGGAATTATTTGTGAATGTGTCATTAATTTTTCTTGACATTGGTCTCTCATATAGGTTCCTTGGCAAGGTTAAATTTTTGAAATAAATTAATCTACAAGGTAATGTTTTTAATTTGAAAGTGTATTGCATGTTATTGCTCATCTAAATGTACTACTGATGCCCGAGAATGAGCAAAATTTGGAAGCTTTCTTGCTGTTGGAGTTATAACTTGCATTTGGAAGTGGACAAAGAAACTGCTGCAATGAAAGTGTTTTTCGTATTTAGTTTCATGTATTCAGTAGGTTAGAATACAATGCAGATAACAATGGTTGACCAGAATGTATTTTTAACATGTAATGAAGGGTTTGCTGATGCTAAAATATCAAAATATGTCATAGTCTTAGCAGGATAGAAATTAACACATTCTAAATGCTCTCAGAACGCATATAGATTACTTATTTTGTCATCCACACCAGGCTTTCTGACATTTGACGGAATTCTAATGCAAAATTCCATTCATTCTGATCTTTTTATTTAAAGGGACACTATCAACTAGAAATCTGATTTCAAAAAAATGAGGTCATAGTAGCTATACCTGCCTTCGAATCTCTTTCTTCAGTTTCTCTTCACCAGTTGTTGTGGCCTCATAATTACATCTTTCTGTCTTCTAAAATATTTATCTTCCCAGTGAGTGTAGGTGAGAGACTTTTACAAACAGGGGAAATGGACTCCACACAAACTGCGGTCAAATGTACAATAAAAAAAAAATTGACCTCATTCTTTCAGTTATATTTATCTGAGTTGTTACTTGTAACAGTAGATTAAAATCAGCCAGAACTGTTTTTATTGACTGTCACGTTAACTTTTTTTCTCTGTGTAACATTAGTCATATCTCTCTTTGTTCAGTGCGGGTCTAATTTTCTTTAAAAGCTCTGGGCCGTTTTTGTGTGCAGTATATTTTGTCTATCTTTCTCTTTATTTGTTGTGCTCCCCTTAAATTTGCTTTTTCATTGGGGATTTTCTTAAGTAGCCAAAACATTATTCAGTTTTTCTTTTAATAAATATGTCTAACTTAAAAAACAATAAGAAGAACAGGAGTACTTGTGGCACCTTAGAGACTAACAAATTTATTAGAGCATAATAAATAAATGTGTTAGTCTCTAAGGTGCCACAAGTACTCCTGTTCTTCTTTTTGAGGATACAGACTAACACGGCTGTTACTCTTAAAAAACAATAATTGAATGTTAATGATCATTGAAGTTGGAAGCCAGGTACAGTGCATGCAAGTGCAATGCAGCACAATACAATTCTAAGTAAGAATACTACCTGTATGGTGGTTTCATAAAATGAACAAATGTTTCCTGAATGCTAGTCTGATGCTCTTATACTCATTTGTGAACTTTAGTAAAATCTGAACCAAAGTCACAAGTGAAAAATGAATAAATTAACTTCATGTGCCACATAGTCCTTCCACTGTAAATGATCCAGATGAAAATTCTGACCTATGCACCATTGCTGTCTGTAAATATTTACTTTGGTCTATTTCTAAATTATGCAAATAGTCCGGAATATGCTCAATACATTTCCCACTTACAAGGAAATTCTCTGCTTCTCTGTCTAGAAACATGTTGTGTGTGATGCTAAAATCTTCACTATGTTGCCTTGATTTTTATTCATTCTCACTGATAAATTGCTACAAGTTTGAAGTCACCTGGACCTCCTGGAGCTTCACCATGGAGTATTAGTCTACATGCAGAGAATTCCAATTTATTTTGGAGCTAAGGATCTCTCAGGATACTTGTATGTCCTTGAATCACCACATGTCCAAAACACTTAAACAGTGCTCCCCAATTAGTCCTAGACTGCTTTGATATGCAGTGTTTTTGTTTCTTAATGCTTGAGGAGGATGTTGGTCTATGTGGTTTTTTTAAAGTGACTGACTTCACCTCTTTATTACTTCAAAGGTTATTGCAAAACAGAGATCTTATATTTGTATGAAGGTGCATTAGTGAAAAAACCTCTGAAAAAATCCTATTGTGCAACTGCTCGAAACAGTAAAAAAACTCAGTTCAGACAAGTAAAATTTAATCACTGCTGGCTGGACCTAAAAATCCTGGGTGCTTTGGCTGACCGGATTATCTAAAGCTGAAAATAATAACTTTCTCACTGTCCATGTGTGAATACCTCTAAAATAAAAAAATCAGAAGAAATAGAAGACTTGTCCATCATGGTGTGATGCTTTCTTAAAGTCATTCTCTTGTTTCCTTCTGCTAGTTCAGGGGAAGTGAATTTGGTTAATCTTGTCAGCAGTCATCTTGAAGTGATACTGTATGTGCTTATCCCTGGGAAAGAGAGGAAAAATAGCCTCCATAGGGGTGTTTTTTGTTTTGTTTTTATGTTGCTCTAGGGAAACTGGTGGTGATGCATTGTGAAAACTTACTAAAGCAGTTTATCAGCAGAATTCCTGTAGAGACTTTACTGAAGCTGCCATGAAGGGCAACAAATTTGCAAACCATTTATGAGAGCATCCTCATTTCAAGGCAGATGACTAACAAATGCTGAAAATGTTTTAACTTGTATCCAGAGCATTTTATGAAAGAAAAACTTACCTATCCCTCTCTTAAAGTGTATACCTATTGATTCATGTTTTATCTGGAGACATTAAAAGGTTAAATTCATTACAACTACAAAACTCTATTCACCCGCCCCTTCCCCCCCCCCCCAAAAAAAAAAAAGGGTAAGTGGGTAATGGTGCAAAACTGCAACCTACAACTAATTAGTATTCTTAGTCATGACAAGATTTAGGAGAAATACTTTCAATAAAAAAAGCACATCCTTGATTGGTATCCATTGTAGATTTTTATCTTGGATGAATATATTCTTTTAAAATATTGTCTAATTATTAGTTGCCTTTATTCTGATATACTGGGTGTCCATGTAAGAAGAGTAAAACTTGTGGCCTTGTCACACCATCAACATAGTACCTCTACTGGTCACAATGCATAATCTGGATCAGAGTTTGTAATTTGCTGTGGTTACCTTGGAATCTGTGGTCTGAGCCTTCCAAAAGGGTTGCATGTGTACCTGCTCATGCTTTCTGTTAAATAGCACATGCCTCAAACGCAGTACTGAGCACAATAAATAGAAATAATCCTTTTCTCTGGAATGCCACTTTTCAGTTTGGTATAGTATTTGACAAGAAGTTTGGTATTGCTTTTAAATTCTTTGAAAATTCTAATTTTAAAGAATATTGTCTATGTATCTAGAGTTCAAGCCTGAATATGTCTTGAGCCCAATTGAACTTGTATTTTCCTCTGCTTCTGTGTACTCTGTGACACACTGTGTGCTTGATACCCAAGGGCCCATCTCTACATGCCTTTGCATATCTCTTGACAGGACAACTATCTATACTTATTAGTGGTAAAGATTCTGTGGTTCCTTTACTCTTTTATTGTAGATCTTAATACTTGTTAAGTGTTAATCCCGTAATTTTTTATGAGTGGAGTGCACTATACTGTATATGACCTAGAGATTATTATTGTACTAATGAAAGGCTATAATTTTTGAAAGTTCCATTTTTACAAGAAAACTAAATTATTTCAAGATACACTATTCCACCTAATTTAATAAACCAACAGAGGCAATGGGATTTACACTTGGACTGCTATTTTATTCTTAAATTGCCTCAATGTGAATTGATGATTGCAATGGTCCTAGAGCAGGGGTGTGCAAACTTCTTGGCCCGAGGGCCACATCTGGGAATAGAAATTGTATGGCAGGCCATGAATGCTCATGAAATTGGGGTTGGGGTGAGGGCTCTGGTTGGGGGTGCAGGGGTTGGGGTGAGGACAGCAATGAGGAGTTCAGGATGTGTGAAGGGGCTCCGGGCGGGGAGTAGGGTGAGGGCTCCAGCTGGGGGTGGTGGGCGGGCCTGGGGATGAGGAGTTTGGGGTGTAGGAGGGTGCTCTGGGCTGGGACCGAGGGATTCAGAGGGAAGGAGAGGGATCAGGGCTGTGGCAGGGGGTTGGGGTGCAGGAAGGGGTGCAGGCTCCGACTGGGGGGTGGGGGCTTTGGGGTGGGGCTGGAGATCATAGAGTCATAGACTTTAAGGTCAGAAAGGACCATTATGATTGTCTAGTCTGACCTCCTGCACAACGCAGGCCACAGAATCTCACCCACCCACTCCTATATCAAACCCCTAACCTATGTCTGAGCTATTGAAATCATAGATGAGGAGTTTGGGGTGCAGGAGGGTGCTCTGGGCTGGGATCAAGGGGGGAAGAAGGGGGATCAGGGCTGGGGCAGGGGGTTGGGGCATGGGGAGAGGCTATGGGGTGCAGTCTCCGGGCGGCGCTTATCTCAAGCGGCTCCTGGAAGCAGTAGCCATGTCCCCACTTCGGCTCCTATGCGGAGCCACGGCCAGGCAGCTCTGCACACTGCTCTGTCCGCAGGCACCACCCCTGCAGCTTCAGTTGGCCGCAGTTCCCAGCCAATGGGAGCTGTGCTGGCGGTGGCAGCATGCAGAGTGGAGCCCCCTGGCTGCCCCTACACTTTGGAGCTGGAGCGAGGCCATGCTGCTGCTTCTGGGAGCTGCGTGGAGCGCCCCCCAACCCTGCTCCCCAGCTGGAGTGTCACAGCGCCGGAGCGGGGGGAGCCCCAGACCCCACTCCCCAGCAGGAGTTCGAGGACCAGCTGGCGAGCTGTAGTTTGCCCACACCTGTCCTAGAGTGCTCTCTGATAAATTACACAGTGCTGAATTATAAGGTGACTTCAGGATGGAGTACTTATTTTAACCCTTAATTTCTTTGGTTTTGTTGGGATAAGTCAGATTCCTAAAGGACTATTTTAACTCTATTAATTGTAAGTGTAATGCAGTCCTTTTAAATGAGTTCCTAGTAAGAAACTGCCTTAAGTATTTGTTACATTTTAAAGAAGCAAATCTGCTGCATAACAGTTTATAGTTTGAAACATTGTTGGGCAAAAATGTATTTACAACCGGAATGACTTTCAATGGCTGTCATAGTTTAAGTTTTCCTACCGCTCATTATAGTATATTTCCAGGCAGCTCATAATAGAAAAAATTAGTTTCACATTGTATGAACTTGCATGAGTGAGCATCTTCCATATCCTGAATTAAAATTTCTCTCCAGAAAACTGTTTAAAGCAATAAGTACTACTGATCTAAACCTCTTGTTTGGTCTTTTTCCAAGTGTTAGTTGGTGGGCTTTTCAAAAGAACTCCAATCATCTGATCCCCTGGATTAGCGTTTTGGGTGATACTGGGTCTATTTGAGTGCACTGGTATGGTTAGTTACTTTGAATGATTGCTCCTTATGTTCTATTTTCTTCTGAAATGTTTAGTTTATTAATACTACATCATAATTTGTCAAGTCAATATCTCTTTAATGGTCAAATTCAAAGAGTCTTTTTAAAATCTGGTAGTTTTGATATCCATTAGAGGGAGAAATGGGGCGTGGTAGGAGGATGCAGGTTGGAGAACTGTGACCACACAGCGAACTTCCTGCATGTCCCATTTATTTAAAAGCAGTTTTAGCTAGAGATGGCCTGTCATCAGAGAAGCGATCTTCTATGTCATAATTAGTTTTGATATGTGCCTAAGCTCTTGGTCAAGCATAGAAAAAGCAGACTGTGTGTCTTAAACAGGAAGGATGATTGTGTAGTATATTTCTTATTTATGAGGGTTGAGATCATGTGACATAATGCTTCTAAGCCCAAATGAAATAGGAGCAATTCATGTTCAAATACAAGATTCTGTGAACTTTGCCTTCATGCTATTTGGACTGATTATTATGACTTATTTTCTAGATAGCAGTTTTTCAGGCATGGCTTCCAGTTTTCAGTTCATGAGAGGGCTCTCTTTCATGGTTTTATTCTATATGCTCTTCTCCTATTTGGAACCAATGGGAGTGGAGATGTGGTGAAGAGGAGACCAGGAGATGCATAAAATGTCTTCAGAATGAAAGCTGTCTAATATTGCATGCTTGTCATGTGAAAATTCATATGAAATTTGAAAACCATCATACCTAACTACAGGTGTTGAACTATTCCCTCATTGGTTGTACCTAACCCATCACCGAGCACAAATTTAACCATACTTTAATCAAGAAAATGTTTACACCCTCCTCACTCTAACCAGTGAGTGGAGGACTTCCCCATATCTCATGGTTTCATGTTGTGGGGTGACCTTCCTTGGCCAACGAGTGCTGAGTGGGGGTTCCTTCAGGATATATATGAATGCCAGTCCTTCATTGGCCACAGGCGTAGCTGAAGAGGGATGAAGTGTTTCCTACCTCAGAGACTGCCTTTGCAGCCAGCAAATGAGAAACTAGAAACTGAACTGTACCTCTTGTTTGCTAGCCAATGGTCTGACTTTGTAAATGTTAACATTTGCTTGAGTCACACTTTTTTTTCAAGGTAAGAGGGTTGCTGATTAGATACTACTTAACAGATGTAAATACAGTCTGAGTTCCCTTTCCTTAGGAACAGATTGTTTCAAACATTACATGGCCTAATTACCTTTCATGTGGTCTTCCTTTTAATGCATCTTAGCTTCATTCAACCTAGGCCTTGCATTTCTGTTCACATTAACAACTTTTATTTAACATCCTAAATTACAGCATGGAGATTAGAATACAATGTTGCTGGATAAGAGCATTTGTAAATTGCACCCTATTAACTCCTTAACTTTTGCTTTGGTGGAACATTACTTTTAAACTTAGTAGTTACTTTCCAGAAATGACTTAAACTGGTAATTTAAATAATATTATAGCTTTAAAAATCCTGTAAAATTGGTCCAAATTATTTAACCTGCAATCAGTGTTCATCTTTCAGAATTGCAGCAAAAATTTGTTCTTAATCAAACTTGAATTATTAATATTAAAAGATTGAATAATGTTTCAGAAGTATTTTTATTAAAGTGTTAGGAGTTTGACAGTACTGTAGTCTGTGTTCATGGAAATGTCCTGTTCATAATCAGAATTTTTATATATTTATATTTTGCAGTCTTAGTGTAGCTGGAAAAGTTATGCCGATATTGCGTATTTGCTGATAATGGATAATACATGACATCTTCTTTTTGGCTGCTGTAAATGCTCTTTGGTTTTTGTCATTCCTGTCACTGGCTATATTAGTCTACCCTGTTTTCTTCTCATGTCACTTACAACGTGAACCAGACACAATCTGTAGTTAGTACTTTGGGCATTCAGGAGTACAGCAACACTGCCATGGTGGGGAATACATAATCTCTCAATTTCTTAAAGGGCCCTCACTATGAGGTCTTTGGCCTTAGAAGCAAGCTATTGTTAAAACTGGCCTTAGAAGTTATTGTTAAAACGTTGCCTTCTTAAAGAAGAGATTCTTGTAAAGAGCAACCTATAATTTAAATGTTGCAAAAAGACCCTCCATGCTCCTAATAATGTTTTTGTTGTTGAAATACAAATGCAAGTTTGTTGATTAAGAAGTTAATTTTGCCTGCTGGCTACATCTGCAAACTACAATAACCAGTAGAAGTTTATTTGCATGGATATGCAAATAAAACTACATAGTCAAAACTTTCATTGGGGAAAGAGGAAAAAGATTCTTACCCTTCCAAACCTGCAGTTAAAAGCAAAGAATTTGTTTTGCTCATGATTTAATTTCTTGATTTTTGTTTTCCCGTATCACAGCTGCTCTCAAATAACATTGTACTTGTTATTTGTATTATCATAGTGCCTAGAGCACTAGTCATGGACCAGGAACCCACCTGTTTTGGAAGGACAGTAATAATTCCTTCCTAATAAGTAATTGATACTGGTTATTGACTTTAGCCCAGTGATGTTCTGCAGCATTGATTAATTTCAGTTGGACTCACTATAACAAATAGAAATCCAAATGATTTATAAATATCTGCCCTCCCACATGCCTGCACCTTTTCCCTCTTTCCTACCAGCACAGTGTGGGTGCTCAGTAATTTTTTTCTTCCAATTCCTTTTGCCCCAGGAAGAGTGACTGAGACTGAGGACTAAAATATGCATTTTTTGTAAAAGATACTCTTGTTTGGTTATTTCAGTGCTGTGACTTCCTGCAGAGCTGTTTGCCAGGTACTTGCTAGTTCTCGATCCATGAAAGTGCACATCAGGTGACCTTCAGTGCAGTCTATAAGAGCTCATAATATTTTGCTCAGTTTTTCTAGAAGTAGGTTTGCAGGATGGAGAGGGAGTAACAGTATATCTGAGTGGGTAGGGAGATCTTTGTGGTCTTTGTTAAAGTTTCTAGTTATATTTTTAATTATACAGGACAGAATCCAGGTCAGGCTTCTGTAGTTTAAAAAATAAGTCAGTGTATTATTTCTAATCTATAAAATGTTTTGTAGGTAGCTCGAGAGAAGGCTGATTTGTCAGGTGGTGTTACAGATAGATTACTTTCTGTTGTCCAAGAACAGCTCTTGTAAGCAGCATAAGGATGAGTGACATTTCCCATTGTACCACAAAAACTGAAACTGAAATTATCATTTTTTCAAATGTCAGTCAAATTCAGTTTTGATATTGAAATGGTAACACTCAGTAAGATAAGGAAACGTTTGTGTCAGGACAGGAAGGCTGTAATTGTAGCACGTACTGCACTGTTGCACAGACACACGCACCTGTGTTAATCTTAGTCAATAAGATCCTCATATTTGTTGCAGGTGTAAGAGGGAAATTTTAAGGGAAAGGAGCTACCTGTAAGTAAAGTTCTTGTGACTAAATGGCTTATCCAACTTTTCTTAGGTCTTGTCTACCTAGGGAAATTGACTGGAATAGCTATTCCATAATAGCTCCCCATGTGGACACTTTATTCTGGTGCAGTAATTATTCCAGAATAAAGTGATTTTTATCCCAGAGTAGTATCCACCCAGGGAACTCTTCTACAATAGCTTATCTGGCAATAACTGTATTGTGGTCTGTTTTCCCCATGAAGACAAGGCCTTAGTGTAGAATCCTTTGGGAATTAAGTTTAGACTTGATTGTAGAAGGAATATAAATGTAAGATGTATGAGAGAGAGAATACTATGGAGCCATGCTGATTTACTAGATTTGACACTGAAAATGCTATTGCTTACCGACTCTTCAGAGACAAGTGGAACACATACAGGGTACGTCTATACTTACTTCCTGGTCCGGATGTAAGCGATCGATTTTTCTGGGATCGATTTATCGTGTCTTGTCTAGATACGATAAATCGATCCTGGATCGATCCCGGAAGTGCTTGCTGTCGACGCCGGTACTCCAGCTCAGCGAGAGGAGTATGCGGCATCAACGGGGGAGCCTGCCTGCCGCGTCTGGACCCGCGGTAAGTTCGGACTAAGGTACTTCGAATTCAGGTACGTTATTAACGTAGCTGAATTTGCGTACCTTAGTCCGAAGTGGGGGGTTAGTGTGGACCAGGACCAGTATTAAATCATGTCAGGCTATTTGTACAAATATTGGTCAGACGCAATTCTGTTGATCCGGTTGATTCTGTGTACACATAGATAAAAATGGTTTAGAGTGAACAGATCAAATGTAACATTTTTCTAACCACAAATTAGAACTCTGTCATTGAAAGTGTGTGTGTGTGTGTGTGTGGGGGGGGGGGGAATGTGAATACCTTTTGTGATTTTTTTTGTTTTGTTTATTTTTATTTTATTTTAAAGCTTCACTTTACATGTTGCAGTTAACTGTGAATCACTATATTCAGCTTTTAAAAGTAAGAGTTACTTTTAGTAATTGCCCCATCATGACTTCAGGAGTTGGACTGCTAGAATTCTCAGTAGTTTAAATGGTCTTTCTCCAAGTTCTTCTCAATGAAGATTTAGATCAGCTGTCTCCACACACCCACTCACCTCTTCCCCCTCCCTAAATAAAATATATTCCAACTCTGAAAGTTCAAAATCGCTCCAAGTTTTTTCTTGCTAATGAGTTACATTAGAATGTTGGTATAAATACCTTCTGAATGCTATCATAGTATTTAATTCTTTCTAAAACTCTAGCTGCTCTTTCTGGGTTTCCCTGGAACATAATTTGTCAATACTAATAGTCTTTTACTTCATGTATGATGATTTCTTAATATTTGCAGTTTAAATATGTTAACTGGATTTGATTAATATATTTTAGAGTTCCTTGAGTAATTGGAAAGAGAAAACCCAACAGCATTGTTTTGTGTGACTTTCTTGGACAATATAGTACTATTCCCAGTCATGCTTTTGGGGGCCCCTAAAGCTTAAGACATTTCTAATTAACTGAGCATCATGATTATAAAATGTCAATAGGGCCTTATGTGCCCCATAACTTGGTATCTTAATAGAGATAGGAATGGCAATTTTTGTGATTGTACCCTTTCTACAAAAAAATGTTGTACATAACTATTTAAGACTAAAAAGTCCTCAAGGGACAGTTTAGATATTTTTAGATTTCTTGTCACAGAAAATGAAGAAGGCAGTACGAATGTATGGAATTACAATAAAAGAAAACAAGTAGCTTACAATAAAATGCTAATTAAAATAAAATCACAATGCATTATTTTAATTCATCATGATAGCATATGTCCAAGGCCCTGGACATGAACATGTCACTTCTGAGATTTTGGAGGCCAAAGTAATAAATGATCCACAGCACTTATGAAGAGGATCTTAACGTTTTTAAAGAATACATTTTTATTTGTTCTACAAAAGTGTTTTCCCAGTTATAATATAGAACTTCCTAAAATGGCTAGTGCCTTTATGTGAATTACTGATGTTGATCTATTAAAGAAATCAATTACATTTTTTAAAAAGTGCAGTAAGATTTATATGTACTTTAAGGATTCTTTTCAATCTCTTGTCATTGTCTCCAACAGAATGCACACTGAAAGGAGTGAAGTGAAGTATATCTCCTGCATTTCTTGTATGTAAAGCACAGTATAAATATGAGTGTGTTTGGAAATCAACCTTCTGATTGGTTCCTGAGTTGAAGCAAAGAGTGCTCTGTTTTGGAGTTGGTCTCTTATGCTAATGTTTCTGTAGCTAAATGTTCTTGTCCATTTCTGTAATACTTAGCAGGGAGGTTTCTTGTTCTAAGACTCAGGGCTCCCACTGATCGCTGTTTCAGACCACTAACTATCTGTGTGGTTTTTGTTTGTTTGTTTGTTTTTTTTTTAAACTAAAATTCTTCATTGCTGTTTTTCTTGAATGGCTATCTTGTGACTCCATTGATAATGAAGCAGGAAACTGGTGACTGCAGAGCTGTTAACTTGCATGGGATAGATCTGACTCTGAATACCATGTATAAATGGATTGAGAGTGGTAAAAATGAGTTATCAATCTGGAGTGTTAGGAATTGTATTACAAAGCTGAAGTCCAAGCGTGGTATTGATTTTTACTGTTTCTTTTTCCTTTTGTGTTGGGTAGCTTTCAGAGATGTTAATTTGCTATTTATGCATTACTTGTTAGATGTAGATTATGATTAGCTGACAATATGAAAACATTTCCAGTGGATGTTTCTGGCAAATAAGTGTATCCTGTTTTAGAGACCTATCAGTTATCCAACCTGTGTGATTGACATATGCAACTTTTGTTAGCATTAATAAAGTTCTGTGAAACTTTACCCATATTGATGGCACACTAGACCAGGGGTTCTCAGGACAAATTTTTGGTGGCCTCAGAGTGTGGCCACTAACTCTTGTTGGTGGCCACTCTTAAGACCTCTTAGTATTTTTCCTAAAATACTTAAGTAACTTTAGGGAAAACCAAATAAACATGCACATATACATGTCCAAATCATTGTAATTTATTTATTGCTAGCTAGTACGTCTGTTGTGAAAAGGTGATATTTACAAACATACAAGTATCACATTTTGCAGCAGACTTGCTCAGCCTTGGCAAGCCTGGAGATAAATTAAGCCTTGGATGGAAGGTCGGGGGAGACAGCGGGGGCTGGACCCTGAACCCCCATGGCCAGAGCCCGAAGCCCTGCAACCTGGGTCCAGGGACAGAGTGTTGGTTGCTGGGGCCTGCCACTGTGCAGCCAGAGCTTGGGGCTGGAGCCCAAAGCCCCATCCCAGGGGTAGAGCCCAAAGCCTGAGCCCCACCACCCCTGGGAAGGTGGGGAATTCACCGGCTGCCTGCTCCTCCACCATGTGCCCCAGGTGTCTCCAGAGGTGGCAGGGCCCAACCTCTACTGGTGGCCCCAGCAACCAACACCAAGGTGGTGTATCCAGGAGCAACAAAGAGGGGAGGGGCCGCTAAGAAAAACCCCTGGTGGCTGCATTTGAGAAAGGTTGCACTAGACCTCTTAAGCTTATTGGCGCAGAATTCTATATTGTACTGTAATAACCAGATTTTATAGGTCTCCACTTTGCAACGCGTGTTGTGAAATCATTTTCTTGCACAAATAACTCAAATAACTATCACAGGAACATGCATACTTTTAAAACTTAGACAGTAATGTCAACAGTCAATCTTATGTGGCATCTATCAGGAACTTTGGGCAGCTTGAATTTAAATTTAAATTCGTTTTCTGATTTATTCCTACCTAGCTATGTTCCCGTATAGTTTTCTTATGGCTTTGACCACAGCTCTCCTACTCCCCTTCTCACAGTATCACCATTTCCCTGTAATTTTTGTCCTCCTCCTCTACTCCTCCCAACAGCTTCAGCTTCTCTTATTTCACTGTCCCCATCTATGTTCCCCAGTCCCCTTTTGGCAGTTCAGATCCATAGCTCTCCATAGTTGCTGCCTCCTTCTCTCTGGTGACATCTACATCTGTACCACACTTTTCCCTGGCACTATCTCCCTGGCCCTGATTCTCCCCCCCCCCACTTCATACCTGTTTCCATCTCCCTCTAGAATACTCAGTCCATCAAAAAAAAAAGGGGGGGGAGGACACCCCACAACCCCCCAAAATGCAGTATTATCTCCCACTACCTCATCTACACCACAAAGTTAGGTCAACACAAATCAACTTGTGTCAATCTATTAATGTATTTGTCTACACTCAAATTTGTTTCTGGTCAACCTAAATGTCTGTTATGGTGATTGAGTAAAACCATCTCCCCAAACAGTGTAGAGCCATGGTAGACCTAATGTGGTCAACACAATGTGAGTGTAGACACTGGATGACCTGTGTTGAACCTAACCATCTTCCAGCCACTGTCCAATAGTACCACAGTCCCTGCAACAGTGACCATCTGCTCACAATTTTAAACTCCACTGCATAGGAGTAACATAGACTGGCATGCTTCCAAACCCTCCACCAAAAAACCCCCTATGTTTTTTAAATATCTTTTCCTGATTGCTTCCCATGGTGCACATACCTAGAAACTCACCGTTGTTTGTGTCTACCGTACCATGGCTCCACATACACACAGGCATTAGACATGCGCCTGCGTGGAGCAGCAGGAAGAATTAAATCTCTTGGGTCTGTAGGGGGGAAAGAAGACTATGCAAGCACAGCTGTGGAACAGGTGTAGAAACATGGACATGTATGAATGGATGTCAAGGGGGATGTAGGCAAAGGGGTGCATTGGGGATTAGAAAGCGAATGAACTTTGCCAGGGATACCACAAAGTGAGGGAGGGCAACAAGAAATCTGGTGCTGCCCTCAAAGACCTGCCACACTTGCAATGAACTTCATGCCGTACTTGACGGTGGCCCCACCGGCACACTGCAGAGCTCTGTGGACACCTTGGAGGAGCCTGAGTGAAGACTTCTGCCATGAAGAGGGAGGGGAAGGAGGAGAAAAAGGGAGGAGATGCGACGGGGGACACCAACTATGCTGCAACCCAGGAAGACCTGTTTGGAACTCCACAGGAGTCTAGCCAGTCTCGCCAGGAGAGCATAGAAGAGCCTGCTGATGAAGGAGCAAGAAGGTAAGTGTGTGCACACAGTTTTCCTTATAATGTTTATTTGCTTTTGCTTCCCTCCTGAGAAGGGAGTTTTGAAACTTAATCTTTCCCTTTCCGTTGGAACTGTAAATTTATTGGTGCATCTCTTTTTTTTTTTTTTTTTTTTTTTTTTTTTTTTTTTTAATCAGCAACTTCTTGTGTGGTGGCCTTGAGAAGTGCCTCCTTTACACATGCAGAATGCCTGACCCTGGTGAGGAGAAGGAAGAGGACTAGGGAAGATGTGTTTGGCGAGATCCTGCAAGCCAGAGGTTCATCGGACTGAACAAAGATCTTGGAGGGCCACTATGACCAAGAGCATGAGAAGGACAGAGAGGATAGGCAAAAGGCCCAGGTGTGCCAGGAAGACACATAGTGGAAAATGCACTGCGACATAACGGGTCTTCTCATTAAACCCAAGGGGTGCAGATGCTGGCTCACCTACATGTCCAAAAATCCTAGACTCATCAGCCTTTGCACTGTTTGGAGAACTCAGTGCTTGCTGTTCCCTATATCCCCAAGATACCATGTGACATCATGGACCACTTGCTTACCCCTACTCTACTCAAGAGGAACAACAAGGAAAATCACAGCTTCATATACAGAGACCTGTGAAAACCACAGATTGGTGCATGCGAAGCTGCAACTGACTACATTGAACTATCTTTTTGTTTACACAAATAGATGTAAATGTTGACTTCTTTTTCAACAGGAATTTAAAAAGTTTCACCCCATTAAATTATGTTAAAAGTTTGAATAATGTATGTATATGTTTGTACTCTGATTTTATTCACCTAATTTTTGCACTCAAATTATATTTATTAATTCACAACAAGTATTATGGAATGCATAACTGCAGTCAAGAAATCAAACTACTTATAAATGCACCACAGAATTGGTAATGTCAGTAAAACATGGAGCCATATTTATAAATGTATGGCATGCACAACACAATTCATAGCAACAGGCAAAGCCCCAGGCCCAACAGTATTTATAACTTGCAGGAGACACAACACAATATATATTAGCAGGCAACTCTCCGCCACCCCCCAATATATTATTTAAATTACACAAGACAGATGCCAGAGAAAAGTACAGTGGCTGACTGTGAAGCATCCCTCAAATACATAGTTCCACATTGGGCTCTTCTAATAGCACTGGTGTCTGGCAGTTCAAATTCAGGAGAGAGACGAATATTCCACCTCACCCCTTCTCCTTGGTGGCAGTTTTTCTCCCTTTTCCTCACATATATTATGCAGCACACAACATGTAGATATAACCATTAGGATATTTTTCTTGCTGTGATCTAATCTAGTGAGTAAACAACCCTTCAGTGTACCAGAAGTACATTCCATAGACATTCTGCACCTGCTGAGCTGATATTTGAATCTTTCCTTGGTGCTGTCTGGATGGCCAGTGGCTGGGTCCCCGAGAATCACTGTTGGCATTTCCCCATCTCCAGTGATAATCCACTGCACAGGAAAGACTGGCCCTGCATGCAACTTCTTGAACCATCCTGTGTTCTTAATGACACAGGTGTCTTGCACCTACCCTGACCAACCTATCTTGATATCAGTGAATCAACCCCTGTGATCCACTAGCACTTACATGACCATGGAAAAGTATCCTTTTTTGTTGATGTACTCAATAGCAAGGTTGGCTGGTGCCAAAATAGGGAGATCTGGTCCATCTATCTCCCCATGGCAGTTCAGGAACCCCATAGTTGCAAATCCATCCACTATGCCTTGCCTTCCATTAATCATAGCATGGCATAGCTGGAGGCAATTAATGACCTTACACACTTGCATGACAGTGGCCCCCACAGTGGCCCCAACTCCAAAATCATCCCCTGACCAGTAGCAGTCTGGCTTTGCAAGCTTCCAGGTCATGATTGCCACTTGTTTCTCCACTGTCAATATAGGCCTTGTTTTGCTATCTCTGCAGTGGAGGGCTGGCACAAGCTCAGCGTGCAAATCCAGGAATGTGACTTTTTGCATCTGAAAGTTCTGCAGCCACTGTTCGTTGTCCCAAACATGCATTATAATGTACTTCCACCCGTAAATGCTTGTTTCTCAGCACCAGAATAGTGCTCCACCGTCTGCAGCTGCTCCATGAATGCCACCAGCAACCTAAGATTTTTTTCACTAAGTCCATTAACAAACTCTTCTTGAGGATATCCTCATGTTCCCCATTGTGATCCCATTGTTTCAGTACTTCCTGCAGGTCTACAAATGCAGGAGAATCATTTGTTGTGTTAGCAATAACACTGGGATAACCCTTCTCATGGTGCACCGTTCTTTATATCCATGCAAGCACTCCTGGTGAGTACGTACATTGCGGATGCAATCAGCCAAGTATGCACGTGCACAGGTGATGTACAAACTTCATTGGCTGTGTTATGATGTAAATTGTGTGGACCAAAGTTTGTGGAGTAGACATGGTCTCCATTCTCCACCTCTTGGCTCACTGTGACCTGGATTACTCCTGACGCTATTTCTGCAACCTCTTTTTTTTTTCCCCTCTCTTTTCTCTAGCCTCTTCTCTCGCTCCTGTTTTTGACAATAATAAAAAATAGCTTTACAGCTTGAGAGCTTGAAAGTTGGCATGTTTCTAGTTCACAATGAGGAAGTCACTGGAAAAAACAAATGACTGAGCATTTTCACATGTACAATGTGAAGTTTCTAAAGTTGTTGATGTTGCCATGGAGTCTGAACACCATCAGGGAGTTAGAGGGAGGATAGTCATGCCTCTTTTCTCTACACCTCTCCTCATCTCTTTCCATCATTCTCAACCTGAGACTCGCAGATTCTGTTCCCCTAATAAAACTTGCATCTTTGCATGCCATTGCTCAACCAACAGAGACCAGATGTGCTGCCTGTAAGTTTTCACACACAATTTTATTTTGCCTGTTTCTTTTTTGTTTTCCTGATGCCTTAAAGGAATGTGATCAAATAAAATATATATTTTTAATAAATTTACTAAAAACAGAAATTTAAAAATTCAGATTTCCTCCTCCCCCCATTTATGCTGTTTGCACCATGATTTCACTTAGCTGAGATACTGAATGTAGACTATTCACTTCCCTTGATAAGTCAGTTTGTGGTCAGGTTTCATTTGCATTTTGTCAGACTATTGCCTCATGTGCATCTCTAGCACAATGCAATGTTTGAGTTGCCAAAGCTACCATGGAATGTCTACCTAGCTTTTTTTTAAATATTTGTTTGTTTTTTAAATTGATTTTATGTTTTATGGAAGTTTTGTTTTCAGAAACCCAAATTCTGGGCCAGATTTGGCCCAGAAAGCATCCCTTGAATTCAACTTTAAGTCTCATTTAGACAGCCACAAATCAGGAAATAGAGAAAAGCATTCAAGGATTTTATATCTCAGCTGTACTCTCACACGTGTGGATTAAAGTAGTATTTAAAAGCATGAACACTTCCTTTTTTCCCCCCTGCTATGTTAAGTACTCATAACACTTAATGTGTAATATTGTGCAAAACTAAAGATCCATACCGCATGAAACATACTTGTCAAACAGGTAGGAACAACATACTACAGATATACCATTGGGCAACAGATTGGTAATAAGGAAAAAAGGCTGGCATGTGTATGTGTTTTGTATTTAACAACTAAGACTGTAGAGACTATATAAGAATACTAGGTTAGTTGTTCATGACAACTTATGTTGCTAAACAGATGGGTTGCTGAATTTTCTCAGCTGGAATTATTTCAAGGTGTGTGCCTTCGTTCTTGGATGAAAGTGATAACTGAGTACAGAGGTCACAAGTACATGTATCACCATGTCCAGTTCTGCCCCCCCCCAGATGGGGGCACGCTCTTCTGGCTAGTTGCAGATGAAAGTGGGTAGTTTTTTGTTGCCATAGCTATTCGGATATCAAGTAGCAATAAGAATTTCCAAGACTGTGGACTGCTTTACATTAGCTTCAGTCAAGTTCTCGGTAATGGAGTTTGTATGTTTGTGTGCTTAAAAAAGGCTAGTTCTTCAAAGCTTCTTCCTACAAGCATTGCCTCAGTCTTGGATGGGTTCTATGCAAACTAGGTACCTTTTAGTTTGTGCCAGCAGCATCTACACAGGGCATTAAGAGTACAACACTTTGGAGCACTTTGCAATTCACATCACTGTAGTCCATACTGGAATGGAGTGTAGACATAGCCTGAGACTGCTAACAAGGCTGCCATTTTTAATAATGGCTTTTATGCGTGCCTGCCTACCTAAGAACTAAGGCTGCCAAGCTGCCATTCAATAGTAATAACTTCTTGTAGGGTCCAATAGAACTGGTGACATAGTGAATACTGACCCATCTGGCCTCAAGATTCACTTAATAAGGAAGTACGGAACCATTCATATCCATTTACCAAAAAAAAAAAAAAGTTCCCAAAGAAAAGAGGTGAATTTAGCTCATTACACCTTATCCTAAGGTAGTTACCACCATACCATTTGGCTATATAAGAACTCCTTTAAGTGACCTATTTAAAAAGTAAAATCTTTCTAATTAAATTGACTGTTAAAATGATGTACTCTGACAATATAATTCTCAAACCCTTTTGTAGCTAATGCTGACCCCTCTGTTTTTGAGCCCATTTAAGAACAGCTAACAGGATTCAAACTAGAGCAACCTATTGAATAAATGTATCGGGCGCGTAGAGAAGCTTTTACTGGTAATGGTTGTTTTGCTTAGGTGACTATGGTTATAATGTGTTGGAAGTACATCTGGTACTTCATTGCTTATCAGTGTTCTTTTTTCCCCTTTAGGCGGTTTCCTAGAAACATGATTGCTTGCTCGTGTTGATCTCAGTTTGTGAAGACTCCTTCTCTGATAATGTCAAGTTCGGGCTACCCTCCTAACCAAGGAGCATTCAGCACAGAACAGAGTCGTTATCCTACTCACTCTGTCCAGTACACCTTCTCTAACCCTCGACATCAGCAGGTAAGGAGCAGATACCATGCAGATTACAGCCTGAACCTATCATTCGGGTATTTTGCTCATGCCAAATGTGTATTTTTACCTACTTAATCCTAGGCCATGGATGTTTTGAAAAACAATGAAATTTCAGAGTATTGAACCTAAATAAAACGGATGAGGGGAATTTACATACTTATGTTCTGTCTTCCTTCGATGGAATTTGGCCAGTGCACCAAGGTTAATACCTCTAATTAAACAAAATGTGGGATATGGTTTTAAATATTTCTGGCCGTATTTTAATGCCTTATCTAAAAGGTGTCCCTTCCAGCTCCCTAACTCCATAACGAGGTGTTGCGTCAAAGGGGTTTGAGTTTATCCTTACTTCCTGCAGCACTGTAATTTGTGAAATCTGGTGAGATCCCAGCCCAAGGTGGTAAGACTGTTATGGTGATAGTAGTAGTAGTCTACCAAAATATTAAAACCATGCAGGCATCCTAAGTGAAATGTTCAGATTGTCAGTTATGTGCTACTTCCTATTTTCATTTCTGTAAATCCCCTCAAGAAAAATGTTATCTGTTTCAGTGTTTAGTTAGTTTGTCTTAGTGTGCAAGTGAGTGGAGCAGCAATATATATTTGGCAAATAGAGAATCTTCTCTCTAAAATAAGGCAGTCTTTTTTGATTCTCACTTCCTTTGGTTTTATTTTCATTTATTTTTAATGTTGAAAACTCAAATGTAAATATGTGTAAACCAGAGTGGAATGACAGAAGAGACATTTTGACCACTGAGCAAAGCTGCTGCCAATTTTGGTTTGCTAAATAGTTGGTCAAAAAAGTTTTTTTGCTGAAAACGTTAGATTTTATAAATTGCACACATCTTCTGTTTGTTGGCTTGGATCTCTTGGGATTAAAATCAAGAAGATTTAAATGTCTTTTGAATATAATACCATATATTGTGAAATTAATACAACTTTTCTATTTTTGTGGTGGGTTTTGTCCTAATTGGAACATACAATCCCCAAGGAACTCATTGAAAATCATTTTCTTTTTTTGGTCTTCTTTTTAATTTAGTAATGCTTAATTACTAGACTAGGTGTAGCCAACATGGAAGAGAGGCTGGATTTCTATGCAATGGAAACACTAATTTTTCAACAATGTGCAAAGATGACTTTTATATAATCTTTGACAAATCTAATAACGTTTTCTGAGTTAAAAAGTGACCTGTCAAATGCTGTGACAGAATGGTTCCTACAAGTGCCATAGGAGGTCAGTCTCAGGAAGGGAGGGAGTGTCTCTACTCTGGGGCACAGGAGCTCTCCATGAGAGCTTACCAGTGCCTAGCTCCTCCTCTTCCTTCGCTATAAGAACATTGAACTAGATCCCTGGGTATGCCAAAGCAATACTTAGTACACCTGGATGTGTGTGTGGGGAGTAATGTGGGTTTACAATACTACTTTCCCACTGATTTCCTCGACACCCCCCCCCCCCCCCCCCCAGTCATTGAGGGGTAGCAGGAGCCAAACTGGCCCTTGGCCCAAGTTATTCAACTTGGGGCAGCTCTCGCTTGTGTCCATGAATAGCGGTCTCCAAAGTGCTGCTCTGCTTGCTAGGATTACCAAGATGAATTGCACTCTGGCCTTGCCCTCACTCACCCCCAACCTGCCCTAGGATGTGCCCATGCTGGGTCGGCTGGGACGGACTGGTGTAGGGCTCACTATATCAGGGTTCCCTTACACTAGGGAAATCCTCAGCTGCTCCCTTAATGTAGCTTAGAGTCCATGTTGCACCACTGGAGTAATGCAAAGGGGACTCGAGGGATTGAAGATCTGGCCTCCTATGTGCTCCGTGGTCACTGGTGGGAAGCTGGATAAATCTCCTGGCTAATGAGCAGGTTGAGGGTTATTTTGCATGTTAAGAGAGAGTGTTCATTGTATTTTAAAGAAAATGGAAATATATAAAAAGACCCATGTTAGAATAAATGTTGTTGTTGTTTAGATTAGTGTCTCCTAGACCTCCCTTTGATTGTAAACTCCATGGGTCGCATCTTTGCCTGTTCTGTATCATGCTGAATACAATGTCACATTTCAAAATATCTTGAGCTGCAAATGTAGAAAACTGATACCCTTGAGGCAAAAAAACATATTTCTGTGGTGGTGTTTGTGACTTGGGTCCATGAAGGTAAATTGAGGGGCTATTCCGTTGCATATTTCATGGTATCGTCACTGAATTTGGTTAAGAATTGCTAGTGACATGTCTTTAGAAGCAAACATTTACAGTTGCTAAAACGTTCAAAATATTACATTCCTATCTTTTGTTTTTTTAAAATCTATTTGAAACCTTAAACTTTAGCTCTTACCAAAGGATCTTTCAAAATGGAGAATTTGTGTGGTAACTGGACAGTTTAAAGCCACTTGTATATTGAGTTCTGATACTTCAGTGGATAGTATTCTGTACTCGTGATATAGTATTGGGGATATAAAACTTTTGCTTTCCAATCATGTTTAAAATGGTTTTAAAAGCTGACTGGTCCTGAGAATATCTGTACTGCATCTTTGCAACTGTTCCCA
This sequence comes from Trachemys scripta elegans, assembly GCF_013100865.1. Classification (NCBI taxonomy): domain Eukaryota; kingdom Metazoa; phylum Chordata; order Testudines; family Emydidae; genus Trachemys; species Trachemys scripta. The sequence goes on along the minus strand of NC_048315.1, from coordinate 3,216,050 downwards.
TGTGATTGTAGCAGCTAATCTCCCATGAACAACTGGAGCTAAATATTAATGTCATACCATTTGCAAGTTGTTATTCCAAGCTTTCATATGGCACAGAGCTTTCATTTCTTATAATCTCTGAGTTTAAATCTGTCAAGCTTTGGTTAACAAAGCTCTTCTGGCACTTGTCCAGGACTAAGCATATTAGTCTTGGACCTCAAACCTGGTCTAATTTAGTCACTGTACGTGTCTGCCAGTGTATAGATGCAATCATTTTTCCCTAGACAGGTCTGAATATATTCACTAGGAATGAGTATGTGAATTTCACTCTTATTTTCTTTATATTGCCCCCATTACCAGACCTCCTCTCTTTTGGGCTCCAAATTACCTTGCAATTCCTGTGACGACTGTGATAGTGGATTTTATGACTCTATTTCTCTAATCTATTTCTTTTGGCCATCCGAAAAATGACTAAAAGAAACTTGTCATTTTAAGACTTGAAGCAAGCTGAGAGAATCCGGTCTTGATTTGCAAGAATTATTCAGAAACCATGATTCCTGCATCTCCTGAGTACTTTGGCTCAGTGTCATAGTTTTTGAATTTTCATTCTTGCTTAAATGTCAGGACTATTTTTCATGTAGGAGTTCGCAGTTCCTGATTATCGTTCTTCTCATCTGGAAGTCAGTCAAGCAACTCAACTCTTGCAGCAGCAGCAGCAGCAGCAACTTCGTCGACGGCCTTCCTTACTTTCTGAATTTCACCCAGGCTCTGACAGGTAAGGGCATTCTGTTTATCTTTTAGATACAAGAGAAATCTGTTATGAGTTGAACCAGACTTTATAAAAGGTATATATTCATAATTAAAAAGTCTGCTTCCACAGTTCTTGCTTAAGGACTTAGCTTTATTAAGCACAGGGTTCTCCATTAACTAACAGTATTGGTTTGTTTATGGTATTTGACAATATTTTAGATTTGCCTTGTTTAAATCCCATTGCACAACTCCCCAGCCCACTTGGCTTAAATAAGATGTTTGTTTCCTAGATAGGAAGTGACACCTGTGCTTCACTTCCCCCCACCTCTCCCAACAACTTTCTTAGCAAGCAACTGAGAACCCTCATGTATATCACAAACTAGTTCTTTAGAAATATTTTGGCCATAAGTGTGTAATGTTTGTTTCTTTGAGATACAGTGACAAGTGAAGTTATACAGCAAAATTAAAGAATCATCACAGTGTGAATATTATCCATCATGTTTCCTAGATTTCACTGGGATAAAATTCATACACTTGAATATTCAGCAGAGGGTATTTGTCTGTCTAGGTAAGTAAGAAGCAGCAGAGCTAGTTGGGTTGTCTAATTTGTCATAACAGTATAAAATACTTAAATGTGGTGCAAAAATGCAAACAATTGGTGGTGATTTTTGGCAACAAAGTAATAAAACAATTTACATCACTTGACATAGTTCAGAGTCAAATGTTCTTGCCACTGTTTTGCAAGTTTGTTTATTAAACTAGTCCTGCTTGTATGGTAAATAGATATGACTGCTGTTTTGGCTCCAGCAGATTAATATTGCAGTGCTATAGCTGACTGTTACTGTCATGAAAGCGGCTGTCTGTCTTTTTTTAAATTAAAAACGGTTTGCTTTATAGCAACTAAATATGTTTTGCACTGATGTAACTTAAGGCAGTAAATGTCAGCTAAATACTGATTAACGTTTATTAAGTAATTGTATTTAACTGGATTTACAGCTAAGAGGTATGCGGTGTGCTTTGAATACCAGACTTGAAAATAATTATAAAGATTAATTCAGCCACAGATCTGAATGAGATTTTAATTATCTGAATAAATTTTAGATACTGAGAATGCCCAACTGTGTAGGGGAAAGTTAAGTATTGTGATTGTTTTACTCACTCATTGGTATAATCACATTCTGATGCACAGAGGTATGCATATGATACTCCTTGCAGTGAGGTGAAATTGTACTCCTGTCTTGCACTTACACTACTTCAGATGCAGTGTTGCTCATGGCTCACTCTGATCACAGATCAGAAGTGGTCTGTGCTGATCATTACTCTGGTGATATTTAGTGTGTAAAAATAAATGAATAGCTCCCCGACTCTGGATGCTAAATTGGAATATTCCCAGAAATAATTCCCAAATACTGGGACTGAGATTAACTAGTTGTCTTCATCTTGCAATTTACAAAGAAGACAGCTGGATTTGGTTTAGTGCCATCTAAGTACTAGAGTGCTTTGATAACCGACAGCAGGTAAAAGGACAAACCACTGTTCTCAAATTGTGAAAAGCTCATTCACCAGTTTTGGCAAAATACAGGAAGCCACTGTCATCTCTTCTAGTGAAATCTTCTGAGGTGGTGGTGAAGCATATGAGAGATCTTACTGACATCCTGTGTAATTCACTGCAAAGAAGCTAGTGATGTTGCTATTTTGCTTTGGAAAAAAATGAGCAGGAAGAGTCACTAAATACCTTCCCAGCCCCCAACATAGACGGTAGAGCACTACGGATAAGTACTTGAACTTGAGAGTATGATGTAGACCAAGTTCCAGATAACTTCAGTTACTAATTTAGATATCTATTTAAAATTTCTTCAGAAGAAAAAAAATAATTGAACTACTGTGCTTTTGCATAATTCTGTGGAATGCAATACTAAACTTACCGATGTGAAGTCTTTTTGATGCTCTTTCTGGACCCAAACTTGTTTTCAGATATACTTGAGTAATGGCATAAGTTTCATGGTCTGCTATGAAGTGATGAGCATTTAAATGATCTGTTTGTGGGCTTAAATGAACTTTTAGTCAAAATCCACTTTAAAAATAAAAGCCAATTTTCTGCAATATACCACTTAAAAACTTTTGCCCTCCTCACTATTTAGAAAGAGTTTTGTGACACTCTTTCCTATAGTCTTGGAAATGGGATACAACAATTAAATTATGCACCATATAGATTTTTTGTTGATAATGTATATTTTTAATTTAATTGTTTTTACAATCTCTTTTGTTCCTTAGGCCTCAGGAAAGGAGAACTGGCTATGAGCAGCAATTTCACCCAGGTCCGTCACAGACTGATCATGATTCGTTGGAATCTAAGCGACCACGTCTTGAACAAGTTTCAGATTCCCACTTTCAGCGTGTTAATACGGCTGTCCTGCCTTTAGTACATCCTCTACAGGAGGGATTGCGATCTGCAGATATTAAGAAGGTAAAGACAGTTTTTTTGTTGCAATATTGAAGGTGTGCCTTAATATGTTAGAAAATTGATTAGATGACTATTTTAAAGATCGTTGTGGCTGAAAATAGTATTACAATTTTTAAATGATCAAATTACACCATTTCTGTGATGAGCTATTTAAATATTGACTGCTCACTTTTTAGAAACCTGTTTTTGTTCACAAGTATAGTTGCAAGTTATAGTAGTGTGCTCACTAGCTATGTGTAGGAGTAGTAAAAAAACAACCATCCCAGTAAGTTGCATAATCTGCTTGAAGGTTAATTGTTTCTAGTACAGAATGTTGGAACACTCAACTTATAGCTGCCACTTGAGTTTAATTTAAAAAAACATAACGTCAGCAATATTATATGTAGGTTTCTGTTGAAAAAGTATTAGTGTAGTGATCTCTGCTCCAGTCCTAAACTGCCAGCAGACGGTGACCAACAAAACAGTTGAAATGCCTTTCCCTCTGCAAATCTCCAAGACAATTCCTTGCATTTGGAAATATAATAGGCCTAGAATGCAGCCTATTTATTTAATTGAAAAGTGTTGCCCTTCTGTGACTTTGCATGAAAGACTTTGAGAGGCTGAAGTCAGCGCATCTTAGGTCGACTTACCTGGCTGTGAGGACGGCAGCGAGTCAACCGCTGCTGCTCCCCCGTCGACTCTGCTTCTGCCTCTCGTGAGCTGGAGTTCCAGAGTTGACGGGGATCATGTTCGGGGATCGATTTATCCGCATCTAGATGAGACGCAATAAATCGATCCCTGATAGATCAGTCTCTACCCCACCGATCCTGCGGGTAGTGAAGACCTGCCCTTAGTCATCAGTGCATTCAAGAGTTCATCATGTTTATCTTTAAACATGTCTTCAGAGATCTACTCTTTAACGTGAATGTCCGTGAAGAGTTGAAGATGGCCTAATGGGGCCCTATACTTGTAAATAGATTATGATCTTTTTGTTAATTCCAGGGCTGTATGAAGTAAAAATGACAGGAAAAACGGAGTACTTTTAGAAACTTAAATTTAACTTCAGAATTATCAGTGTTAAAATGATTCTAGGCAGTCGTGTAAGTGGCTGAAAGCTTTGGTCAATTTTATCGTAATACATAATGTTGTCCAATTATAAATTAAGATTTGAGACTACATCTGGCGATTGTAACATAACTAATTTATCTGTCTTTAAGTATTATGTAAGAAAATATGATCAAATTGTTCCTTGTTTATTTAAGGAACCAGCTTTTGGAGGCAAGCATGAAGGGCCATCTTCTCCAATCCCTGGTCAGCCCTGTGGAGAGGACCAGAATGCATCCCCTTCAAAACTGTCAAAGGAAGAGTTGATACAGAGCATGGATCGTGTAGATCGAGAAATTGCAAAAGTGGAACAGCAGATCCTTAAACTGAAGAAAAAGCAAGTAAGTCAACTACAGAGAACACCATAACCAGTGCTATTTTTGTTTTCAGTTGGCAGAGCACAATATTAAAGTGTTCGCAAAAATAAATAAACCAAATTGCTTAATTACAATTTAAGAGTCAAAGTGCTTGTTCTGTGAGCAATGTGTGCTACATAAACTTCTAAATGAGTTGGATGTAATAATCTAGTTCAGAGGTTCCCAAGCTTTTCTTACTGTGTACCCCCTTCCAGATCTAACAGCTGCCCACGTACCCACTTTCAGATTTACCAGTTGCCTGCATACCCCTACCCTTCTCATCACTGATACTTTTTCTTCTTAACACTATCTGTCTTTAGCCATCTGTCCATATTTCACTGTTATGTACAGATATAGTTATAGTGTGACATACAACTGAAAAAAAACCCTCACTAAGTTCTGAGCTCAGTTAGACTGAACCCGCTTTGTATGATGATTGGAGGTGAGGGCTGTGTACATCAGCATCTCTATGTTCTCATTGTTACATCTTGAAGTAAATTAGCTACCATATTTTATATAACAAATTCCCACAGAGTTTTAAAGTTTCATCTGAGTAGCCTATTATGAAAATGCAATAAATAAAATCCACCATCACATAATTTCTCCATGTACCCCCCAGAGAGATCTCGCATACCACAGTTTGGGAACTCCTGATCTACTTCATAAATGCTGGCAGTTTTTCCAAGAATCTTGTTTATATATTAAATAAATAAATAAATAAATCTAGAGATGTTAAGAGTAAAACTACTTAGAAAAACATTGGTAACATTAAATTTTAAGATCTTGAATTCATTAATCTTAAGAATGATTTTTTTTTTTAAATCTTACTTTTTTTTTAGTAAAGCAATATATTTAATGCAGGATTGACTTTTGTAACTATTCTGCTGTAAATTTGCTTAGATCAATAGCTATATATAGTAAAAGAGCAACAACTTCAAACTAAATGCTGCATTATGGTCTTGAAACATTTAATCAGTCTTATGAGTTCTTATTCCAGCTTGTTAGACCTTAGATTAGAACAGCAAAAGAGAACTTGACTGGCTCTTACAATATTTACTGACACATTAGCACTTGTGATTTGTCTCTGTCACTTCCTTGGGTACAAAATCAGTGACTGGTCATGCAGATTTGAGAGAGAGAGAGAGCTATTTATTTTAAAATAGGACCATTAATTGAACCCCTGACTTAAAACTTAAAAAAAAAAAATTGTACTGTAAGTTCTGGGCTACTTTAAATGAACTGTAAAGTTAGGACTTGATCCTGTTCTCTGTACGTGGTATTTTACAAAATCGTAAAAGCTAATTTCTTACACAACGCGATAACACAGCAAATCCTGTATAAGGGGGTAGACATAGCCATTACATTGGAGGTGTATGTTTTTCTTTATTGTATATTTCTGGCTTGCAGGAGGGAAGGATATTTACAGCACAAAGATGAAATTGACATTGATTCATATATAAAGGAATGTTTTGGTGAGAGAGGCAAATCACGAGGTTAATTGCTGTGAAAAACAAATATTGTATATATTTGATGTTACTATAACCTTTTAAACTTGTGTGTGTGTGTGTGTGTGTGTGTGTGTGTGTGTTCAGTAACTTATTTCTGCCATGAAGTATCGTTGTGGATTGTTAGAATAATGATGACAGGAGTTGCTTCAAATAAGGAGTTCAAAAGCATATCAGCAACCAGGATTTTAAGTATATTTATTTTAATATACTGTCAAACTTTTTGGGGGAGTATTGCCTGAGACAATTGGTGTTCCTTGGCTTTAATATTTTGGTTGAAAGTTAAATATGTTTATTAATAAACAACACAGCACTGTGCTTTTAATTGAATCGGACCTGTTTCAGTTTGACAGATGTGGGTGCGCCTCAAAAAGGTTTAGTTTACAAATATTAGTGCAAAAATACTGTCTTGTTGCCACTTGTATTGGCACTAAACCCTGTTCATTCATACCTTGCAAATTAAATGATGAAATGACAGGCACAGCAAACTGTTGATCAGATGCATATTTTATCTCTGGTGACTAATTACTGGTTAGGGTAAGGTGGTGCGGATGGCTGATTTTCTTTCTCTCGTCTCTTAGCAACAACTCGAAGAAGAAGCTGCTAAACCTCCAGAGCCAGAGAGGCCTGTCTCCCCTCCTCCAGTGGAACAGAAACACCGCAGTATTGTCCAAATTATTTATGATGAAAATCGGGTAAGCTTGCTTCTTAGATGTGGTTGGCTGAACATGATTATATATAATCTTACACATTGTGCTACATTCCGCATTGTGCGCTGATTCAGTCTTTTAAATATGCTGCAATCTTTTCATATTTTAACCATTTTGATTATTTTTCAATCAGAACATAGTAACTTCTCTTTTAATGACAAATACTTGCATGAGATTTTCATTCCGAATCTCAGAATGTTTTGAGCCTTGAAGGTGTTTGACCAACAAAAGCAATGAAAATGAGTCTGTGTGACCCCAATCTCTGGATTGATCCTGTGATAACATTTTAGTGCCTCATGGCGTTTGATCTCCTGCATTGTCTTTAATCACATAAATACTGGCAAGCCTGACTGAGTGGTAAATTCTCATTTAAATTTTGTAGATGAGTAATATGGGGTGTAACATGGTGTTCCATGCCTTTTTTTAAAAAGTCTGAGTTCTGACACTTAAGGATTTGGGTGAATGGATGAATGTAAAGATGAAATATTTGGGCAAACTTTTAGAGCTGCTTATGCTGCATTAGTGGCTAATAAAGAGCAGAACTTCAGTGACACCAAAACTGCAGCAGCTCTGATCTACCAGATCCCTGGTCTGTTAATCTGCTGAACAGCTCTCGAAGTCCATTTCTTGGTTTTCCTAGGGATTTTTGGGTTAGGGGACTATAAGTATAGGGGGGTAACTAAGAGTGCCTTTAGTTAGTTACATGAGCAAAATATTAGTGTTTTTAATGGTACTTCATGTTCATTTTAAAATAGTTGTGGAGAGTCTCAGAACTCTGGACAGGTGTTTATACCTCTTATAAATTAAAACAGTAAGAAAATGTAGAACAGTGGACCTCTTCAGTGAGGATTTTAATGTTTCAAAGATTGAGGTTCTTTTCCTTCCCACCCTCTGTCCCAATCACATTTTTTAGGAAATGTTGAATTTGAAATATTAACAATTCTAAAATCAAAGATTTGTTCAACTCAGCAAGGGCAGGGTCTGACTTCATTGTATGTCTTGTACAATCCTAAGCATATTGATGGTGCATAACTTGGCATGCATTTTGCAGAGTGCAGATATAACCAAGTTATTTTTGCTGCCTGCTTCACAAATATTGTGACATTTGTGTATGCAATACTTGTTTGGTTTTTTCTGCAGTTTTGCAAGAAGGTAGTCCCCTTTGCAGCATCATGGTTAGAGGGTGGACGTTGTAAGGATACAACTCTTGATTTTAATACTTAGCTGTGCTTAGAGAACTTTATCAACTAAGAGGGATAAAGTTCAGTCCCAAGATGTGTTTTGAGACCAAACAAACCATTTATACCAGGGTAATTTTATACCATTCTCCTGATATGTAATTACTTTGCACAGCTGTGGGTTCTAAAATATTTTTCATTTTTCTGAGTTCAGAATAGTACATGTAGAAAAGTAGTAGAATTTAGCAGAGCATACTTTCTAAAAATAACCTCTGTTTTTTGTTGTTGTTGTTGTTGTTTAATTTTTGCTGGCATGTGAACCCCCTGGAATAGCTTATAGAACTGATAACTTGTAGAGAGGAAGCAGCTTAAAAATAAGTATATTGCATAGTCTCATAGTCTGTTTGCTTAAAAAAAAAAAAGGGGGGGGGGTTAGAAGGATGGGTGGATTACATGAACTTGTGAAAGCTGGATGAGTAACTCACTCTGTTCCCTTAGGAACAAGATAGTTTTTTGTACTTTCACCAAGCACTGTGGGTGTATGTGTTGGGTTAATCTGTAGTGAAGTGTAGTTTTAAAAAAAGGCATATTGGACATATGGGTTGACTTATTTTTTGTATATTTGCTCCTTGTCTTTACTTTTATAATGACTGCTTTAACCCAGCCTTTCTAAATCATGCTTCTCTGGCTATGGAGCACATTTCCCCCCCTTCAGATAATTATTTGCAGTCTGACCCAGCATGTACTAGTTGCTTTCCAAACACCTAAGAAGGATGGTTCCTGCACAGATGAGCTCATAGCTTAAAGTCAGACAAGTACATAGAGGTCTGGGGAATAACCATAGACAATTTATAAAGGTTAACTTGATTCACTATAGAGAATGGGTGGGTGAGGTAATATCCTTCATTGGACCAACTTCTGTTGGGGTGAGAGACAAGCTTTCGAGCTACACAGATTCACTATAGGCAATGTGGCAGAAGCAGGTTAAGAGAGACTTAAATGTGGATGGGGAATTTGTCTTTGACCTCGGGGCAAGATGTTAAAGATAGTTTTGACAGTCCAATTTGCATTATTACTGAATAAAACTGCATTAATATTTAGACTATACAAAATATCTTTCACAGAAAAAAGCAGAAGAAGCTCATAAAATTTTTGAAGGTCTTGGTCCAAAAGTTGAACTGGTAAGTTTCTTTATTGCCTGTCTTGCTTTTCTTTCTGTGATTCTTCTCTCAAGATGAACAGACATAAGAAAGTATGATTGCATGACTTAAACTTGTAACTTAAAACAAACAAACAAAAAAAACCTGAATTTTTTCTTAATATAATTGACTTACTTTATATATGGTCTTAAGGGTTTGTATGCCTGTCCATTTCTGTAACTAAGACTTTGTCTACACTACCGTGGTAAGTCAACCTAAGTTACACTATTCCAGCTACATGAATAATGTAACTGGAGTCGGCGTAGCTTGGGTTAATTTACTGCGGTGTCTACACCGCGCTGCATCAATGGGAGATGCTGCTCTCCCACTGACGTACTGTACGTTACTCTTCGGTGGAGTCGATTGGAGAGTGCTCTGCCGCGGATTTAGCGGGTCTTCACCAGACCTGCTAAATCGACCCCCAGCGATCGATCAGCAGAGTGATCTCTGGTAAGTGCAGACATGCCCTAAGACGATTCTTTAAATGTTTCCAAACATTAAATGACGGGCACAGGCCAGGGGAGACAATATAGTTATAATGTGCCAGAAATTTTAAGTGGCTGATGTATTATAACTTTTTTGAAAATGGGCTAGCAGCCCAAACCCCTGATGGGAGCAGTCTGTTAAGATTACTTAAAACGCATCTTTTAAAACTTGTCAGCTGTTCGGCCAATTCACTAAAGAACTTAAGCACATGCATACGTTCATCCTGCAAAACATGTAAGCATGTAACCCTTAAAAAGCCTGAGCAGTCCTATTGATTTCAATGTGACTTAAGCATATACATAAGTACACTGCTGAATCAAGGGCTCAGTGATTTGACTGACTCAATCAGTAATTTTTGGTAAGCAAATTTTAATAAACTTGAAATACAAGTGTTTTTAAAGTGTTTGAGTCATCTTTATTTAAAAATGAATTCTTCAGGCTAGTGATCACTTTCTAGGATCAGACTAAATCCAGTGACCTAGAGAAACCTTTCTGTGAGTTGCTGAGCACCTCTAACTCCTGTTCATTTTTGGTCACTGCATCTCGCAGATTGGGCATTCTATTTGCTTTAACATGTTGTGTATTTGTAGAATTAAACACAAGTGTAATGTTCTTAATTTATATGCCAATCCATTTTGTAGCCACTTTACAACCAACCATCAGACACAAAGGTGTACCATGAAAACATCAAAACGTAAGTACCAAACATCTTGTAATCTTACTGTTTTAAAAGGGCCTGGAGCAAAACATCCTATTTTTATATACCAATGTCATTACATTTTATTGTAACAAAGAAAACATTGGAACTTCAAAATCTCATTTGCTTTCTATGATTTTTGAAACATTTTCCTTTTCAATTATTTTAGCTAGCTCAATGAAAATAGACAATTTCTAGCCCATTCAGTTTTCATGTTTTTGTGTACTAGAACAATCCTGCAACACCTGGGTTGTAAATACTGCAGGAGATTGAAAAACACTTTTCCACTGGAATTTTTTAAAAAGAAAACATTTCTATTTGTCTTAGGTTTTGGAAAAGTTTTCTGTGGCAGGCTCTGAATTGTCACTGCATGCTGCACTTCTCCACTATTTGTTACTTAGGACAAACTCAATTCAGCTGCATGAAGTAGACTGCTATGTGTTCTGGTAGAAAGTATGGATTTTGAAAGTTAACATTCATTAATTTCTTGCTATCTCTTTGTCAAAATAGTAATAGCCTCATACTTTATGATCCAGTAAGGAACTGAAGAAGTACCATTTATGTGGCTAAATCATTCTTTAGCATGGTTAATCATCTTAAGCTTCATGCCCAATCAGTATTGAGCCCTTCTCTCAACACCCTGCAGACATTATGGTGAGCGGGCTGTGAAGAAAGGAAATGTTGATACAATGGTACTGCCATCCTACTAGAAGGCAACATTGCCTTCCTTTTCCCTACAAAATGCCATAACTAAAATAGAGAAGGATTTCAGAAACTCTCATTATATACAGTGACATTTTGGAATACCTGAGTGCCTTTCAGTTTACAACAAAACAGTCTGTGCCTATACAGGAAGAGTCTCGTATACAATTCCTCTGTCTTCCTCTACCTGGAATGTTCATGAGGGATTCCACAGAGGGTGCACATTGCTTTCAATTTATACCTGTTTTCTGGGACAAAGAACTTTGTTTTCTGCTGTGATACTTCTAGCAGGATACCCCTCATGACCTAGGAAACTCAAGGAGAATAATCTTCCATGATTTTTGTAGAACAATAGGCACCTGCAACTCTAAGACTAAGCAGTTTCAAATGTAGCTGAAATCTACAATGCTGACCAAGCTCATTAGATTGTTCAGTGATAACTTATCTAGTATTAGTTAAGTTTTTTTCCCAAAATACTTTTTTTTTTTTTTTTTTAAGTCAAAATTATGCTTTTCTAGCAATGGTTTTTGTAAGGTCACTTGCTTACTGAAAACTGGCTTTCATATTTGTACAAATAATGAATATATTTGATGCTAGGATATCCTGAGGTTACATACAATGGCTTGTAATATGCTGGGTATATAAATGTTTTCTGTTTAATTGTTGAGTGTCTTGTGAATTGGGGAAAGGTACTGTTTGCATTGAGAAGTGGGATGCTTTCCAGGAACTATTTTATAAGTGTTTAGGAAACTTAAACCTCTTGATGGACTTTCCATGAATGGCATTCCTATCAAATACACGTTGTTGTTGTTGTCTTTTTTTTTTTTTTTTTTTTTTTTTAAATCATGATTAGATGTTTTTCTAAAAGCTCTGCTCTAAGAATTATTTTGGGGGAGTTCTATGGCCTGTGCTATTCAGGAGGTCAGACTAGATGATCGATTTTGCACTTCTTTTTTGGGCTATGTATTAAGATTTTGTTTAAGTTGTAGCCTGCCTCAGGCTTTTATAACTAAGATATAGGCCCTCAGGAAAAAGTCATTCGTGAAGTTTTTGAGACAACCTTAACTTTACCTGCAGTAGTAAAGCCAGAATAGGTCTTGTTGATAAACTGTACGTTCTTCATAAGATGCTCTCTGGAAGGCAAATCTTTTTTGCATATGCAACTGATGGTCCTTGATATTTACTTTCTAGATACTGTGGAGAATTCTAAAAATAAGCCACCTCTAATACAGTTTAGCCCTTACATTTTAATAATTAAAAAAAAAAAAAATCCCGTTTCCTAATCAGCCTTACCAACATTTCCCAGTTTGGTGTGCGTGCTGATGTTTCTTACTTCAATATAAAATTTCCCATTAGTCTGAGAATGGTTTGGAAGAGAATACTTTAAACTTACAGTATTTAGAAGCAAGTTTTGTGTATTTATTTTCTTGAAATACAAAGTGGAAAACAGTATTGAAAGTGAAATATAATAGTAGAATTTGCAAAGCAGAAAGTTATTTTATACATGTGGGAGGAAATTCAAGAATATATCTGCAAATGTTATGAAAAAATTGACATTCAGTGAGTCTGGAACGTGCATATGACCATGAGTAAGCTAGTGAATTTTTAAGAATTTTTCATCTTATCTATATCTTTAAATGTAGAAGACAAAATTACAAAAGCTAGATTCCTTATAATAATAATAATTAATAAAAAACTCTGTACAAGGGACATTGAATTTTCAGGAATAATATATTAAAAAGTAAAATATTTAACAGTGTCACAGCTTAGTTAGCTTTGTGTACCAATCCCAAATCCCGATGACATAGGTGATTATTACATGTACCTGTAAACTTATACCCTTGAGTGAATGGGTTGCAAAGGCCCTTCGCTTATTTCCAAGTCATCAGAACTTTGCCATATTCAATGATTAGTCCCATCCTGTCCATCTGTGGTGAGGAGAATCCTAGGCTTACATAGGTTGGCTGGGATCCTCTTAATCAGTCTCTTGGCCAAGCTTCAGAGATAGCTTCTGTTGCATATAATAGATTTTAGTTTTATGGCTTTTTTTCTGCAATATCAAACATCTTCTGAGGTTCAAGCAAGAAAAAGAAACGTTACATGAATCAACCATCCATATTTTCAGTAACTTCTTTTGAAGATCCCTGATGTTGCTAAAGTCTGTGGTTAAAATGTAACTTTAAACTCTTTTTTCCAATTCTGTTTTCTAGAAACCAAGTGATGAGGAAAAAGCTGATTTTGTTTTTTAAGAGAAGAAATCATGCAAGGAAACAAAGGGTAATGCTGCAATATCTTTGTGGAAGTCAGAGTATTGACAAATATGTAGTATCCAGTTGGGCATGTTGACTCAAATGCTTGTTTACATGTATGTTCAAAAATCAGTTTTGTATAAATCTGCACATTCCAGGTTAATGTTAGTATTCTTTGCATATTTGTGTTTAGCAGTAGGCTATGTCAGAAATATTAGTGGCTTCAAGAATATGCATGTAGACTGAAGTGGAAGGGCTGCATTTGTACTTGGTAGCTTGTGCATGAATGAAATGTTTTTCTGTTCGAGTTACTGTGCATCTATATACTGCTGCTAGAAAGTGAGTAAATATGTTGGAAATCTTATATCCATTGGGGGAGAAATTTATTTCATAATGTGTTACATCAACTGATGTAACACTTTCTGAATAAATACCAGACAACTCATTGGTGAACAGTGTAAGAGTTACTGTATCTCACCAGCAGAGTTTTCCAAACTGAATGACATACTCCAGTTTTAATTTTTAAATGCTCTCCTCCTTAACCTAAACTTAAAGAGATGAAGGCAAGTTAAAATACATTTGTAAAAATAACTTCTGTACCTGTGGTGTTAGTAAAATCTGAGATTATTTAAAAAAAAATCTTCTTCTCTATTTCACTCTTTACCTTTTATGCTGTTTCTCTACTTTTTGCATTTAATTTTTTGTGGGTGATGAAAATAAACTAGTCAATTTCGCTTTCTCAGTCTCAGGTTCGAGCACAAAACAGCAAGGTTTTGGTTTACAAATACTGCAGAGAATTCAGACAGTTTTTTTTCTTCTTTTATGAAAAACCCTTTTTATCCAAAACCTAAATTTTAGGCCTAAATTACTTGTTATTACCCTCTAAATCCAGACGAACTTGAAAATTAAGGCTGTGAATCAAAATTCCTATTTATGTGATTGGGAATCCAATTAATAAAATGACTGTATGATAAAGCTTAGGCGTTTCATTTTGAAGTAAATGAGAATTTTTAGATAACTTTCTGTGAAATAGCAAACAAGCAATCCAAATTTTAAATGCTTTAAAAAAAAAAAAAAAAAAGGGGGGGGGGGGCTTAAGATCAGTTCCCAATGTCTTATTGTAATTGCCATGGCAGGTCCCTCCCCAAACTCCTTTCCCTATATAGTAACTATTGGTGAAGGGAGAAAACATCATTCAAAACTTTAGTCTTAAAGTCCGAAAGCATTTTTACTCCAGTGTGTGTATGTTAGATACCAGTGTTATCCGAGCACTGTTTTGCAAATCCATTATAGGGAGTGACATCCTTTCTGGCTTTGCATGATGTCTGAAACAGCACTTTTTAACTAAATGAAAGACGTTAAACATCACTTCATCTCCATCCTGGAATCTCTTTGCGTTTACAGTACTCTTTCCTTCAGATGGCTCTAGTTTTCCAGGGGCAGCCATTCCTTTCCTGACACTGAGGTCAGGGTATATTTCACTTATTCCACTCCCATCCCTTTAGCAGACAACACACACAAAAACCTTGGTATGGACAACATCAGTTACCGAAGAACCAGCAATAACATTTCTCAAATACCACAGAGATGTGCACAATATAAGAATCTAGTTAAATAATTAAATCTGCAGGAATTATTTTGACAATGATGAAGCCACTTCTCCTACCTCCTTAAAATTGTGCACATCACCTATAAAGTAAAGAGACATCAGGCTGGTAGGAATCTCCTGTATGCATTTCTGAACCCAGTGTCTCTTGTAAGGCAACATATCAGAGCTCTGGGTTAGTGAAATACTGATAGTTTATTGGTGTTTAATTCCATCACTTTTATTTTTGGAATTTAACAGGAACAGAAAATCTGTCAACGTTATGATCAACTGATGGAGGCATGGGAGAAGAAAGTAGACAGGATAGAAAATAATCCCCGCAGGAAAGCTAAAGAAAGTAAAACAAGAGAGTACTATGAGAAACAGTTCCCAGAAATCCGAAAGCAAAGAGAACAGCAAGAACGATTTCAAAGGTAATACCACATCTAAATATTCCTCTAAAATACCATCCTGATTTGTTTCTAAATTCTATCAAATACAAAATGCATCAGCTTAATGGTAAGTCTTTCACTTGTCTCCAGTATAATGTTTTGAAAACATCTCTTTTAGACTCTCCGTTTATGGGGCAAAGTGAAATGACAGATTGTTCTGTAACTGAACACATCCCGTTATTGGTTCCCTAGGTTTCATGGCATCAGGTTCAAACTTCCTTTCACCTTTAAGGACCTTCACAATTTTGCCCTTATTGCTTATCCACTCTTGTCTCTTACCATATCTCCCCATTCTGTTCTGCCAACAATTCCAGCTTCATTAGTTTGTTTGCTGGCATCTTAGACTGCTCTACCTTCTTTCATCTTTTTTTCTTGTTCCCTGTCATCTGCTCTTCAAATCCATCATCAAACCTCACTCCTGCCATGAAACCTATAAGAAATTGGCTAATTGATAATGGCTAGTTTGAAGGATAGGTTGTAATAGTGAGAGTACTTGCATGAAGAAAGCTATTCACATGGATAAGCATTTGCAGAAGTGGACCTTAATTTTATAAGTTATGGGCAGAGCTCCAGCTTTGCATGGGGAAATTTAATTTCAGGCCTAGAAGTCAATTTGTAGCTAATATTTTTCTGTCAGATGTCTGTATCATTCCTTTGTGTCTTATGACAATTGATGTTCACTAGACTAATGCACACAAAGGACAAAGATTACATGATTTTTCTTTTAATTAAATTATGTTTATTAAGTGACTTATAGCAAGTTTTACATATGTTTCATCTGTCAGGAAGCTGTGGTTACTGAAATAGTGATGTAATTTAACACCTTGCTGTTTAAGAGATATCTGTTGGATTAAGATTAAGAAAAATTGTACATAGAGGACAATGTAGGAGAAATACAATGCAAGTCACTTTTTTGGGGAGTATGACTGTTATATAGTACTTGTAGACAGTGGGTTTAAATTTTTTTAAAAATGCTTTAAAAATAGAATTAGACCAAGTTTGTTTGATATTTTCCATTGCACCTGGGTTCTCTAGGTATATTAAAACAATTTCAAAAACTTAAACTTAGACTTCAGAAAAATAGACTTAAATCTTCCAGACCCATAAAGAATTCATCCCATCTTCTCTCCTAAACAATCTACTTCCATGACCTCAGAAAAAGCTTGCAGAAGCCAACAAGTCTTATAGTGTATTCTTGGGGTCCCCTGCTCTGGACTCCAGTGGATCAAGGAGAGGACAGGGGAAAGCAAATTATTGCATTACTAATGATTACCTATAAGAGGCTTCTATTTTTGAGTGCTATTTAAAAAAAAAAAGATACAATCCAAGTATAAATAGTATTTAAGCCCCTGGGGGCAGGGACTGTCTTTTGGTTATGTATTTTAGTGTCTAGCATAATGGGATCCTTGCCTATGCTTGGTGTCTGTAAGTGCTTCCTCAGTTAAGACCCAATTAGTATTTGGACCCAATTTAATAAATTTGACTGCTTTCATTAATATTTTAGTGATGGAAAAGGCCCATTAGGATGTTTTGTCCATCTTGCTGTTGGGGCCAGATTGTTCTCTGTTGCACATGTTCTAGTGACTTAAACTTTAAAATATTGACTCTATCAAAAAGTCCACTTGCTGGAGAGATTCGTGTGATTTTTAGTTGAGAGAGAACGAACTGGAAAATGGTCTGCAATTTATAACACCTCTTAAAATTAAAAATTACAATATTTTTTCTTTAGTAAAGTGAGCATTAGTAGTTACTTGTTTCGGTAATTAATTGACTAAATCTATGCAAGGCAAATTTGATCATATTCCCAGGTCTCTCTTGTGAAATAGAAACTGTTTTGCAGAATGCATTGTTTAAGGACAAAACAATTTCCATACCACTGCTATAACAATTCTAATACTTAACTATAAGTGTGTGTGTGTGTAAGGTAGGATTTTCAAAAGCATTCATCTTTGGCCTAACTGCTCCCACTGAAGTGATGATAAAACTTCACTGATTCTTGTAGTATTGACACCAGAAATTCTACTGTGTGCCTTCTTGCTGAGCATGAGGCCTCCCAAGTCCACATCTAAAATTCATTATACACTGCACTTTTAAATGGCTAATCTATATTGGGTATTCTGTGATGCTACTTTTCTAGTTACCTGTCTCCCAAATGAGCTTTATTTAAACTAATCTGAAATGTTTTCTCATATGAAATCTCAACATATGGATCTTTTTCAAAAACTAGGGTTGGCCAAAGAGGGGCTGGCCTTTCAGCAACTATTGCTAGAAGTGAACATGAGATTTCTGAAATCATTGATGGACTCTCTGAGCAGGAGGTGAGGCCATTGTTTGTTTCAATTTATCAATGCAGCAAATTATTTATTTGACCCTTCTACTCAGATGTTGATAATCCACTTTGGATTTTCTTCCTTTATGAGCTTGTTTTAGATTAGTTCAAGATGCCCTTTGAGTTTTATCACGACCTGGATCTTTGCTCTCATGTATCTTCCTTTTAGGGTCTAGACTTCACCGTCACACCTGTGCTTTGGTAGATCTAGGGTGTGAAACTTTCCTTTGACATCTAATTTCTCCCTACTTGTAAGAGACTCCTGAAAACCTTTCCTTTTAAAAGGCTTTGTTGTTACAACAGCTGTTAATGATGTGTAGTTCTATTCCTTCATCCCCTTTAGTTATGTGAATATTAATTGGGATGGCCATAGGGTGACCAGATGTCCTGATTTTATAGGGACAGTCCCGATTTTTGGGTCTTTTTCTTATATAGGCTCCTATTACCCCCCACCCCCTGTCCCGATTTTTCACATTTGTCGTCTGGTCACACTAGATGGCCACAACTTCTGAAGGAGAAAAAATAGAATTGTGTGAAAGGATTAAGATGGCTGAATCTGTGTACTGTATTGCCCATTAGAACCATTTAATAAATTACATAGGAACCATAAACATTCATAGAAACTTTCTTATTTTGCCTATAGAACAACGAAAAACAAATGCGTCAGCTCTCTGTCATTCCTCCCATGATGTTTGATGCAGAACAAAGACGAGTGAAGTTTATTAATATGAATGGTCTGATGGAGGACCCCATGAAGGTGTATAAAGACAGACAGTTCATGAATGTCTGGACAGACCATGAGAAGGAGATATTTAAGGAAAAGTAATTAGTCTTTTATCTTTGTTTTTATTACACTGCAAGTGACAGGTGAATGTCTAAGTGTGTAGTAAATATTAATAACAATATTCATTTTCAGCTCTCTCTTGTTAAAAACTCATGTGATGATATTTCATCAGGGAGCCAGGGCTCTCGGATTACTACAGCAGAATGCTCTGTGTGGATGGAATATTACGTAGCTTTAGACTCGTTCATGCATTTTCGTATTGGGTCAGGCATCAACCACTTGCTTATTTCTACTGCTTTTTGCTTTGTCTTTAGACAGGAAACTTTGTAAAAGATGTTTTAATTTACTAAACAGATTAAAATGATTAAGCCAAGTAGTTGTAGTTTTTAACTATATTAACCTATAGCGTGGTTTAATTTGAATATTCTTAAATCAGTAATGTGAAAACTACACGCTTAGGTTAAACTAGCTTCTTTTTTGGAAATGAATGGGTTCCTGATGGAACACAATTGTTTGCAAGACTTCTTTGTTTATGTGATTATATATAGTTGTCAGAATTTAAAAATAATTTCTGATTTTATAAAAGGTTTGTCCAACATCCCAAGAACTTTGGTCTAATTGCCTCCTACCTGGAAAGAAAGGTAAGGCATTTTTAGAATGTAAACACTACATAAAGTGTGGTCTCTGACTTTTCTAATGTAAGTCATTTTTCCTGCTAATATTTTCTCTTCTTGGAATTAAGTTATTCCAAAACCAAATCTCCTATTAGCTGCAAGGGCAGTAATTATATGTCAGCAGAAATAAAACGATGATGCAAAACAAGTTGCATTTTAAACATCTAACAAAGCTCAATAGTGTTTACTTTCATGGATAAAAAAGTAAAAGTAAATGGGCATTTTGCAAGTTGTTTTGTTTGAAATAGGTAAGTTGCATTAACCGTTCGTCTCACCTTTTGATTAGCAACAGAACTGACTCTTCCTGCGAGCGTGCTCGCTCTAAGATCCTGAATCTGCACTATTAACGTCAGTGGTATTTCACTGAGAGGTTTCAGCCTTTTAAATCAGAGCTGAGGTTCTGCACAGCCTATGTAAGAAATTATTCCCAATTTAGGACCAATCAAGATACGTTTGACAGAGCATCTCAAATACTAATAGCTATTACGATAAATGGAGGCTTTCCCACTGTTAATTATATAATCTGGGTTGAATCATAAAGAATAAACTACCTGCAGGGTATTATGAATATACATGGGCTTAGGTTTAATGTTGTAGGATAGCTGTTTTTTCCTGTTTGTATGCATTAATTTAATTGCTGAACAAAATTCTAACACTTCTCTGAATCCAGTGACTAGAATAGTATAAATAGTTGAATGACATCATATTTAATGTATTTAATAGGATTTGGCTTTTGAGTTACAGAAACTGATTTTTCCTCTTTAATTTTAGAATGTTCCAGACTGTGTTTTGTATTATTATTTGACCAAGAAAAATGAGAATTATAAAGCCCTTGTGCGAAGAAATTATGGCAAACGTAGAGGAAGAAACCAGGTATGTTACTTATGTTTCAGAGTGACTCTTTGAATGCACATGTGAACCAAGTAAAATAACTATCTTTTTGTGTATTGTTGAGTGGTCAAGCACATTGCGTAAGAAATTATGATTAAAAATAGGAAAACATGGTTTCTAAAATCTTACCATTTTTAGTCCTTTCTGAAATAAGAAATGGATTCCATAATTCTGGGTTTTCAAATAACTTTTTATAAAAGTATTGTCTTCATAAATCTTTGCTTTGCTCATTTGTGGCTTTCACTTTGACAATTCATTTTGTTTGAGCACCCAGCACTACAAATTGAGGTCAGATTTATTAGTAAATCATATGGTGGAGACAATGGAAATTAGGTCGGACATACAATGTTCATTGGAAAATACATAACCGCTTCACGTGTCAATGTCTGTCAAGAAGCAGAAATTAATAGTGATTATTTTCTGGTGGTCAGGCTGAAAGTCAAACTGACATTTTGTAGCAAGAAGAAAAATAGACCAGTTACGTTAATACATGTAAATTAAACCAATTTGCTGATTCAGGAAGAATTTACTTGGAAGTACTGGAATTCTTTAAAGAGGAAGAAAGTAAAGTATTATGAGAAATACTTAGTAGGCTGCCAGGGTTAACATGGAAATTGGAAAGTAATGTAAAGAAAATTGAAGAGACTTAAAATTTTTGTTGGAAAATGGGAAGGGAGGGGAAGAACACTGTATTGGATGTAGGACAAGTCATCTTCAGAAGAGCAGAGAATACATTCAGCTAAAAAGCATTTTGAAAAGTATCAAGAGAGAAAGCAAATGTGTTGGCATAGGCAGGGTAATAAAGAAAGCATGACCTGCAGATAAAATAAATAATCAAAGAACTGTATGTAAATTACAAAAAGAACGGTATGTAAATACCAAATTCTACAGACCATTTCCCTCAGATCCCACTGAGAAATACACTAAGAAACTGCACCATCTACTCAGGACACTCCTACAGTAACACAGGAACAAATCAATATACCTGTAGAGCCCCGACCGGGGTTGTTCTATCTATTACCCAAGATCCACAAACCCAGAAATCCTGGACGCCTCATCATCTCGGGCATTGGCCCTCACACTGAAGGACGGTCTGGATATGTGGACTCCCTACTCAGACCTATGCCACCAGCACTCCCAGCTATCTCCGTGACACCACTGCTTTCCTGAAAAAACTACAATGCATTGGTGACCTTCCAGAAAACACTATCCTAGCCACCATGGATGTAGAGGCTCTCTACACAAACATCCCACACACAGATGGACTACAAGCTGTCAGGAGCAGTATACCTGATGATGCCACAGCACAACTGGTTGTTGAGCTCTGTGACCTTATCCTCACACACAACTATTTCAAATTTGATGACAATATTTACCTCCAGACGAGTGGCACGGCTATGGGCATCCACATGGCCCCACAATATGGCAACATTTTTATGGCTGATCTGGAACAACGCTTCCTCAGCTCTCGTCCACTCATGCCCCTTCTCTGCCTACGCTACATTGATGACATCATTATCATCTAGACCCATGGAAAGGAGACTCTGGAAAATTTTTACCACGATTTCAACAACTTCCACCCCAGCATCAACCTCATCCTGGACCAATCTACACGGGAGGTCCACTTCCTAGACACCTCTGTGCAAATAAGTGATGGTCACGTTAACACTACCCTATACCGAATACCCACCGACCGCTATGTCTACCTTCACGCCTCCAGCTTCCATCCCAGACACACCACACGATCCATTGTCTACAGCCAAGCGCTGAGATACAACCGTATCTGCTCCAACCCCTCAGACAGAGACCAACACCTACAAAACCTTCACCAAGCATTCTCAAAACTACGATACCCGCATGAGGAAATAAGGAAACAGATTAACAGAGCCAGATGTGTACCCAGAAGCCTCCTACTGCAAGACAAGCCCAAGAAAGAAACCAACAGAACTCCACTGGCCATCACGTACAGTCCCCAGCTAAAACCTCTCCAACGTATCATCAGTGATCTACAACCCATTCTGGACAATGATCCCTCACTTTCACAGGCCTTGGGTGGCAGGCGAGTCCTCGCCCACAGACAAACCGCCAACCTGAAGCATATTCTCACCAGTAACTACACACCACACCATAGTAACTCTATCTCAGGAACCAACCCATGCAACAAACCTCGATGCCAACTCTGCCCACATATCTACACCAGCGACACTTATCACAGGACCTAACCAGATCAGCCGCACCATCACCGGTTCATTCACCTGCACATCCACCAATGTAATATACACCATCATATGCCAGCAATGCCCCTCTGCTATGTACATCGGCCAAACTGGACAGTCCCTCCGTAAAAGGATAAATGGACACAAATCAGATATTGGGAATGGCAATATACAAAAACCTGTAGGAGAACACTTCAACCTCCCTGGACACACAATAGCAGATTTAAAGGTAGCCATCCTGCAGCAAAAAAACTTCAGAACCAGACTTCAAAGAGAAACTGCTGAGCTTCAGTTCATCTGCAAATTTGACACCATCAGCTCAGGATTAAACAAAGACTGTGAATGGCTAGCCAACTACAAAAGCAGTTTCTCCTCCCTTGGTATTCACACCTCAACTGCTAGAAGAGGGCCTCATCCTCCCTGATTGAGCTAACCTCATTATCTCTAGCCTGACTCACTCTTGCTTGCATATTTATACCTGCCTCTGGAAATTTCCACTACATGCATCCGAAGAAGTGGGTATTCACCCACGAAAGCTCATGCTCCAATATGTCTGTTAGTCTATAAGGTGCCACAGGATTCTTTGCTGCTTTTACAGATCCAGATTAACCCAGCTACCCCTTTGATACTTGTATGTAATGACTACATGAATGGCAAAGATTGAAACCTTTGAATCCTTAAACTGATGCTGACAACCAGAAATGATAGGGGACAAAACTCCTTGACGAAATATGAAACACTTTATGGAAACTGAAGTTCAATTTTGTCAGCTTCTCAGTGTCGTCTTTTAGAAATTATAGAACTGTTGCGGTTGGAAGATCCCCAAGTCTTTGTCTTTAGTTTGTCTCAGAAATGACTAGGCTGCAGAAATCAGTCACATCCTGGTAACATTACTGAAAAGGAAGAATTGGTGAGACTTTGAAGTATTGTGGCTGCACAGATCTGGGGTGATTTGTAAGTTGGGGAATTGAGTAAACCTCAAATGCAGATCAAAGAAATATGGCTTAATGGTACAAGGCATTGATCATATTAGCTATAGCAATGGGGAGATTTAGCTGCCAGTAGGAGTCAGAAGACTCTTGATAGCAGTTTAGCCAATCATTGATAGTTAAGGCAGATCTTGTAGTGACATACTGCAAGAAACCTGCCCCCTCTCACCATCCTGTAGTACTGTGCCCTTCTGCCCAGAGCATTTAACTATTCCTGGAATGGCTAGTCCAGAGGTGTTCTAACTCATTCTTGTATTGAAATACATTAGGGTCATGCAAATTACGTAAAAATCCATGCAGTAAAATTCTGTTAAATTTTAAATTGGCATATTGACTTGGACAAACTTTTTGAATGAAGGAAAGAGGGAAGGAATTCTCTTGCTGAGAGAGTTAATCTAATTAGTGATTAACATAAAATATTCACGCGTGAAAACAGATTGGAACACACCAGCTGTAAACCTGCTCCAACATACCTATTAAAATGGGCAACACTTCATAGGTCTGTCCTTACTATTGTGGTGAAGCTGTTTAAATTAAATTCCTGCTAGTATAAAAAAATAGCCATCTCACAGGAGGTTTTTTCCTCCCTTGCCACAGTGGCCACACATCTCAGCGTGCATCAACAGATCTTTGATCAGAGCTAAGCACCCTATGACAAATCATTGACTACTAAATCAGGAGATTGTGTTGAGACATTACATACTTTGCCAGCTCTTCTCTGAAAACATTAATCATTGTGGATATTTTGTTACAAATTGTATTGAAGTCTATCAGTGTGTGACTTATGATGGCTTCAGATTCTGGGAGGGGGTTGGGGGTATGGTGCTTACCTGGGGCTCTGGGGCGGGTGGTTAGGGGGCCCTCGGCGTTTCTGCCCCCTGGCGCCACCCCTGCAGTGTCCCATTGGCTGCAGGGGCACTCGGGGTGGGGGCAGCGTGTGGAGGCACAGCCCCGCCCCTGGGCTGCAGGGAGGGGCCGGCAGCCACTGGAGCAAACAGGCAGACATCGCTCAGCTCCACTGCACTGCCAGAGCCCCTGAGGGGGGAGCGCCCGGGGACGGCAGGTGGGGCCAAGGGAGAGACCCGGACCCAAAACTGCTGGAGCCCTGCGGGCCACATTGGGGAGGCTCGCTGGCCTCAGATGTCCCACAGACCGGGAGTTTGAGACCCCTGCTTCATACTGACAATCTGCTGCTGATTATGATTAATATTTACACATAACTTGCATTTCAAAAAACTAGTACAGTTTGATCATATTTTTTGTTGCTGTGTAACACTTAAGTCTTCAGAACTAGTAAACTGCATTTGAGTACGGGGGTGGGGTATATACTATTTCATCCTAAAGTCAGTAGTGCTTTAGTCTTGTGTACAGTAGTTAATGTGTCACTATTACTATAGTCAGGACCTGTTATTTGCAGGATAACTCATTGTAACCTTTCTAAACTGTCACTGATTTGAATAAGAGTAGCAAACATGGGTTGTTCAATTGAACTCATATTCTGTATTCAAACATGTAACTAGCTTTTAATTAAAAACATTTTTTTTTATGGTGATACAATTTGTGGTATAGAGGGCAACATTAAATGTACAAGATCTGGTTTATGAACTTTCATGTCTTTAGCTCTGACCCGTAAAATACATAAATTACCTCCTAGTAATGCTCCCTTAAAAGTAACTACTCTGTTTTATGCAATAGTCAGTTTGGAAACTTGTATAGATACACCAAAGTAATATTAAAAAAATGTCAAAGTAAATAGGCATATTGTAGACCTAGTTGTTTGTCAAATTTTAATTTTTAGTGTTAAAACCCTTTTTGAAGTATGCAGGAACCAAAACCTGTCAGAACTAGGAAATTTTACTTGTACAACTTTAAAGGAGCAAAAGCAGAATAAGTTGAATATGGTTAAAACAACTGCACTCTGGCAGATTCTGGCCCTCATTCTGTGACGATTGACTTGTAGTTACATGGAAGGCACTGGGACTACTTGTGTGAGGCAAGTTAAATACTGCATAATTCTTAGAAATGGGGGCCTTAGTTTGCCAGTTGTCAGCCCAGATTAAATATTATGGACAAGTTATAAATGTCAGAATTATGGGGAAACTGTTAGTGAGTCTTATATATACATGAAGTGGCAAGAACACACTGGTATCTGAATCATGGTATATATGAAGAATGCTAAAATATATTTTAGATTTTTCTGTTGAATCCTATCTTGCTCAGCTTTGAACTGTGTTGCTTTCTTTTAAAGTGTGTTAATAGTTACTAAACCCAATTTATAGTAAGGATTTCTGTTTATAGAGTAAATTACAGAAAATTATGTTCTACTGTCAAATTACCCGTACTTATGCTTATAGTTATTGTGGTTATAAATGTAATTTCCTTAGCCATAACTGCAATGTAGACACTTGTATTCTCTAGCAATTGAAAGCTTTGAGAAATCACATTATTTTGTTTGCCTGGAGTCTTTGTTTTATGGGTGTAAAGGTAATTATTTGTCACCTTTGGGGAAAAAATGACGGCTATTGGGCTATAATACCTGAAACATCACGATGGACACACTAAACATCATTGGGCGTCACTTTTTTAGTCCAATGGAGGGTGGTATTTTTCACAGTAAATGGAAAAACTACTCGTGAGTACCCATTAAAAGATTAGAGCAAATAGGAGACCCTTCTCCACTATTAATTGACCTTATCCTTTCCAGCTTCCCAGCAAGGTAGTGGGGTTTAGGATGCACCCCAGGATCTTTTTGCACTGGTAATAGAGTAACTTCAAAAGAAGCATGCCAGCATATAGGGTCATAGAAGTTAGAAGCGAGGCCGATAATAATGCAGTGAAACAGATAACAAGTGCAGGCAGGCTATAATTCTCCAGTAGAGGGCATAAAGATATTACACTGGCACAGCTATTACTCATGGTTATGATTTAAAAACCTAAATATTTTCTTAGCTAGTACAATTGCAAACATTTAAACTTGGCCAACACCAGCATAGGTCTCAAAACGGATGTTTATTTTGAAGGCCCTGAGTACTGGATTATGGCATATGAAGTTCTTAAGAAATGTGGAGTTTATTGTGTCGTAAGAGACATATTTTTGTTTAGTTAAAGTAAATCTAGAAGGGGAAAGACATCTAATAAAGATACAATTTAAACTTTTGTAACAGACTGCATGGGGAGGTAACATGACAAGTGTCTGTCTTGTAGCACATGTATGAGTTTTTTAAAATAAAGCAAACGTGTTTTTTACTGCACAATAGAAAGTGGCGTGGCATGGATGCAAATGCAAAGTCTGGTTGAAAACTGCCAACTAGTGGGAAGGGATATTCTGATAGTCAAGTCTCAAAATGTAGTCTGTTCTTAAAAAAGGATGCTCACCAGAGAACTTCCAGCTTACCTTCTGTGAAGTGATGATTACAGGCTATGTGAATCCTGATATATATACTGGAAACCCAGAAGTAACAGCTATCTAGGCACAGCAACAAACAGTTTCTGTTTATGATTTGCACATGTAGAGGAAGAGCAGCATTACATTAACCACTTCAGAGTGAAACAAGAGAGGATCTAGTTGCTTGTATTTCAGAACGCCATCCAGTGGTTTATGATCTTGTTGGTTTGGTTGCACCAGCAGTTTTTGAAGCAAAATTATTGTTCAACCGAGAGGGAAATAGTAATAATCTTATTACAGATCCTTCCTCCAATTGGCCATTGATGTGTGTAGTGTGTATATCTATAATTTAGATGGACTAAATAAAGTCTGTTTTAGTGAAAAGCAGAAGATTAATTTGAGTGGATAGCAGTATTTTTAAGGCTGTCTTGGAATAAAATTTGAAAATGGGGCTGGTGAGAAATGTTAGTCAGTAATTTGGAAATGTACTTTTCCATAGTAGATCTGCATTGTCAGCATAAACTGATGTCTGTGCGCCAACCCATATGTCTTTGCAGCAGGTGGTACAGTCCAGTGATCTGACCAGGCAGAAACTTGCTGTATTTCTGTGACAGCCAATCAAGCGCAGCTCAGTGGGGATTACCTTGAGTAACCCCTGTGAGATTAGAAGCTTGCATGTGAGATGGGCAACTCTTCTGTAGGCAGCTTACGTGGCAGGATGACAAAGTTTCCTGGAATAAACACGTTGCTGGGTCAGCCAGCCCGCCCATGCTAAGGAGCTATTGATGGTGCTGTGGGTTTTGTGCTTTTGAGTTTTATTTTGCATTAGAGCCCGACCCCTGTGCTGTGGATAGTAAGAGTTTTAATCGACAGATGAATGTGCAGGTACGTCGTTGACTGAGGCTTCAGCTGTTTAAGGTTTGTGTTTTAACCTGCCTTTGCCCTATAGAGCATTGAATGCTAGAAAAATTCACTGTGGGGGAAAAAAACATATTTAAATCTGTTATTGACAATGTGCAGTGTTAAATTAGGCAGATAAAAGCAATTTGGGGTGTTCTGATGATCCAGCTATTTTTTCAGGCAAGTTATATACAAAATCCAGATTTTTGCTGAAGCTGCGATTCATCTAAACTCTTTGCTTCTCATACTGTCCTGTCTAGGACAATCAAAAACATTTACCTCAGCATGTCTCACTGACATTGTGTTAAATGAATACTTGGGAAAACCAACTAGTACCAATATTGAGATGTTAATACTTTGCAGGAAGATTATAAATAAAAGTTAACTGTTAATATCTACTTCAGTTCATATTTTTAAAAAGTCAAAAGCAATTTAGTTTTTATAAAATATATTCAGGATGACTTCCAACCTTAATTTGGTTATGTACCAATGACATCCGCTGCCACTGCTATACGAAGGAGCCTATTAGCATTTATCCAGCCTATTTTCAGGAGTTTTTCAATGGACTATATACAATTTAATCCTGTTAATGCACAGCATTTAAGCTCCTAGGGGAAAAAAACTCCCAGAACTCTCTCCTCGTCCTTCTGTGAATTTTCAGATACTTTTAAGGCATTTAATAATTACTAAAATTCTTGTTTCTGTTTGTCTCTGTATTTAGACATCCAGCAACACACATTGATTTAGTAATAAGGCCCTTACTTAAAACCCCACTAGCAAAAATCATGCTGACCCTGTGTTGCATCTACGCATTGCAGCACACTGACTTTATTCAAAGACTTCTGCAAAACATAGGCAAATTGTTCCTTGTACTCAAGAGAAAAATTCCCCAAGAGTTTAATGTTAAACTTTTTTTTTATTTGAGCAGATGTTTAAGCATATTTTGCAGTTAAAGTATATCTGGGAGTCTGATTTTAATCCGTACAAGCAGGGAATTTTGAACTGACAACTATGTTTTATAGGCATCTGCGTGTTTGGGGTCTAAGGAGGAGAGAGAGTGATCGCTGAACTGTACATGACTTACATTAGCCAAAGCTGCTTGTTTATCCCCTTTGTCTTTCTCGCATGTGTACATCTAGGCTTGCTTCCCCCTTCCTGACTCTGACACTTCACCTTTTTCTTCATTCTCAAGTCCCTTCTCAGTACACCCTTTTGAGGAGGCACTTGAGCTATACTCATGTA
Organism: Trachemys scripta elegans; assembly: GCF_013100865.1. Lineage (NCBI taxonomy): Eukaryota > Metazoa > Chordata > Testudines > Emydidae > Trachemys > Trachemys scripta. The sequence continues at coordinate 3,187,245 of NC_048315.1, read as the reverse complement.
TATGCAATACAATATTACCTTCAAGACTCATGAATTACTCAAGCCTATATTATATTATTTCCCTTCCATTTGTTACTTCCTCCTGTTATGTGAATTTAGGGCCAAATCATAGGGTTAGAAGGGGTAGCAAGGGTCATCTAGTATAACCCCCAGTTAAATCATGGAGTTACTCCCTTTGTAGTTTCACTAATTAGATATGCTTACTCTTATGTATAGTCATATATGCAATAGTAAATGCTTGCAAAATTGTAAAGTCTTAGGGAAAAAGATTTAGTCTTTGTTTTTTTTAATAGTGCCATGCATGTTTGAATGGTCTCTCAGTAATATTTGATTTGTGTGGTGAACTACTTAAGTGCAGATAGAGAGTAGGTTTTAGCCTTCAATAAATTTTCCAGGGTTTTTAAACAGACTGACTTCTTATTGTTTGTGTATATATAATGTGCACACTTAAAATACCTGCACCTTGACTTTGGTTTACATATACAAGCTACCCCCTATGGTTTCTTTTTTGGAATGTTTAGTTTATAGAAATTGGCTGATTAAAGCAAGCATTCTTATCATATTTGCTATTTGCTTGCAGAAGCTTTTCCTGCATTAATCAACAATTATGAGCACGTTTTCTAAACGATACCATACGTAGTGACTTAATTGTACATAGGCTCTGTGTTACTCACGTGCCATCTCACGCATTCTTGATACTGTTTTAAAAATATTTTTATGTTGTCAAAGGAAAGAATCTTTGATGATCTGAGATCAGGTTTCTCTCACTGGAGTACTGCCCAGACCACAACTTAGATTGCAAGCCCTTGGGGGCGGGAACAATCTTTATGGAGTTGGCTAGTTGTACAGCATGTAGTACAATGGGACCCAGATTGGGATCTCTTGGTGCTATCACAATACTACTAATACATAATATTCAGTAGGAATTGCCAGACTGGATTGCACAATTCATCTAGCTAGGTGTCTGGATAGTAACTAAGCATTGCTTCAGAAGAAGGTGAACCACCCCCATGCTGCACCTAAGAAGTAATTGTAATATAATAATTGTACAATGCTGTGCACTGAGAGCAGGGGAATTTCTTCCTGATCATCACATGCTTACAACCCTCAAGCGTGAAGTTTAATTGCTCATATAATTACATTTATTGTGTAGATACAAATGCTAAAATTTAATGAAATATATCCATTTATATACTGCAGAATATAAATGTATATAAGTAAAATGCAAAGAAACCTGTCTCTTGGATTTTGCTTGGCTTTACTTGACTCTTGGTGCTCTCTTTTTTGAGGAAGTCCTGAGAGTACTCTGTAACAAAGGCAGCAACACAGCAGGGAGCATAAGGACATTAAAGCTTATACATGTGAAGAAAATATTTTTACAGCCACCTTTAAAGGTCCATCTCTTTTAATTTAGTATAAAATGTTTCCCTGTGAACACATCTTATATATTCTTCAGCCCATCTGGAAACCGCATGAGAGATTTGAGTTGGCAAATGTTAGATTATTCCTAATAACTAAGCCAGGCACGGAAGTTGAATGGGTTTTTTTGGGGGGAAGAGGTGTGGGGATGGTGACACAAATTCATCCCACCATTTTCAGTTATAGATTAATAGGTTTACAGGTAACAATGGAAATAGCTATAGGAGATATAATAAACACATTAAAATAGTATGTTTGAAAACAACAGGGAGGAAAAAATGAAAGTGTCTTTAAATATCTTCGCTTCTATCAGGCTACCAGTGGAATAATCCATCAGTCCCAATTGGGACCTGTGCTGACTTATAATAAATGTAAATAGATTTCAGCACTTGCTACTACCATGCTGGTTGCAGGAATTTGGACATGGATGTCAAAGGTAAACTTGTAAAATGTGAATGTAGATATCTTACATTACATCAAAATAACTGACGTTGGTGTCATGTAAATGAAGAACAGTAAAAGTGATTCAGGTGGGTTTGAGTTGTAGATATGAACTGAGCCAGTAAGAAGCAAGTACAGTTCAGTTTCTGTGAAGTGTTTTAGGGGCAGTAACCCCATGAGAGTATTGAAACGGTATTAAGTCTTCCCTGCTCAGTAAATGTCGACTATAGCTATATTTAAGAATTAGTACACAACAGATTCTTGCATGTGTGGCTGTAGGAAAAGGGCAACAAAAAGGATGCTAGTTTATATCAAATGTATTACTGGTGGTTGAAGCTAATGGCATTATACTACCTTAGCAGAAGCAGATACTTGCCCAGGCTTCAAGACAAAGTTAAGGCTAGAACTGCCAGTTAAATTAGGACTGCATAAATGCAGGGTAAGGGAGCCTGTTTGTAATTACTCTGATATTTGCAAACTGTTTTTCTTTGTCAACACCCACATGATTATAAAACTATCTTTTGTTGTCATTGAGAAATATAGTAAAGAACTTTACAGTTCTAAACGATACCTTTCCTCCCCAACTGCTTAAAGTAATCTAGTGAAATATGAAATTCCTAATGTAGTGCTTGATACTGCTGACTACCCTTAGGAGGGTTAGAGCTGTACATAATGTTCATGGTGATAGATCTTCTGTTTCCAAGTTGTAAACTATCATGTATTACTATTTTAAAATAGAGCAAGTTAACATTGCTACTCTTGAAATATACTTTCAAGATTTTTGGTTAGACGTCTCCTGAATACTATTTTAAAACTTGTTCGTTACAGCTGTTAATTTTCAGGCTTCGTGTGTTGGGGGCCCATAGTGGTGTGTTTAACATAAAACTCTTCCATATTATATTATGTTATATATGATAGTGTGTATAGACTTGTTTGTGAAGACAGCACAAAGAATAACTTATGTGTACTGTGTCTTCACTATCATTGTACTTATTCTATTGAGGAAGGCAGTACATCCATGGAATCTACAAAATAAAATGCAGTAAGTTCCCAAATAAAGGTTACTGAAAATCAGTCAAATTTAAGAGAAAATAATTTATTTATTGAGAGGGACTGAAGGAAATATTCAAAATGTGGTGGTTGAAACAAACTTCAAGGCTACAGGCAGATTGTTCCATGCCAACTGGTCTGCCAAACCATTTCCATGTGTTTTTAATTTGCAGATGTCCCTATTGTTGTAAAATCTCTATAATCCAAGCCCAACTTTTAAATTGATGTGTAAATTGTGATGAACATTCTAATGTAAAATCTTGGTAACTTCTTTTAATAATATGGATGGTGTTAATGCTATTACGACAAAAATGCATCTCATTTACACAGTTAAGTGTTTTATATAGCCTTAGTGTGTCAATGGTTCATTTCAGCAGCAAATTGCACGTCCTTCACAAGAAGAAAAGGTAGAAGAAAAAGTAGAAGAGGAGAAAGCAGAAAAAACAGAGAAAAAAGAGGAAGAAAAGAAAGATGAAGAGGAAAAGGATGAGAAGGAGGAATCTAAGTGAGTATATGTAATAAGAATGAACTGCTTTGTTTGACTTTTTTTTCCTAATGCAGTTGCTCTTTGCTAGTTTTTTGTTGCTGTTTATTTAGGGAATTGGTATTAAATGGAAGCAATAAACCTGATAGTTAATTTCACTATAGAATTTCCTTATTTAGAATTGTATTATTGCTGATTGCATAAAGAATTGTTCTGTGGCATATCTGTTTCTCTGACTCTTTGGACCAGTCAGATCAATGGAAAATCCTTAATGTTTGGATGGAATTTTTCTTGCCCTTCTGAAGTTTTTTGTTTCAGTTTAAATGTTTGCTGCTCGTGTATGCTGCTTGTTGTAGCTGTGTAGGTCACAGTATATTGGAGAAACGATGAGGTACTATCTTTACACAGAGCTCTTCTTTAGGTCTGGGAAATGTATTCCGAGTATCACCGGTAAATACAAGGTGCAACAGATTGTTTAGCACAAGTAGTTAATGCATTTCAAGGGACCATTCAAGGTGAAGTGGCCCACTAACTCTGCTGATGCTTATGTTTCTATATGAAAATGGACATTCTATTAAAAGCAAAAAAAGGACATACCTGGTACCATCAGTAAGGAAATGGTAGATTTTTTTTTCCTTTGATTTTTAGTTGTTAATGGAGTGTAGCTCCATTTGTTTTTAAATAAATTCTGATTTTGGGGGGGGGGGGAGAAATGAGGAGCCTGATTGCTTTACAAACCATTATTCTTTCCATCAGTACTGAAAAGTGAGCTTACACTTGGTTCTTATATCTGATTCAGTTTCACCTATACCTGCCTACGAAGTATACTCTTTATTAATATCCGTGTTGAAGCTTTTCTTTTATCTTTTGTCTTCACTCCAGAGAGAACACCAAAGAGAAGGATAAAACAGAAATTGCACCAGAGGAAACAGAGCAGGCTACTCCTAGGGGACGAAAAACTGCCAACAGTCAGGGTCGTCGTAAGGGCAGGATCACCAGATCAATGACAAATGAAGCTGCAGCAGCAAATGCCGCTGCTGCTGCTACCGAAGAGCCACCACCACCTCTTCCTCCACCTCCAGAACCCTGTGAGTAGTATTTATGTAAAGCACGTTGGGATCCATCTGGCAGAAAGGCACTTTATCAATGAGATCATTCTTTGTGGATGCACAGATTTCCATTTTGGATACAATGCATTTTTTTTTTCAATTCTAGTCATTTATTGACAAACAAGACCATCAAGAAGTTTATCAAACTTCTAAAAATATGTATCAATATGAACAGATGTTAAGTAAAATCAGATCAGATGTTAAAACTGTATAAGAGAACACCAATAATGGTCTTACTGTACAAAGACTATTTTTCTCTACATTTGCAGGGTTAGTGCTAGATCCTGCAAATGGAACTGTATTAACATGGATCCATTTGCAGGACCTAGCCCTAGATGGTTACTAACAAGCAATTTAGGCCAAGAATTCGATTTACCACAATATCTGGAATGGATTGCTGGTTGGTTTGTTTCTTAATCCGTTATGTAGCTAAGGAATTTTCTGTAAAGTATTATTTTGGTGGCACAGACCAGTAGACCATGTACAGTCTCTTGCTGCTGGCTGAGTTCCTAGAGGAGTGCACATTCCTGCTGTCATAGTCTGATGTTGCAGAAACAAGGAAGTAAACAAAATGAGCCACATTGGCTCATGCATTAGAAATACAGAAAAATTAACAAGGGAGAGGGATTTTAAAAATAGGATTAAAGTAAGGTGACAGCTGGCAGCAAATGGCACTATTCTATTGCTTGAGCTTTCTCTACCCAGAGGTCAAGCTGAGCTTGGCTCTAGCTTGCAGATGTTATTCAAAATATAAATAACTATCCACAGTAGCATAAGATTCCTGGCCTCCCCTCCCTCCAATCATTGCAAGCTGCCTGTTGTTGGTGTCTGTTGAGTACACCAGTATTGTACTGGTTTGTGCTATTAGAGTTTTTAGAAAATCTTTCTCTGGTTATTGCTCATGGAGTCTGACCCTTCTGAAAGAGCACTGTAAAAGAAGAGAGTAAGTGCTCATTAAATTGTAAACATCAAAGATTGCCACACGCATTTATCTCAGCAAGTATGACCTCCTTTTGTTTCCATTTTCTTAAACTAGGACAATAAACGTCTTCGTATAGTCTAACTTTTTTGCAGTTTTATGAAAACACACATTGAAAGGGGGGGTAGCCGTGTTAGTCTGTATCCACAAAAACAACGAGGAGTCCAGCTTTAAGGAGGCACCTTAAAGACTAACCGATTTATTTGGGCATAAGCTTTCATGGGTAAAAAAAACACTTCTTCAGATGCACCCACCAAAGCTTATGCCCAAATAAATGTTAGTCTTTAAAGTGTCACCAGACTCCACATTGAAAGCTTTTTAATGGATTGAATACTTTTTCTCCCCTATCCATGTTACTTAACTTCGTTTTGCTGATTCCTGTTTCCTGCTAATGCTTTCTATAGTATGCACAATGGCAGATAAACAAGAATAAATTGAGGGGAAGGGGGGTTCTAGTCTGTGAAGAGGCTGAGCTGTCTGCAGTGGCTGAACATCATTCAGAACAATATTAAACCTGAGTGACACCAAATCCATTGAAATAAAGCAGGTGGAGAATATTTTCCCCTCTGACTTGTTGATTGCATTTTTTTTTTTACTAGCATAGATTTTTTTTTTTTAACTTTCATTCATTTTTCTTTGCTTATGATTGGTTGCCCAGATGAGTGTAGGAGATTAATATGCAGGAAATGAGTGTAGAAGAGGCGTCAGCATGATAAGTAATTAACTATTTCATTCTCTTCAGAGGAGTCAGTGGAATAATTCCCTTCACAGAATAACTCCTTAAATACTTTAGAGCATTTGGGGCTGTGGTTTTTTGTTGTTGTTGTTGTTGTTCTTAGTTTCCCTGTTTTTTTCCATGGTATGCTGTGGTGTTTTGCAACCCCTTTCATTCTCTCTATTTGGTTTGTGTTCAGTAGTGTAGTGTGTCTGTTACAGCATGCAAATAGGTTTATAATAGAAGAAGTCTGAGAGAGGCTCTACAAAATCCCTTCAGAGCCTTCACAATATTTTATATATAAATCCTTGCTGCGTGTAGTGTTGCAGAATAAGAGTGTGAAAAGTACAAAATTTCCTTTTGAGAAGTGCCCAGCTGCTCTGACTAAACTTGTCCTCTTTCCACAAATCAGTTGTGTGGAGTATATTACAATAGATGTAAGAATTAGCATCTTTTATCTCTGAATCTCAGTGCACTTTAAAAAATGGCTACGATCCCCATTTTATAAACTTGAGACATGGAAAATAAGCACAGAACTCTTGTCACTTACCCCAGGTCACACAGCAAATCAATAGTAGAGGTGGGGCTAGACTCAGGGTATCCTAAAGCCCAGTGTCCTTTTCTGATTACTTAAATGTGCAAATTATGATTAGAAGGACAAAACATATGCATAGATATACTGAGAGGAACTGTGAATAGTTTCATTTTTTTTTATTGCAGAAAGGAATATAACATGTTACACTGCTCTGCAGCCAAAATGCTTCTGAAATAAATGTAGTCAAACTTTACTAATTCTGGGTCACTGAGAACAAAAATGATGCTTAAAATTGTTGATTGGCTCTAGTTTTCAAGATATGCTATTGGTTCAGTACATACGACCCTTGACTTGGGAATGGCAGAGGATAAGTGAGTTATAAAGGGAAGGGATCTCAATTTAAACCAGAAATGACTAAAATACATCTTTGACTGGATCTATGAATAAATCTGACTGGGTTTGGACAGTACTTGCTTTTTAGGCAAAACAATGAATGATGCAATCTGAAGCTGGTATTGCATCATACGTGATATGAATTGCATCATGTTATTCCTAGAAGTCATGGATGATGCAATCATAACTAAGCTTACATCACTGTGCTGAACAAATTGCCCTATATCAGCTCTAGAAATCATACAGTGTCGTGCTCTCTTATTTGTCAGTGTCTGATTTTGCAAAGGGACACATTTCTGTTTAGCCAAAGTGAGCAGAGATGCCTTGTACTTGTGTGAACAGTGCAGATAACTTCTGCTATGTTTGTGGTGAAGTGACTTTTGCATCACAAAAGCGCAGTATAACCACTATGGTTAAGAAAGCCTATCACCTTTATTTTGGCTGCAAAATTGGAGATTAGGACAAGAGGTGGGCCCCACACATATGCTGCAACACTTGTGCAACAAATCTTCGCCAGTGGTTGAACAGGAAAAGGAAATCTATGCCTTTTGCAGTGCCAATGATTTGGAGAGATCCAACAGATCATACCAGCAATTGTTACTTCTGCATGGTGCCTCCAGTTGGGAAACATGTGTCAAAGAAGAAAAAGTGGACTGTGCATTATACAAACATTCCATCAGCTATACGTCCAGTACCCCACGGAGAAGGACTGCCGGTTCCTGATGCACCAGAATCATTCTCACTTGAGTCAGATGAGGAAGAGGATGACACTTCTGGTCCTGAACCATCAATGTCACAGGACCCATATTTTCTCCCATCCTCCTCCTCTGAACCACTCCTCATAACACAAGGTGAACTGAATGACCTTGTCAGGGATTTGGAACTACCCAAGAGTAAGGCAGAGCTGTTGGGCTCCAGACTACAGCAGTGGAATCTCCTGGCAGGTGATGTTAGGGTTTCCATGTTCCGTGACCGTCAAAAGGATCTTGTCCCATTCTTCTTCATGGAAGGTGATCTTGTAGCCTGCAACAACATTGATGGTGTGATGGCAGCCCTCAACATCGTTCGCGATCCAGATGAGTGGAGACTGTTCATTGATTCATCGAAGACGAGTCTTAAAGCTGTTTTACTGCATAATGGCAATGTTTTGCCATCAATTCCAGTTGGTCATGCAGTCCATATGAAGGAAACCTATGACAACATGAAACAACTTTTGAGGTGCATAAATTATGACCAACATCAGTGGCAGCTCTGTGGCAATTTGAAGGTTGTTGCGCTCTTGCTTGGTCTGCAGACTGGGTACACAAAGTAATGCTGTTTTCTCTGCGAATGAGATAGTCATGCAAGAGATTCCCACTACATCAAGAAAGATTGGCCACTCCGACAGTCATTGGAGCCTGGGAGGAAAAGTGTTCAGCATCCACCACTTGTTGAATCAAGGAAGATTTTGTTACCACCCTTACACATCAAGCTGGGTCTGGTGAAGAACTTTGTCAAGGCCATTGACAAAACACAAGCAGCTTTCAAGTACCTCCGTGGAAAATGTCCAAGGTTAAGTGAAGCTAAGATAAAGGAAGGTGTCTTTGTTGGTCCTCAGATTCATGAACTTCTTCGAGATGATGCATTTGACCATGCACTGCGTGGCAAGGAAAAGACGGCATGGAAAGCCTTCCAGTTAGTGGCAATAAATTTTCTCGGAAACAACAAGGCAGATAACTACAGGTTGTTGGTGGAAAACCTCCTCAAGGCATACAAAAGCCTTGTTTGCAACATGTCACTAAAGATACATTTTTTGCACTCTCATCTAGATTTTTTTCCACCGAACTGCAGAGCAGTGAGCGACGAGCACGGCGAGCGATTTCACCAGGACATTGCAACAATGGAGAAATGCTATCAGGGCAAATGGAGCCCATCAATGCTTGCAGACTATTGCTGGACAGTGACAAGAGATGCTCCATTTAATGAATACAAGAGACAAGCCAAGAAGTGCCGAGTAGACACTAAATAGGACTAAACTATGTACATAATAGTTTTTTGCCTTTTGTTTCAGAATAAATTTTATTTATATAACCCTTTTGCTGATTTTTAAAGTGTTACATAAACAGGACAGGTGAAATATCATGTAAAGCAACCATAAACACATGAAAAGATCTAGGTTTACAATTTATGATTAAAACTCTTATCTACACGATATACATAGACATAAAATGTAAAAACTTAAATATCTTAGAAACAGTAGCCAATCAGTTGTTTTAATTGTTATATTTGAATTCAGCACATCAAAATACATAATAAATAGCACATTTTATCTCTGAAGCAGACGACTTCTCAAAAATTGTAGACCAGTGTTATCTGCCTTATAATATGTATAGTTTTAGGCATGAAACTGCTTCACTATTGACTGTAGAAGAGTCCTTAAGGAAGCGACTTTGCATGCTGTGTTTTTAAATATTCTGTATACATCTATAAAATCTATGTATACATCTGTAAAATATTAATGGCAGATATGATTGTAAGGTATCAAACATATGTGGCACTAAAATAAAATAGTGGTGCTGAACATTTTTGCTTTCAAACCTTTAGACTCAGAGGGCTTTCCAGAGGGTGGGATTTTGTATTTTGCGAAAGCAGTGAGGTAGCAGGGTCTAGTGAAATGACCGAGATGGCAGCCAGAACCTCTGGAGTTAATTTCAGCTCTGCTACTGTCAGTGTACAGCCTTGGACAAATCATTTAATCTTGCTGCCTTATTTCCTCGCTTGTAAAATGGGACTAACCATCTTGCAGGGGTGACTTAAGGACTAGTTAGCATTTGCTACAGCAATTTGAAAATGTAAGACGGCATAGAAGTGCCAGTTATATTTCCATTTCTTTATATTTCTGTCTTTCAATGCTCTGTAGCCTTTTAAGGCAAGCCATGTGCTCTAGTGCCTGGAGGCCAGGAGAAGTGTGTTCTATATCTGGTTCGTCTACTGACCTGCTGTGTAATTCTGGACTAGTAACTTCACCTTCATGTGCTTCTGTTTCTCCCAGGTATTAAATGTGGCTGGTTACATCCTCCTTGATAAAAATAAAAACCAAAAAAACAAAACTTTGAGCTATTCAGATAAGGGCTATATATGAGCGAAGTATTTTACATTAATGACTTGCTTTAAAAAAAAAAATGAAATGCAAATAGTCATTTGTTATCTTTGACTGTGACTGAGATTTTCAGTAGCCTACTTGGGCCAAGACCATACTTGGTTTTTCTCCTAGCATAACATTAACATGACACTTGGCAGAAATTGGAATTTGGAATATTTTCCAATGATTTTGTTTTAATTTATAACTTTAAGCATTAGCAAATAATTGTGTGTGTTCTGAGTTTTCAGTGCTATATTGAGTTCCATGTATTTAACAGGAACACTAGTTCAGCCTTCAAGGCTATTCCAGAGATTGTCTGATATTTTTAATACGTGACAGTTTCCTGTTAGACCTCCCCATAACATGGCCTTGTGTGTAGCTGGACAATTTATAGTTCAAGAGTGTGGAGAACCAATGTGAACCTAGGGGCTTGAGCACAGGGCTGGAAATCAGAAACTCCCAACTTCTAATGATGGTTCTGCCATGGCACTGACTTGCATTGTGGTTCGGGGCATGTCATTTAACATCTGTTTCTCCATCTGTAAAATGGAGATGAGAATTTATTTGTTTACATCATTTTGATGTTGGGAGCATTGCTCAGTGTTTGAAGTAATTTTGAAGAGAATATTACATAAACGTATTATAGTGATTCTATGATGTGTAGCATGGGAAGTGAAATACTCCAGCATTTACAGATGTATGAGGACAAGGGGTTCCTACTTTCCATGAAAATCTTCAGATTAAAATATGCTACCAAAATACTCTCTAAGAATCTAGAATTTAGATCTTGTCATTTTATCCCAAGTCCTGTTGGGGATTGGCTCTTTTGTACAATCAGGCAGAACAGAGAGTTAGTTATTGGAACTAAACGTTTGACTGTTTTAATGGGTGAATGCAGATGAACCTTTTAGAAATAGCCTGGCTTCTTAGAATATTTATTGTCCAGAATACTTCGCAGTAAAAACAAGCGACAAGTTCATGTTTATAGTAAACTTAATTAAAAATAGCTCAGACGCTAATGGCCGTAGAATTAATCTGCGTTTAGATTTTTAAAAATTCCACTTTTTCTGGTTGTTCAATATAGCATCATAATTTCAATGCAGGGAAGTATTTTTTAAAGTGCAGAGATTATAATTTTAAATATAAACTTCCTCTCTTAATCTTTGTCTTTGCATTGGATTATTGTCTTTGTGCTTTACCTGACAAGTTAAGTTGATGGCATTTTAGAATTCATGGATGGTTGTAGCAACATGCAGCCTGAGAGATTATTCTTGAAAGAAACCATATCTCACGAGCTATTTTTTTTATGTGGGTTCTGCATTGGTTAAATTTTGAAATTGCTTCCGTACAGTAGAAACTGTTTATGAAGACTTGTATATTTAGATACCCACAAAATCAGAATTTGGGGGTTGTTGTTTAACCTTGAACTGTGTCAGAGGGATGTTGTATCAGCTGTGAATTGTGCCTTTGGAACTCTCTTCCTCTTGACATCCATGGAGCCTGATTTATTGAGTATTTTTAAATCAAAGCTCAAAGCTTTGTTGCCTGTTAATGAGAGATCAGAAGTATTTTAGTCTGTTAGGCAAGCTCACTGGCAGTATTTGTGTGAAATGCACTGTAAGAACTATATCTTCCCTCATGCGGTATTGGACTTGAATTTGGGGGGAAATGGATTACATTATTTTTAGGAAAGCTGGGGAGCAAGGAGCACACACGATACCAGAGCATGCTATACTCGAGCAGCTGTTTACAAAGCTGGTAACGTTCATGTATGTTAACGCAAAACAAGATGTGCCAAATTCTATCATCTTCCATGTTACATAGGAATTTTCCTTTCTGGGAATAAACATTTTGGACATCACATAGGTTTATAGACAAGCCAGTCTTTAGTATCTTGCTCTGACGAGAGCAGAAAGACTCCTTTCCCACCCTTAGTTCGGTGTAATAGAAACTGACCACCTCCCACTGTCCCACGCAGCTTTCCCAAATAGCTTGGAGACAGGCCTTAATGTAAACAGATGAATAGATTAATGTTTGCTGAAAGGGCATATCCTGGTCTTTTCTCTGTCTAATGAGACTCACCGTTTGCTATTTCAGCTTCTGCAGAGCCTGTGGAGACCTCCCGCTGGACAGAAGAAGAAATGGAAATTGCAAAAAAAGGTAATCCTTCTAAAGCTTTGGTTTCACTTCTGGTTATTAATTAGTCTCTGCGGTGCTAATTTGAATGAATGAGGTGGGAGACTCACTTTTATTCTATGTTTGAAAGGAGCTTTTTCTTAGAAGCAGATATACACACTAAGCAAACCAATCTTCCAAACAAACATGCAGATTTAGATGTTTTTGTTGGTTTTCCCAATCTGTTGGAAAAGCTATTTGGTTTCAGTTTACAGCTATGGCCATCAACAGTCTGATAGAAAATGGTTTTACAAAACAGTCTCTATATAACTATGAAACTGATGTGAATGAAAATTTGCATCTGAAATTTGCACTAAGTAACACCTTCTTATAAGTCACATAAATACCCTTTCCATTAGATTGATTCTTGTATCTGAAATGTGAGTTTACATTGTAACTTGGCAAGAAGTTTGGCAAATTTTAATGTACCAATTGATTACTACTTAACAAAAATAAAGGCTTTAAGCTGCACCATTCATGTTGTTGTATTGGTGCTGCTATTGGTTTCTGGGGATTTGTCATCACAACAGCTGTTTGAGCAATGGTTCTCAAACTTTTGTACTGTTGACCCCTTTCACATAGCAAACCTCTGAGTGCGACCCCTCCCACTTATAAATTAAAAACACATTTTTATATATTTAACACCATTATAAGTGCTGGAGGAAAAGCGGCGTTTGGTGTGGAGGCTAATAGCTCACGACCCCCCATGTAGTAACCTTGCGACCCCCTGAGGGGTCCCAACCTCCAGGTTGAGAACCCCTGTGTTTGAGCATTGTCATCTGGAGAGGCAACTGTGCTGACAGCTTTCTAACAGCACTAGTTAATTCTTGCTAAATATATTTTTAATTTACTTTTTCTATAGTAAGTCTGAAAACCTAGCTAATGAGCACATGGGAGGGAATGTGCTTACTAGTTTTCTTTCAGATATTGACAAAACTTTAGAATGGGATAGCTTCAGAGGCATCCTGCTATGCTTTATGAAGTGCAGGGCTTCCATCTGTTGGGTGGGTTCTTTATTGCAACAAGAGTCATTTCAAGGACGGTGTGATTTTTTTTTTTTTACCCCATTTTCTTGCATCTGTGTTTGTCAGACCTTTTTCAAGTGGAATTTGTGTGTGGTTTACTTGATTTCTGGTTAGCCTGATTATTTATCATGGTAAATATTAAGCTTGCATTTTGTTTGAACAGGGTTAGTGGAACACGGTCGCAACTGGGCAGCAATAGCCAAAATGGTTGGAACTAAAAGTGAAGCTCAGTGTAAAAACTTCTACTTTAACTATAAAAGGAGACATAATCTGGACAACCTCCTTCAACAGCACAAACAGAAAGTGAGTAAATCATACTGGATTAAACAATTTTTGGAGAGAATTGGGTTTGGTCTAAAGTTAGGCATTGAAGCTCACAATAGAAACTTAAGCCTCCCATTTTGTTTCATTTTGCCCGTTTTTGCTCTGCAACAGAAACCTTCTAGCAGCTGGTGCTGCTTTTCATTGCCTGGGTAGATAAACAGTTTAGAGGGATTGATCACTTTAAATTTAAAAGTTAGTAGTAATATTATTTTGCATTTTTGGTATAATACATTTCCTCTTGAGGAATTCCAAAGTGTTTTGCAAACTCACCTGTATCGAGGGCTTCATCGACCAAGAACATCTTTGGATTGAAATATGTAGCTATTAAACAACACTCACAGTGCAAAACAGGTGAGGATAGCCAGTGAAACATCAGCAACTGAATGCTGCTGGACATATAGTTAAAGTAAAACACCAGGTGTGGAATTTTCAAAAGCATAGTGCCGGCCTAACTTAAGTCAATATCAGCAGGAGTAGTTTAACTTAAGTGGGAGCAGAGTTAGGCCAGTGCTTACAGCCTTGGAAAATAAATGGATTATGGCACAGTGACACTAGTTGGCATTACTTAGGGATGTTAACAGGTGAAATAACTACTGGTGCTGCATGTATCTGAAAGCTTTTGTGCATTTGGAATACTGTATTCCTCTTTGGCCCCCTGCAGTACTGCCTGAGTTAAAACAAGTTATAAATCAGTGCAGAAAGAAACATCAGTGCTAATTAGGGGTTCTTTAACTTCTAAATCTGATATAAAGTGGAGAGACAATGCATTTAAAATTAATATATGGCAGTTTTCAAGATGTAGTAAATCTCAATTCTTTCTGCCTTAGTCTTCACGAAGGCCTCGTGAGGAGCGGGATGTATCGCAGTGTGAAAGCGTGGCGTCAACCGTCTCTGCTCAGGAGGATGAAGATATTGAAGCATCCAATGAAGAAGAGAATCCAGAAGACAGTGAGGGTAATTACTGAAATGTCAGAATTGGTTTGGAAGGAAACTTCTACCAGCACTAAAATGATCCACCATTTTAGTTGCCTGTGATATTTGACCACCTGCAGAAGTTGTCACTTAAAATGATCAAAAAGTTACACTCTATTTAATTAAAATAGTTCAGTGGAGTTTTCAGACTCTTACTGTAGGGTTGAAGTTTAGCAGGTGGGATTACTATATCTGTGTCTAAATAAATTTAAGTCCAAAGCTGACACTGAAGAGTTACAAAAGGATTTCACAAAACTGGGTGACAGGGCAACAAAATGGCATGTGAAATTCAGTACTGATAAGTGCGATGTAATGCATGTTGGAAAACATAATCCCAATTATACGTACAAAATGATGGAATCTAAATTAGCTACTACCACTCAAGAAAGGGATCTTGGAGTTATTGTGGATAGTTCTCTGAAAACATGTGGTCAATGTGCTGCAGCAGTCAAAAAAGCTAACAGTATTAAGAATCATTAGGAAAGAGGATAATTATAAAACAAAATATCATAATGCGAGTATATAAATCCATGGTATGCTCACACCTTGAATACTGCATGCATGCAGTTTTGGTTGCCTCATCTCAGACAAGGTATATTAGAATTGGGAAAGTACAGAGAAGGGCAGCAAAAATGATCAGATGTATGGACCATCTCCCATAGAAGAAGAGATTAAAAGGACTGGGACTGTTCATCTTAGAGAAGAGGTGACGAAGGGGCAATATAATAGAGGTCTATAAAATCACGAATGGTGTGGGGAACATGAATAGGGAAGTGTTATTTACCTCTTCACATAACACAAGACTTAGGGGTCACCCAATGAAATTAACAGGCAATAGGTTTAACACAAACATAATGAAGTACTTCTTCACACAACACACAGTCTACCTAAGGAACTCATTGCCAGGAAATTTTGTGAAGACCAAAACTACAGGCCACTGTTGGAAGACAGGATATTGGTCTCTATGGACTACTGGTCTGACCCAGTGTTTGTAACTTGATTGTAATGATAGCAAATGGCTGCATAAAACTGCCCTTGTGTGTAAAAAAAATCATGAATTTATAGTCTTTAGCTAGTAACTAGCCTCTGAAAAGTTCCAGGCAGGCAAATACTTACCAGCTTTTTGTGTTGGCTGCAGCTGTTCATAATTGCAGACTCACCATCAAATCTGTATTTGGCCATCCTTATGTAGAACTGTATTCAGTAACCTTCATAAATTATGAATCAGAATATTTGACGTAATGTCTCAAGCTGCAGATGTCTACATGTTATTCAGAAAATTGTCCATCTATATAAACGCCAATAATTAATAATAAGGTTTTTCAAATCATGGAGAAGCTTTAACAAGTTAGAATTGAGGAGTCTTTAAATTTTACCACATCCATGTGTTTAACATAAAAGATTAAAAACCCTTTCGGTGAATTTATCCATTAAAACCTGAGAAGTTCCTTTGCTTTGTGGTTCTGTTTAAACAGAACCACTGTCATTTTACCCGGCATGTACTTGGTTTATAAAAGGTTACGTACGTTAAATGACAGTTGAGAGAACCTAAACCTTTCAATTAACTTGTAGGCTGTACAGTGTTCTATCTACTTTGCAGTAGACATCAGCTGAATGGGAAGGGCATGTAGATGCTCTTTCTAAAAATACCAAAAGCTTGTGAGGATGTTATATTTGAACTAAATATTTCCTGTAAAAATGTTTTTTAAAGCAATGAGTATTGATATATTAAAATAAGACTTCTGAATAGAATCTATTATGCTATATTATGCAACCATGGCTCTTCCTTAGCATTTGTAGTTTATATTAAACTTTATTAAATTTTTGTTAGGCAATTTTGCCTTAAGATTCCAGTTTACTGAAGTTATTTCTGTGGGACAATGACTAGAATGAAAGTTACCATTTATTTTAAAATGGTACAAAATGTTGTTGTTAATGCTAATTTACAATTCTTGCTATAGATTGAAAGCCCTAGTTTGTCACTAGCTGTGGTTCACAGCATTGTTTTCTGAAAATTTGTCAACTCTGCTGTGTGAAAGCCAATAGCAGACTTTTCATGTTGCATCCTGTGTTTCAGTGGCTGAATTACAACTCTAGCCTGTATAGCCTGTGGCTAATACCTAAAGCTAAAATAAGTTTTGAAAGAAAGATTTCTGCGATATGCAATAAATTTGTGTAATTCATGTTTGAAAATGAGTTACTTGGATTGTTCACAAATGATGAAAAGCTTCCCATGTAAAGTCATCACTTGCATTAGGTGTGAAATTAAGTGGTGAATGATTTCTTGGGGCAGGGGCTTGTAGTCGTATTTGTAGTGTGGGACACATAGTATAAATGTGGGTGCTGTAAAATGAGAGAAATTGTTCGCTATCGGTTAGAGCTTGTTAATTATATTTTGAGTGCTTATGCAAGAATGTCTTTCAGGTGCTGAAAATAGTTCAGATACAGAGAGTGCTCCATCTCCTTCACCAGTGGAAGCTTCCAAACCCAGTGAAGACGCTGTGTCTGAAAGCTCTGCTTCTAGGATAACCACTGAGACAACAGCAGAACAGGAATCTGCCATTAAAACTGTACCTAGCACATCCCCCTCCTCGGCAGCCCAAAGTACACAAACAGCTGAAAATCAGAATATTGAGCTCCAAGTTAAGGAAGAAATAAGTAACGAGGCAGAGGAGCCAATGGAGATGGACAGTAGAAGCCACCCAGCTGAAGCTAAGCCTGTGCTCAACCTTCCAGTGCATACCAAAGCAGAACCTGTAGACGCTGAAATGAGGTTACCAGAGAATATTCAAGTGAAAATAGAGAATGATACCAAAGAGAGGGATTTGGAGAAACCCAAGGAAAAGTCAGAACCTGAGGAAATGGACTTTAGCCTGTCACAGCAGAGTAATACAGCAAGACCAGAGCCCAATTCAGACAATGATTCTAGTGCTACTTGTAGTGCTGATGAAGATGTTGATGGGGAACCTGAAAGACAAAGGTGAGTTTAATTATTCAATTATGAGAAAGACATTAATTTAACCTTAGAGAGAAGGTGGGTGAGGTAATATCTTCTATTGGTCCAATTTCTGTTGCTGAGAGAGACAACCCAAATCCTACTTAGGATGTCTGTGACAAAAGATATTCAGTTACTTTTAAACTACTAGATCTCTCTCGCTGCTCTTTCTCTGTATATACACACACACGGAAAACATTCTTTTTAAAAATCATTTTATGTAACTGGAAGATGCATTGTTAAAGCAAAATATGGAACACTTCCTATGTTTGTGTGTTCTTCATTTTACCACCAACACTCACGCAACTCCGTGGTTTGAACTTTGAGGTTTTTAGTGTGTGTACACATGTGCACGCGTGTACAATAAAAATATTTTGTAGTTTAAACATTAAAAGCCATTTTTCAAATGGCTTATTTGGCACCATGTTCTTCTGAATTCTGCTTTCCAGAATGTGGACAAGTGTCATGAGTGATGCTGCTGCTTGGTTCTACAAGCGGTATCCACTCCTACTGGGAAAAGGGGCTTTCAGAAAGAAAGGTGTATGCTCTCTCAGAAAGGAGAGTCTTAATACTTAAAAGCAGTGAGGGGAAATGTTGATCTAACAGTATGCCCAAACCCAGACAAAATATCTGCCTTCAGCAAGGCAAATTATAGCCTGAATTCTCTGTGGTAGTCTGGTGGATGGCCAGCCATCAAAAACCACACTCCTGCCTGGAAAGCTAAAGGAGGAAAGAAATTAAGCCATCTGGGGTTTGTGTCGAAAATAGGTTACATGTACATGTTAAGCAGTTTTTTGGAAAGGATAGCACCTTTGAGATAAACTTTTCAAAGCATAACAAAAGGCTAGATATTCCTCTCGAGTCTCCATAATATGTAATCCTGTGTTCCTCTTCTGAGGGTTGGGGAGAAACTATTGTTGCTTCAAGATTTTCTGGCACACAACAAAACTATTATTCAAAAATCAATTAAGGCAGGCAGTGATCTACCCCAAAACTAAAGTGGTAATTTGAAAAGTCTTTCTCACATCTATCTTCTAAGAAAATTGAAGAGAATTCTCATTTTAGTTAAATTGTAAAGTGGTTTTGACACAATGCATTATGTACAATGACACAAATCCAGAAAAATATATTTTGAATGTCCTTTATTATAACTGTAATTAGTTTGAGTGTGTGATGTAATGGAGAGTTCATCTGCTTTATGTGGAAAGTCGTGATGATTCCTCATTCATAGAAGAGATCATTCTGAGTTATGCTAGTCCTGTTACTGTACCTGAAGAAGCAGAGACCCAGTATTTCCCCTATTCTTTCTAAGCTGTATAGGTTCTTGTACCACACTCATCGCTCTAGTATCTGAGCACATTCCAGTAGTGGATTAAGCAACTGTGACATGTAACATCTGTCACATGTTTGTTCTCATATCCTCTCCCCAGGGGGAGAAGTGTGCTCAGGGAGTGTCTTGTTTTGGTAGGGTTTTATTAAATATACTTGTTGCTGTGTATTACATTAAAGAAGGCAGGGTTAAGGAAATGCACCATGCACTTGCAGCGGAAGGTGGTGATGATTGGTCTTAGTTCCAGAGTCTTGGACAGGTCACCAAGAAAGCTGTGTGTCTGCACAGACAAGCTTTAGGCTTTATTGTAGAGAGTTCTATTGTGCCAGAGGATTGATGATGTTGACCACAGTCTTCTAGGTATCCTGAGCTGAGGCCACTGAGGCCCTTGAAAATAAGGACTGAGACCTTGAATTTAGTTAAAAAATTCTGTGGGAAGCCAGCGTAGGGAGTGGAGGGCATGTCTGATGTGCTTGAGGTTGCCTGCATTGCTGAGGAGACACGTTGCAGTGTTCTGTATTAGCTGGAGTTTCCTAAATGCTGCAGTCTTCATGCCCAGGTATATTGGTTTGCTGTAGTCCAGTGAAGAAGTAATAAAGGTTTGAATAAATGAGGCCAAGTCTTTCTTCACCAGGGTGGGAGAGAGTCTCCTAGCCAACTGGAGATGATAGAAAGCATTACTCATGGATGCTACTATGTGGAAGCTTAGTGTCAGTGAGGAATCTGAGTACTCAGACCTGGACTATGGACCAAATTGACCAATTGTGGATATGTACTTTCAGCCAAAGGAAACTGCACTGAGACTGCAAACCCTTAATTGCTTTCCTTTACCTGCCAGCATCACCGCTGTCATGCTCAGATTCAGCCTCATCTGTGAGCTGATCTTGTCCAAGCCTGGGGCTGTTCTGGTGGTAGTAGTGTGGTCTCATGTTGTGAAGGATAGGTAGAGATGTGTGTCATCTGCATATTGCTGGCATTTGAGTATGTGTGATCTGACCAGTTCACCTAGTGGCTGCACGTAGGTGTTGAATGGGACCGGAGAGAGAACTGATCTTTGTGGGACTCCACAATTGAGGGTGTTTAGTGGTGAAGGTGAAGTTTCTAATCACTGTTTGTTGATATGTCCCTCCCAAGAAAGACTCAAACCATTTTAACGCATTACCTTGGACTCCTGCTGCCTCTCTCAGGCATATTGTGAGTGACAGTGACTACTTGATTTCTTACCAGGCAAAATAGTGACAATAGGTTTGTTGAACTCTAGGAATTGTGGCTGAAAAACAGGAAGTGTAAAAACTGTGGTGAAGGGTGCTTTACAGACGCACTAGACAGGTTTTAATTAGCATAATAATTCCTAACATGGTAAAGTTGAGAAGAATCTACAAAATGGGATTTCCAATAGGTATTGTCATAATTTATAGGTCAGCTCTATAGCTTCCCACATCCTGTGAAATGGTAAGTAATCTTAACTTGCACAGGAGTTGTCCTAAACTTGTACACAACTAGTATGAACTACTGCCTAAGTGATGGTAAAGCACATCTTCCTCTCAGATTTAAGCAAAGAATATTAGAACTTTTTTATTCCTCTGAGAATTTAGGTAGTCTGCTACAGTTATGATCAAACCTCTAAATTTTATAATTTGTTGATGCATTTTATAGTGGAAGTTCTACCATGTTAAATAGGGTTTTTCTCTTCATTTTATTCATTTCTCAGCAGATACTTGTACACTGAAAGGCTTTCCATAAAAGTCCTGTAAGTTCCCAGAATTTCAAAATGTAGGGCAAGAGTTCATGGCCTTCTGAAGTGAAGGAGGCTTTATCCCTGGAAATATTTAAAACTAACCTGGATAAAAAATTGGAAAAATATAATGTACTGGGAAAAATATATATAACATAACTTCTGTCTTAACTATCCCATTTTATTTCACTCATCAACTAAAGAAATTAACAGACAAATTCTTATTACTGCTGCAGAATTAAGGAATTTAAAATTAGAACATAAACAGACTTATTGAAATGTTGCCATCCCCTTGTTCTTGTCGCTGGTGTGCATTGTACTGTGTGCTATTTTGATGTATAAAAGGTTGTTCTTTTTCAAGTGGTTGCAGCATGTATTCCACTCAGGTTTGGTTTTGTGGGTATTCATGCAACTTTTTGCTTTTACTTGCCCTTTGCTTTTCAGTTATTTAATTAAAAAAGGAGTATTTTTGTTTGTAATCCTATCAAGATCTTGAACTTTGTCTAGTTTTAATTTTCTGCTCTCTCCTCCTTCAGAATCTTCACTATGGATTCAAAGCCTTCACTGTTAAACCCTACTGGATCTATACTAGTATCCTCCACAATAAAACAAGGGCAGATGGACTTGCAACAACTTCACCATCGAGCTGCTGTAATACCACCTATGGTACGTTCTTAATGTTATTTGAAGGGGAATCTGCAGTATCCATAATTTGTTTTATGTAACATTTTGTTATGAAAAATATTATAAAACAAGTGAGAACTTTTCTTGTCTTATCACAGTACATTTGTGATTGAGTTTAAATTACAATATTAATGCAGAACAGTTAGCTTTAAAAACACCCAGAAAAGTTCTGATGCTGCCTTTGAAGTGTATAGAAGTAGATTACGTCCTTTGACATGGAGCAACTAGACATGAGTTATTGTCGTCAAAAGAGAGCTACTTTGGTAAATGTTCAATATGTAATATACAGATGTTGTGTACTTATTTTCTTTCCTTTTAGGTTTCTTGTAGCCCATGTAATGTACCTATTGGAACACCCATTAGTGGTTATGCTCTCTATCAGCGGCACATTAAAGCTATGCATGAGTCAGCATTGCTGGAGGAGCAGCGCCAGAGGCAGGAACATATAGATATGGAGTATAGAAGTTCTGCCAGCCCATGTGGTACCTCCAAGAGCCCTAACGTTGAGTGGGAAGGTAGGCGACACCTTTTTTTGAAAACTCAAGAACTAAGCAACCCTAGATATTGACACGTGAGTCAACTTCTGGATTATAAACTGCAAGAATCAATTACTGGAATCTACTAGATCCTTCACTAATGTTTTGTCTCTGTGTATGTTGATCACCAATTTCATGGAATAGGTTTCCTACTATAACTAGCAAGCAAATTACAAACTGCCCTATAGTGCCTTACATGTAGTTATGTGAAGAGAAAAATGCATCCTACTGGAAGCCCTTCGGTTGTTAGGAAAGGGTGTACCAAGAACCTGGTACTGTGGCAAGGCAATAAACTAGTCTAGAATTAATGTGGTGGATGCAGTGATGCTAGAGGTGCTGTCGTCTGGTCCCCGAATGCTTTGAGAGCTGGTGATAAAATCTCTTCCAATGTTGTACATCCTCGGGTGGACAAAGTTGAATCCTTAAATCAAACTTCTTGAGTTAACCTATTGAGAACAAAAGAGACAAGGTGAGTGAGGTAACATCTCTTATTGTAGCCCATTTTCTGCTGGAGAAAGAGAGACGCTTTTCAGCTCCACTGTGGTGTTCTTGAACAAAGACCTCTTCAGAATGTTGTTAAACTTCAAACTGTTATTTAGGACAGTGGTTCTCAACGAGGGGTACGTGTACCCCTGGGGTACCTAGAGGGCACGTAGGGGGGTACATTAACTCATCTAGATATTTGCCTAGTTTTACAACAGCTGAATGAAAAGCACTAGCAAAGTCAGTGCAAACTAAAATTTCATACAGACATTGACTTGTTTATACTGCTCTATATACCATACACTGAAATGCAAGTACAATATTTATATTCCGATTGATTTATTTTATAATTATGTGGTAAAAATGAGAATGTAAGCAATTTTTTTCAGTAACAGTGTTCTGTGACACTTTTTTGTATTTTTATGTCTGATTTTGTAAGCAAGTAGTTTTTAAATGAGGTGAAACTTGGGGGTATGCAAGACAAATCAGACTCCTGCAAGTGTACAGTACTCTGAAAAGGTTGAAAGCCACTGATTTAGAATACCTTGGAATGTACATCCTCCTTCACTACTCTGTAAGAACAAATGTTGTGTAACGTCTGACTCTTACAGTGATGTAACCAGCACTAATAACATGAAACATCTTAAACATTTTGATTTTGGAAAACAGTTTTGAGTTTTCAGCATACACTGCAGTTTTAAATTACATTTTCTTGAAAACCTTCATATTAATTTTTGCCAAAGCAAAAAGAATCATTGGTATGTTTGAGAATGGCAGGTGTTTTGAACAGTGGTGTACCTGTTCTCTTCCAATCGCAATAGTGAGGAGAGAGCTTGTAGAGAACTGTTTTTGGAGGAGGTTCCTTTAGAATAGGTGGAGGAACTTGTGGTTGCCATTACAAATGCTACCTAGCCAAAATACCATTTCTTTGAATAATAGTTGGCATTGTCCGTAGTTTATTATGAAGTGTTGGAAAGTTTGAGGATGAAGTTCTTTGCCAGCAAAATTCAAGATTTCTGTGGGTGCCAGCAAAAAGATGGGAAGAATTTGATTAAATGTATTTGAGTCCTAAAGAATTTAGTATTTAAATTCTGAACATTAGAATAGTTCGTGATGTCTACAACTCTTTGAGTTTCTGTTCCTTGAAGTCTATTCTGCAACTGGGATTTCTCCACTGTATTCAGTGCATTGGAGACAACCCACAGATTCTATTTTAAACTTTACAGTGTAGGTTTTAGGATATTTACACAGGATGCATGAGTTAAAGGCAAGTGGACAAATGAAAGGCCATGTAATAGCACAGACTTATTTACAATCTACAGTGCACTTATCTGTGATGTACAATGGTAGATATTAATTTTGTGTGTGTGCAGTATTAGTACTGTTTAACTGATGAGGTTAAAGGTGTACTTCCTCAGCTACAGTAGGCTAGTTCTGATTTATAATCAAGTATTCTTGAATGATCCTTTCACATTCCCCTTCTTATATGTGCAAAACAAATTGAAGTTCTAAAATCCAAACAAATCTTGATCTTAATTCCCTTATTTCTAGAGCAAAATTTTCTTCCCTTTTCCTAATCATTGTTTTCATTATGAAACCTCAAAGCCATTGACCATATAGATGTATTACTCTTAAATTGACTAGGAGCAGCCCTTAACTGGTGGACAGGAGTATGGAGATCAATAGTAATGAGTCGTCTTCAGTCTAAAACAATATTTACTCTTAAATCTTGCTGGCAGGATTTAGAAGTAAATATTGTTTAAACCAAAACGGCAGCTTCTCTACTGAACCTTCTCACATGGCTTGAGTTGCACTGGTACTGTTTGTTTTTAATATAATTATACTTGAAAGCTTTGTGGCTACATCTATGAAAATTTGCATTATAAAATACAGAGTAAATAACTTTATTGATACAAATTGAAGCAGGGAAAAGACTGAGTCTTTTTAACTTACTTGTCCCATTGAAAAAAATGTGCATAACATTGCAAAAAAAATTTCGCCAGCTTTTTTCCCCTCCAGTAATAAACTTATGTAATAATTTAAAATTATGATAGTTGCCAAGGTCAGTTGTTCAATGACGTTCAGCTCTATTTATAGATCTTCAACTTTTCAACATGTCTGAATCTGGAAGACCCAAAACGCTCAGTTTCTAGGGGTAACACTTGAATAAAATTAAATGCCAAAAAGCTGGTACAGGAATCAGCAACTTTTGGTTTAATATGCAAAACTGTCTGAAGTCTCAGTAATTTCTGATCCAAAGACACTTATTTATCTTGAACTCTTAAAGACATTTTGTGTGGGAGGGAAACTGATCTGGAGGCTCCCTTTATTCCAGGAAGGGAAGAAGTCCCATTGTTAGCTGTGAAGTCTTTCATTTGCATCAGTGCTGTGATTAAGTGGTATTGTGTATGGAACTCTTTACTTATGTGGTTTAAAAAGAGCTTTTGGAACGAAAGTGTTTAAACTTCTGACAAGAACTTGACTTTAGAAGACAGATGGTCTTGTCACTTGGCTGTTGTGATCCAATTCTTTTCACACTAAATATTTTAATACAGGGTAGTTCTCTCATTATGATAACCTTAACTTTTATAGGAAAATCAGTTGCTTATATGCCTTACGTTGAGGTCAAACGAGCAATAGAACTGGAAGCACAGGTGCAAAACACAGCAGGAAGGTCGGCATCGCCATACAGGCTATCTCCAAGAGAAGTCAGTAAAGCCTCGCCACAGCCTGATATGAATGCAGCTCGCTATAGTGTCCCACCAGGTAAATATTATCTGTTTTGCACAATAGCCATTGGCAGTCTGCCTTCAGAGGTTAGACTTCCATGATTTAATGTAGTATTAAACTTTCTTTAAAGGCTTATCTGCACTAATGAAAGATGACTGACTTTTTTTTTTGTAAATAGACCTTCCTTTGTGATTCTCCAGTCATGGGGAACATGTACTCTCATGTTTTCATTTTGTATCAGCAGGTTCTCTTTTCTAATGTGTATTTTCTTAACCAAATGTGAAATCTTATGGTATTGGTGTTTTGAAATTTATTAGAGCTCCAGCACAGAGCCAAAATGGCACACACAGATTTTAATTTAACTTGCAAAAAAGAATTCTCCAATATGACATGAATGGGGGAAGGAAAAAGTAAAGTAGAACCTGTTGTTATATACATTAGTACCTGGTTAGAAGTGCTTTTTAATAGGCTCTAGCTATTATATCAACTACGGAAAAATAACCCACAATCCGGAAATGTATAACTTTTGTTATCACAGTTTTTTCCCCAGAGTGTGATGTTATATCGTAACAGAGGACAAATTAAGGAAAGACTAAATTAAATTAAACCCAATCTAATCAAGTATTAAGAACAAAAATGGTTGTGGAAAAAAACCCTACAGGGTGAAAACTTGGTCCACCTTGCTTGAAAATTTAAATTTTAAAGTTTAAAATGCAGATATTGCCATTTATTTTTATACTTTGATGCCAAGTTTAATTTCCACTAAATTTAACTATATACGCCATGAAGAATTGCAGAGGAAAAATCGCTCTAAAAACGTAGGACATATCATTAAGCAGTTCTTATACACAGTAAGATGAAGAATTACACTTGTTTCTATTGTTTATGTAGTGAATGATAGAGCCAGAAATAGGCTGTATTGTTTAACAAAACTTTTTCTTTAAAAGTTCTCCAGCCTGCTCCTCAAGTAATAACAAATATACCTGAAGGGGTCCGGCTCCCAACAACCCGGCCGACCAGACCACCACCTCCACTCATTCCATCCTCCAAAACTACTATGCCATCAGAAAAACCATCATTCATTATGGGAGGCTCAATCTCACAAGTAAGAAAACATTACTCAGCAGCAACTTCTAAGTTTAATATATTCTTCTGCTGTTACTTACTAGCTCCCAACTTCATATCCCCAGCATGATGTTTATTCTTTTCCCAACTAAGAGCCACGTGGTCAGCCTACCAAAATCCCAAGAATTGCAGTTACCTTTCATAAAATGGAGCAGATTGTAGCTTTATCTTAAATAGGCCTATAGTCTCCCAGGGTTGCATCTAAGAACTAAAGATGAGAGCCGTGGTAGTCTGCACAGTAGAACTTTGCAGACGGCATTTGGCCACCCTTGCTCTAACTTCTTAAGATAGGCATCTTTCCACATAGAAATGAATGCACTAGTGTATTTATAGATAAACCAGTGCTAAAAATTGTTTAATGTCTGAGCAGTACAGAACTAAAAATGAGTGACTTCTATCAGCAGAATGGCATTAAATGCCATTTGCTTTTATACTGTCTATAGAGTGACAGTTGGCAATGAAGCTAATGGTGTCCATTCAGTGTTATATTTACTCCAGTATTGAAACTGAACCCATCCCAAACCTTTACCAAACAGGAGCCACATGGGCAACCTACTGGGGTGGAAATAACTTTTTGTAGCTGCTCACTGGCTTAGTTGGCTTATTTATTCCTGTTCAATATTTGTTCTTAATACTGCAGGAGATATTATGTGTTAGGATGTCTAGAGTTCCGGTTATAATTATGTAGCAATACAAGATATTTTGGTCAGCTCATCATTTATTTCTATTTAATAATTAAAAATTAAAGCACAGTCTGTAATGTTAATATGCCAGTAGTAATTTAATATTATTCATTACCCAAAAATAAAATTTATCAAAGTGACTTATTCTTCTAGGGAACACCTGGCACTTACTTAACATCCCATAGTCAAGCTTCTTATAGTCAAGAACCAGCAAAGCCATCCGTTGGATCCATATCTCTTGGCCTGCCGAGGCAACAGGAGTCTGCCAAACCTGGTAGGAAAACCAAAGCCAACATAAACATTATATGCAAGTTTTGCGCAATAATAGTTGCAAAATTAATTTGGTCTTTTTTCCTAACTAGCTTCCATACCCTACATCAAGCAAGAAGAGTTCTCTCCCAGAAGCCAGAATTCCCAGCCTGAGGGCCTCTTGGTCAGAGCACAGCATGAAGGTGTGGTCCGAGGTAAAGAAATAGTCATGGGTTGAGTAATGAATTTTAATTTGTCAAGGATGATGAAAATGAGTCAGTTAATTTTTATAGTCCTCACTACTTGACTTGCCATAAAATCTCTCATGATTTACTGAATATTCTTTGGACTTTTTAAAGCCAGACTATTCAAGTGCTATTCCAGCTTTCCTATATACTGTTCTCTGAGTGCATATGTCTTACAAAATGCATATAGAGTAGTCTTAAAAATTTTTAGTTTTGAATCTTTTTGCCTTGCAAATGTTCTCTGAAATATCTGGTATATCAGCACACACGTGAAATTAACAAATAACAAGTAAAGGGGGACTGTTAGTTTGAAATGTAGTCAATTAATAGTAAAAATAAAAACCACAGGTTAAAATGTTTCAGGAATAAGCCTGCCACTAGCTCTCCCTTCTTGTTTAAAATACCTACATAAAGCAGTGAAACTGACTATATATAAAAATACTGACAATGAAACACTGTAAGGAAACTGTAATTTTATTTCTCATCTATTATATATAGACCTATAACAATAAGAAATTTTTAAAAAATTCAAATAGTTTGACTTAAGTTGTCACCTTGGAGAGAACTTTCAATTATTTTAAGCAAGTAATTTGTTTTTATCTGCCAGTTGAATTGATGGGGGCCTTATTTATTGGTTTTCACTTAATTTTGAATCAGGTACCACAACAACCATACAAGAAGGAAGTATAACACGAGGAACTCCAGCCAACAAAGTTCCTGTTGAAACCATCCCTTCTCTGCGAGGCTCCATTACTCAGGTTTCTTCTCCTTTACCTTCTATTGTGTGGTACCAGTACAGAGGTACATATTTTTAAAAATAATTCTTAACGTCTTTGTATAGGCAAATATAAACACTCCAAGAATGAAATTCCAACAGCACTGAAGACAATAGTGCCAGGATATCACCTCTGACAAAGAATTATCATGTGTGTCTAACTTTTAGCTAAATAACACAGGTGTTTTAGTAGTTCTAAATGAAGACTTGTTAGCTGTATCTTACTTCATATCTGAGTAAAATCCTTGCAGTGCAAGAATTAAGAAATAAATCTTGGTAATCAGCTTTGCACAGATGCTGTTATCAAAAGCTCAGGAACAACATAACTAATTTTTAAATCCCTTTGTCTTTCTAATGCGAAGATACAAGTAACATTCTATTCTTAGTTTTATGGTGGCTTGTGCATAGGAAGGGAGTAGGAGCAGTTAATGAGCAAACAGAACACCCTCTGAGTTGGTAACTCCCTTTCTTGATTTTTATAATCACAGAGTCTGATGCTACATTAGTATGCAGTGTTGTTTGAAGATAAAGTACAGGCTAATGATCTTGGATAATAGTATAGCTAAGTAGATGTTCCGTCTTCCCCAAAACAGTTGTTGTAGTGTGCCCAAAAAAAGCTCCAGGTCGCAAAAGAATGCTGTAATATAGCATTCCCCATTATGAATTTTTTTTTAAATGGCAAAGTGGCAGTGAAAAATATACTAATCTGCACTAGTGCTAATACTTAAGATACCAGCAACTGTAACTATAATTCCTGATTAAAGGAATCAGGATTATAGGCCTGAAGCTACACTTTTTGTTCTCTAGTGCCAGCTTTTCAGTATCTTGCATATGTATGTTCAGAATTATACTCGATTGATTTGATTTGATTGCAGGGTACACCAGCTTTGTCCCAGTCTGGCATTCCTGCTGATGCATTGCTGAAAGGAACCATCACCCGACTGGCTACCGAAGACAGCAGCCCTGAGAAGTGCCGAGAGGAAGCTGCAGCCAAAGGCCATGTTATTTATGAAGGCAAGAGTGGGCATATCTTATCATATGATAGTAAGTATTTATATATCTGAGTAGTATAACTGGTTCATAGTTAAGATTGCAACTGAGTTTGCTCTTCTAAAATCCACAGATTTGATAGGTTAGGAATCAGTTATTTTTCTATTGTTTTACTATTGTTTTACATATAATTCCATACAAAAACCACTCAGCTAAATAAATGCTAAGATTGCAAAGTCAAGCACTTGAAAGTTAGGAAATGTCAATGAAGGTGGCCTATGCAACCTTAATTCTGCCCCATTGTGCATGTATATTATGACTGTGGTATGTTATGAGATCATGTTTTTCCCCACAGGATGGACAGAGCTGCCTCATTGACTAAGCAGTTCAATATTTGTTTTGTCCTCATCATTCAATATATAACCCCCCATGCATTATTTATTGCACACTATCCAAACACTTAGATTAAGGTTACCCTAAGCTTTGAATTTCCAGGCTTCTTATTTTTTTTAATAATTACAATATTCTTGTAAGGATTTTTATCTTTAAAATGCAGATATCTTTTCAAACCAACATTTTAACATTGTATGTGTCGGGGGTGTGTGTGTGTGTGTTGGAATAATGTATAATAGGTTTTCTTATATAAAGGGACAGTATCCATATATTTAAGCCAAAATTTAAACTGCTTTAAGACTGTTCTTAATGGAGAAGGCTTTTACAGTTCCTTAATACCCAGCTTTTTATTTTTCCATTCCACTTGGAAGAATGAAAAAACCCCAAACATGCTATTTTTATAAGACCTACAAAAAACCTGCAGTTTCCCTAGTGGATTTTCAGAAGCAGTCATCAAAGAAGCTGTTCCCATAGCTAACATAACCTCACTGGAGTATTGGATCTAACATAGGCAAACTTTCACAGAGCCTCTCTGAGGTCAATGGGATTCCATGTGGGTTGAGGGGTCCACCTGCCTAATTCAGCTTGCAGTATAGGGATCATAAATTATTAGAATCACCCAGAAAGGTGACCTTGGTGTGATGGGTCTTACACAGTGTATAACTGAAGTAGTTAAAAACTGACACTAGTATTTAATTTCTACATTAGTTTTAAAGAATTAGTTGACAAATGTGAAAATGGCAAAATAACACTTCCTTTAAAGAATAGAGGGTATTACAAACTCTGGAGAGTTAGAGGAAATAAGTTATCCGTTTAACATTAAAATTCAAACTTCAAGTCAAAATATTATAGACAAAAATATTTATTTGCTAAAGTAATACTACAAGATTTAAGTAGTAAAAGATGAGTGTTAAAAAGGCATATAAATATGTTTGGGTACAGTATTGAAAAGGTAAACATTGTTAAGATAAGTTTTTGGTATCCTGTATCAAAAGGTTCTACTGTGTAATGGATTGCTTGGTTATGTTATGTTCTCACCTTTTCCTTACTACATGTCTGTATAATTCAGCAGCTATTAAGAACATCCGAGAAGGAACCAGGAGTCCAAGGACTGCTCATGAAATCAGTTTAAAGAGAAGTTATGATACGATGGAAGGAAATATAAAACAAGGAATGTCAATGAGGGAGTCTCCAGTGTCTGCACCATTGGAGGGTAAGGAACTATTTTAAATATACCATGTGCCTTAATAACAATTACATTGGGGTAGATCTAAATCAAAAGAGGATGGATGGATATATCTCCTTTTGAAGTCTTTCTCTTCCAGTTTACTCTATATATAGAGTAAACTGGAAGAGAAAGGAGACTTCAAAAGGTAGAAATCAAATCACTGTAACTTGATACTAACAGAGACGTAAAAGCATTTTAGAGCTATTGTTATTGGAGACGATCAGGGCCGGCTCCAGGGTTTTGGCCACCCCAAGCAGCCAAAACAAAACAAGCCGTGATCGCGATCTGCGGCGGCAATTCGGCGGGAGGTCCTTCACTCCCAGGCGGAGTGAGGGACCGTCCGCCGAATTGCCGCCGAATACCTGGACGTGCCGCCCCTCTCCGGAGCGGATGCCTCAAGCACCTGCTTGAGAAGCTGGTGCCTGGAGCTGGCCCTGGAGATGATATAACTAGTATCTACTAATAGCATAGTAGAAGTGGAATAGATAGTAGCAGCAATACTATTAATACTTCTTGTATTACTTTCTGTTTTGCCTGACATTTATTAAGACTTGTGAAACTGCCAATACTTATTTAACAGAGCATCACTGGATTTTTTTTGGTTTGTTGTGAAATGACTGATTTCCTAAACCATGACCCAACCAAGATAGTAATGGTGAAGTGCCTTTAACTTTCCTATGTGCCTTTTGGGTGTACAAGAGGCAAGGAAACATTCCTCTAAGCACTGTAGAGCCAAGTGGAAGAGACTCCCTACCAGTCACATGAACTCTTTGTTCCCTCTTCATTTAACCTGTAGGGAACATCTGAGTACTTCTTGGTGAGATGGAGAAAAGCAGTTTAAAGAGGATTACAGATTATATCCCAAAAGATTTAATTGCTAGCTTTTAACTTTCTGGTGTGTACTCCTGATTTCTTTGGAGTGGGAGAACCTAAGACAGGTATTGAATGGCAGTCTTACACCACTCTGATCCACTTCTTCTCCACAGCCTATACAGAATTATACTTTAGGGATCTTGATTTTTAAGTTAAATTTCTCTTTGGCTCTTCAGTTCAGCTTCTTTTAGATGGTCCCCATGTTAAGTCTTTAAAGATAGAATGGAGGTTTTAACCAGTCATTGTTCTGTTTCACATTTCTCCTAAATGTTATGCATCACCAGGTGAGGAGACTGAAATAGAGTGAGTGCAGAAAAAGCAACTACTGTAGTTTGGGAAGTGTTACACTTCTTTTTTCCTAAGACTGGTGTCTTGTATATGTTTAAATACTACAGTAATGGGGTGGGGCATATGCTTCCTGTAAATTTGTTAGGGCAGAGACTGTCTTTGATGTTTGTACAGTGCCTAGCAGAATGGGGCTCGGGCCTCTAGGCACAAGTGCAATGCAGATAGTAAATTATGTGAGTAGGTAGCATGTACTTTATCATTTTTGTATTTAATTCTCTAACTCCGCCAAATAACTTTTTTAGGGTTAATATGCCGTACACTGCCTAGGGGCAGCCCTCATTCAGAACTGAAGGAGAGGACTGTGCTGTCTGGCTCTATAATGCAAGGTAAAGTTTTCGGTAGTATAGGGGCTGACATTAACTTACTGATCCTAGAAGTCTGACTTTCCGAACCCTACCCAGTTGCTGACAATGGTAGCCATCCTAAAGTTAAAACCTTTTAGTAGAGAGATGTGTTTTCCACACATAAGCTTCCTGTTAGGCTACTGATGCACAAAAACTTAATGTACAAAATGTAAGAATTGGTAAACGGGGAGCTATTTTACGTGAGGAAATTTGTAAAATCGAAAAAAGTATATTTAGCATTTTGCATCTTCAGGAAGCATTTGGGGAGGTGTATTGCTGCCTTTGCTTTTAGCATATGAGAGCATGCTTGACCTATCCAGTGTCCTAAACAATTGTTCAGTACTTTCCCTTAGGGCTTTTAGTGGTAAAATTAGTTCATTTAAAAAAAAAAAAATACTTCCTAGGTGTCTTTCTATACTGGAGTCTTCTCTGTTCTTTATGTTGGACCCATTTGTAGTGGCAGGTCAAAGTTCCAGTTTGTGATTGGTATTTACAGTTTGCTAAATGTGCAAAAAAATCTTTCAGAGGCTGTTAACATACCAAAGACTTGTTTAATTTATTTTCCTTCCATGCAAGGTACACCAAGAGCAACAGCTGAGAGTTTTGAAGAAGGCCTGAAGTATCCTAAACAGATTAAGAGAGAGTCTCCTCCCATACGGACATTTGAAGGAGCCATAACCAAGGGAAAGCCTTATGATGGAGTCACTACCATTAAAGAAATGGGCCGTTCCATTCATGAAATCCCAAGACAGGACCTTTTAAGCCAAGAAAGTCGCAAGACTCCTGAAATAGTACAAAGTGTAAGGCCAATTATGGAAGGCTCCATTTCTCAGGTAACTATGCAAACCAGTACTGGACTCTTACTGCTGCCTTGATACTCGGTGGTAATTCCATTCAGGGTATTTGTTGCATTTAAGAAATACATGTCTCGTTATCCAAAAACAGAGGGTTTGTGTGTTTTTAATTAAGTTTGAAAACATTTTCTCCATGTATTGATAAAAACCTTGGGATTATATATAATTTTGACAAGAGTGCTGGGCAGTTTGTATAAGATATAGCAAGTACTGTAGCTCTGTTCGAGATCCAGTTGCATCACATGCCATAAAATTCATGCAAGTATGTAACACAAAAGATTAAAAACAAATTATACGCTGATCTTCTAGCATCAGTGGAAAGTTGGCAGGATTACCTTGGCTGCTGATGGTCTTTTCCTCCTCTCTAGGGTACACCCATAAAATATGAAAGCAACTCCGGCCAGTCTGCTATCAAACACAATGTAAAATCTTTAATCACTGGACCAAGTAAACTGCCCCGTGGAATGCCTCAGCTGGAAATGGTACCGGAAAACGTGAAGGCGGTAGAACGAGCAAAATATGAAGATGTGAAGACTGGGGAGGCTGTACGTTCCCGTCCTACATCGGTGGTCAGCTCTGGCACCTCTGTCCTCAGGTCAACTCTTCATGAAACTCCCAAATCACAATTGAGCCCTGGGATTTATGATGACACCAATGCAAGGAGGACACCTGTGAACTATCAAAGTCCTATGTCCAGGAGTTCACCTATGATGAACAGAGTTACTGAAGGTATGTTATGCTTCGTTGACCAATGTAAGCTGGCCATTGAAAATCATAACAATTCTTAACATTTCTTATTTCTGTAGATTGAGCACTGTTTGGGTAAAGCATACAAGGACACTTGCTTTTTTTAAAAATAGGTTATTGAATTTATTTATAGAACATTTCACTCTGTTCTTAAGTACTGTCATAATTCTGTTCGATTT
Source organism: Trachemys scripta elegans (assembly GCF_013100865.1). Lineage (NCBI taxonomy): Eukaryota > Metazoa > Chordata > Testudines > Emydidae > Trachemys > Trachemys scripta. The sequence goes on along the minus strand of NC_048315.1, from coordinate 3,152,977 downwards.
GGGTTGCAAGCCAAGAAGAGGAATATTCTAAAAAACCCAACATTAATTTAAATTAAATAATGAAAACCTTTCTGTTCACACTGAGTTTTGTGACCCTCCCACAGTGTTAATCTTGGACCTCAACACCTTAGAATGTGCCTCGTGCTTATTGTTCTTAGCAATGTTGATGTAGGTGTACATTCACTACAGTAAAGGTTCAGTCATTCCCTCTGTGACCCTTTTTGCTTTTATAATGCTGTTGATCCCAAGGAACTGAAAATGTCTCAGTTGAACTTACCACCACCTCTGTAAGGTAAGAATTATAGCTATTTTACAGAGGGTAAGATGAAACATAAAGATGTTAGTGACTTGTCCAAGACCACACAATACATTTGTGATAAGGCAGGGAGTTAAAGCCACCGGAGTTCTGACTCCTAGGGTGAAATCCTAGCCCCATTGAATTCAATGGTAAAACTAATATCTTTATTTTTTATTAGTGTAGTTGGACAAGGTTACATAAATAGATTATGTAATAACATAGGTACATCATGTACACTGCCTGATAGTTTAGTTTTTCATATTACTTCACATACTCATTCTTACCAATGACTTTTTTGGCAATTCCACAGAAGTAAGTTTTTAGGCGGGGTTTGAAAGAGAGCTGGGGTCTGGAGAATAAGTACCAAAGAAAAACCAAATCAGACTAGTATGGAAGGTACATTTAAAACCGTGAAAGGTATTTTGCTGCCTGTAAAATGTGGATCTCTGTTAGGCCATGGTTTACACTGACTTGGAAGACCACTTTCTCACCATTCTAGCAAAATCTTTTTAAGCACAGTTTAACAGAAAGCTGGTCATATTAGCCAGTGTCCTTGCTAGGTTGGTTGTCATAGCCTATTAATGGTTTGTTTTGTAGCGTCACAAATTTTAAATGTCTTGTACTGTGTGCCAAGTAATGTTTAAGTAATAGTTTGGCTTGCAGGCTATAGCTTTCTAACTTAATTACATTAATAAACACATGGGACCCCCAGCACAACTTGCAGCTTGTGTGTTTAAAAAAGAAAAGCTAGTAAAAGGTTATAGACTTGGAAATAACTCTGAAAAAGCCACTATGCTCAGAAGTGTGGTTTTTTTTTTTTTTTTTTTTTTTTTTTCTTGGCTGAAATCAATTTTGATATCCGTGACCCCCTTTGCTTAAGAGATGGTTAAGGCCATTACCAGGCTCTCCATACAAAACCTGTTTCTTTTCTAAGCTAAACACCTTGTCAGTTCTCATCTGCTTTAATTGTCAGGCATCAGAATAAAAGTAGTTTTGTAAAGATATCTTAGAACAGCTACATTTCTTCTAGCAGGGAGGGCTGAGATGCCCAGTCTCCAGCTAGGCAACTACTGTCAGTTTCTTCCACAATCTACTCATTGGAGAAATTGCATTCTCTGTTTCTCTCTCTCTCTCTCAGAATGCATTTCTTGAGCAGGTCTTTAATATCACTTTTCTTTGCATTCAAATTGCTCCTGATGATCCGATTCTGCCACAGCACTTACAAGAAATTAGTCCAATAGCTACATAAAGAATCAGGTAGAGGGAATAGCTGGAACTCACTTGTGTGCCATTCGTTACTTGGCCACACTCCTTGCTTGTTGTATCTGGTTCTCCCACTCTTCATGTCTTTTGTCTTTCATACTGTAAGCTCTAGAGGGCAAAGACTCTTGTGTCTGGAAAGCACCCAGTATGTTTTGGGTGCTGTGTCTATGTTCATAATAATACTGAATTCAGAGCCAATTGCATAGGATGTTGTTTCTTCTTTTCAAGCATTTAAATATGAATTAATTCCAGGAAAAGTCAAAAAACACCTTAACATACAAATTAGCCTAGTCTCCCTAAACCACACCTAATAGCCATTGTTTAATATATAGTACAGAGGTTGCAGCTAAATAAGTTTGTTTAAAATAAACAAAACATTATTTTGTTTTCAATAATTTACGTGTATAGTCAGTGTTAAATATTTAGAAACACTGTCATGTAGTCTTCCCCAAAACTTGACATAGCTCTAAAATTATTGTAATTTTGGTAAAGGAATGCCTTTAGGATTACATATTTTAAAATACCTCTTTCAAATCATGAAGGTTTAAAAAAAACAAACAAACTTCAGGACTGCTGCTTTGTAGAAACAGGTTGAGCCGTATTGTTAGATGTTTGGTGACATTTCTATACATATGTCACCAAATCAATCTGAGGTATATCCCATTTTGTTCCTAAAGGTGGGGGGAGGAATGGGTTTTGTCCAGTGGAAATATTTTCAAGCATCTAGTAGAGAATTTCAATAATGAAGTATTTTAAAGAAAATATTAATTTTTGGAGGGAGGAAAGGGGGAGGATACTATAGCAGCACTACTTAATGCCTTGGCACTTGGTAAAATAAGACCTATGTAAATCCAGTACAGTTTTGTATTGCTCTGTTCTGTCTGAAAATCCCAACTTAGTTTTGGAATTGAATTTTC